>NC_051185.1:133401074-133768574 GCF_013339695.2 Rhipicephalus sanguineus
CGAACAGCGAACGGCTTCCCGCAAAATCCTGTCGTTTGTGAATTTTGTGACATCCCTGTACATTGCTGCGTGCCGCTTTACAAACAGCGAGGAGTATTACACGATGACGGCTCCAAGGTAAGTCTGTGTTTATATGTTTTGCTTGCTTTCTATGTGTTGATTTTGTTAGCGCGCGTCTTTACGTCGCTTTTGTCGACTTGCAGGTGTCGTTCTTCTCCTTCCCAAAGGACCCGCTACTGAAGAAGAAATGGGTTGTGGCTATTAAACGCGACGAAGGACAGTTCTTTGCCGTGAAGAAGCACATAAAAGTGTGCTCGACACATTTCACCGACAACTACTTGCCGAATGTAGCCGGCGGTCGGCGTTACCTCCGGGTTGACGCCGTACCGAGCGTATTTTCATTTGGAAAACCCAAGCGCCCTGCAACAAGAAAACCAAGAGACCGACAGCAGTGCGTCTCGAAAGCAAAACTGCTGCCCGCCATCGGTCAGGCTGGCAGCTCCGAGCTTGCGTCGCAACCGACGCTTTCTCCCGGTGGTGATGTCGCCGCGTCGCGGGACTGTGTGACAGAGGCTATGGACACCGCCGAGTGCAATGGTAGTGCTTCAGCGCCAACCAGTGCGACGGACCTTCAAGAGCGCCACGAAGTGTATGAATGCACGTGTGCAGCCACAGTGGTGAATCTGGAGGTGCAGCTATCTGAGCACCAAACACGCATACACCAACTGGAAAGCGACCTAGAACTAAAGTCTGCGAGTGCTAGTGCTGCGAGAGTGCCCGAGCTCGAGATGCAGCTCTCTCTGCTTCAAGCCCGCGTGCAACAACTGGAGAGCGACTTGAAAGCTAGAACCAATGAGCTGCAGTCAACAAAAGATATGCGTTATAAAGCTCAAAGAGAGTGCGAAATAGTAAGCATTGAAAACGAAAAGCTTGATCAGCAGAAAAGCAGGAGATTTTCAATCGAATGCTTTAAGGACGTTAGTTTCTACACTGGGCTTCCTAACTTTGAATCATTCGTGAGCTTTCTCCGTTTGATAAACTCCGATGAGAATGCAGAAAATGTAAAAGTATGGTCTACGAGATACTCAGGTAGACCAAGTAATGCGGGAAGGCCGCACATGTTGACAGCCGAGGACCAGCTTTTTCTTGTTCTTGTGAGGCCGCGCCTCGGGCTCTTCGAAAGGGACCTAGCATACAAGTTCAGGGTGTCCGTTGCTACAGATTCGACAATATGTACCACATGGATCAGCTTCATTTATTTGCAAGTTGGCCAGATGGACCTATGGGTGAGCAGAGAGGAGGTCGACAGAACTATGCCAGCCATTTTTAAAGAGCGATACCCAACAACAAGGGCCACCATCGATGCAACAGAGCTGAGATGCGAAGTTCCAAGCTCCCTGGTCCTTCAGTCAGCTACATACTCAACCTACAAGTCACATATTACAATGAAAGGTTTGGTTGTCATAGCACCTGATGGAGCGATCACGTTTTTGTCAAAGCTATTTACAGGGTCAGTGTCGGACAAAGAGCTTGTCGAAAAAAGTGGTTTTTTAGACCTAGAGTTTCAGCCTGGCGACTCGGTAATGGCCAACAAGGGCTTAAAGATACAGGACCTACTCAGCGCAAAAGGAGTTGCTTTGAACATTCACCCTTTCCTGCGGAGGCAGCACCTAACCGAAGAAGTTAGAGCAACAGAGGAAATGGCAAGCCTCAGAATACATGTCGAGCATCGCATTCAACGAATTATGGCATTTCATATTTTTGATAGGCCTATTCCACTGTCTATTGCACCAATTATCAGTGAAATTTGGGCATTATGTGCATTCTTAAGCAGTTTCCAAAGTCCTTTAATAGCAACGTAGGGTCTGCAGTAGCAACAGTCTTGCTCAGGCTGGGGGACACCCATTACAAGTGTCCCCCCTTGAGATTTCTTTCAAACGCCATACATTTGAGTGGCTTGACAGCGCATTCAACATATTTTGTTAATGCCTTTTTATTTTTGTAGAGTATAGGCCTGTGTTCGATACCCCTCAGCTGTTCGAGACTATTGAAATCGCAACTGCTGCTCGACCGCTTTCGGAGAAGACTCACTCGAGCAATGCGATTACACGAGCTGGGAAACCATGCTTGGTTTTTTTTTAAATATTATTTCAAAGCATGATTTTCATTTTTATGTAAATAAAAAGAAAATTGCCACCATGGCAAGATTTGTCTCTCCTTGTGATTTTTCTGGATGTGTGCCACTGGCAGTGACAGCCAAGATGGCACGGTCAAAGCCATGACTTCAACACTTTAGTTGCAAGAAAAGAACACAAGGCAGTAACTTTATTGACACATAAACAGGAATTGATTCGGTTATTTTACAAGCTCAAGAATCGTCCTGTGCATTGCACGACTTTTTTGCCAGGTACGGCAGACGCGTCGAGAAATAAAAGCTGTCTAATTTATTTTTGCATTTCTGCCACTCAGATTCGTTGAATCGAATTCTTTCGACAACAAGAAATTGCGGAGCATACACAACAAAGTCACCCCAAGTCAACCCAGTAATGGTCATCTGCCCAAGAACCTGATAAAAGTAACAGTGGGTGCGGTTCAGCCTGTAGGTGCCACGATTGTCCTTCACAAGGCCTTGAGTACATGGTGCTTTAAGGTCTTTCATCGAGTAGGGACACTTAATTTCCACGATGCCATGAGGTTCCTCTTCCTCTGGGTCCCATACCACACGATCAGGAGAGGCACCAAGCCACGGACATCCTGGATCCACGACAAGGCCGCAGTGAAAGGTCTGAATGTTGTGCCTGATGATGCGCAGCGTTTTTTCGTACTACTGTACTGCCACGGCTTCACTTGAAACTCCATACCTGAAGCAGCAATATTTTGCAGGCGTGTATACATATGTTAAATATAGCATGCAAAGCTACTCCCATTTTTAAGGTTTCTTGAGCACTGTGTGATTAGTTGATAACGTTGTACCTGTGCAATTTATTTCTTTATTAAAAATACCTCGCTGGCCTAACAGGGCATTGGGTAAGGGGAGCATCAAAAGATTATAATAATATTAATATCTGGGGTTTAACGTCCCAAAACCACGATATGATTATGAGAGACGCCGTAGTGGAGGGCTCCGGAAATTTCGACCACCTGGGGTTCTTTAATGTGCACCTAAATCTAAGTACACGGGCCTCAAACATTTTCGCCTCCATCGAAAATGCAGCCGCCGCGGCCGGGATTTGATCCCGCGACCTTCGGGTCAGCAGTCGAGCGCCATAACCACTAGACCACCGTGGTGAGGCCCATCAATAGATTATGTACATGGCTATGCACAACTTAAACAATAAAATAAATAAATAACCGATGATTATACAATGTAGAACAGTTACAAAAAGAAAATGCAATAGAAAATAAATACAGAAGATGAAACATGTGAAATAGTGACTATACAACAGGCTACAAAAATAAATAGAAGTTATAAAAAAGGCATGAAGTTACACAAGTCATAAAAACCAAAAGCACTACTCAAGATTATACATTAAAAATGAAGTGCATGTGTCTAGTCAATGAATATCACCAATAAAATGAAACAAGAAAGCACTGATAGTTAAATACATATACACCAAACTAGATGCGAAAAAGTTCATTCTGGAAATGTGTGTTGAGGACGCGGTCGTACACGTAGGTTGCGTCATCTATGCGCTTTCTGGTAAAAGTAATAGTCGGTGCAGTTCAGCATTCATTAGTGCAAATAACTTATAGCCACTGAGGTTTACTGGAAGCAACGCTCACTATAGCAGGTGTAAACATAGTGCGTAGGAAGTTACCTCGCCTGTACACTTTGTGTTCTTGTGTTATATTTTCTTGCTTTGTTACAAACCAACTTTGTCAAAAAAATGTTCCAACCCATACTTACTGTATTGCCCTTACTCTTGACAGATCTCTCTCAGTGGTGAGGTTTTGTAGGCCTTTTTCGGTCCACTTTTCCCGTGTTACAGAAACACCAAAGTTAGATGCAGTCAAGCGGTTTTTGCGAGCAGCCCTCCACGTTGTGCTTTGGCTCTGCTGACGAGAGGTCTGCTCAAGTTTGCGAGCTTCATCGACAGACATCATGAGAGCCTGCATATGAGAGTGCAGCATATGTTGGGGTTAACACAGCAAAAGCAGATATAATCACACGTAACATATTTTTGTAGAATATTATTATTGACTGGTTGCTAAACAGAACAAAAGTAGTTCTAGAAATAGGTTGGTTAGTGCAAGTTATGTTTATAGGACATGGAAAGAGCACAAAATGAAAAACACAACCACAATTGACTGTGCATGGACATTACGCCTGCATAAGCTGTTTTTCTAAACCAGTTTACAGACCTGGCGTGGCTCTGTGGTAGAATACCTGATTGCCACGCAGAATGCTCGGGTTCGATTCCTGCTGGGATCCTAATTTTCATTCTTTCCATTCGTCGGGTCAACGCTGCCGATGCCGGTTTTTTCAAACGCTCTCGCATTTAATGTCTGTTCTCGCCGTTTCTGGGCAGATATAAACTGTCAATCACCTGTGGCGCATACCCGTGCACCGCGGCCCGTGGTAAACGGGTATGTGCCACACGAGTCTGGAGCAAAGGGTTTGACGACGTACACGACAGGATTTTCAGGTTATTCATGTCATGACCCGACAGTCATATTCGCCAAATCCTCTTACCCTCCCCTGCCAATTTTGGTCTACACCAAGTTAAGGAGGTGGTCATAAGAGCCCCCAGACGTAGGCGGCTAGATAGATAGATAGATAGATAGATAGATAGATAGATAGAAACGCTCAAAGTGCCAAAGGTTCGCTAAGAAATGCTTCGCATTTAAAAACAGGTTCTACTTGGAAGTTGTGCACAATGTTCTTGCGTTTTGCGTGCGTCATTCCATGCTACATGTATACTATGCATTGACCCTGCTGGCAGGAGGTCGGTTCAAGCTTCTGAGCTTAAACCGACACCAAAGCCTGCATATAAGGGTCCAGAACGTTATCATTACACGCAGATACAACATACTTTTTGTATATTACTGTTTCATTACAAACGGAGTAAAATGGGTTACGAATGAGTGGAAGTGAGTTAGTGAACACAAGTTATGGTGTAGCAGATGGCTAGAGAATGGTATGTGCTATGTAGGAGGAAGACATACAGAAGTGAAAGTCGTTCACAACATTGTCGTGCTTTCTGTGCTTTGGCCCATGCTACATGCCAGCAGGCTAGTTACATGCATGTGCTTGCCTCAAATACAGCTTGCTGCGTAGGTGGTAGGCCCACACATGACACAACGGGGTGTACATTTTAAATGCGAAGCATTTCTTAGCGAACCTCAGGCACTTTGGCCGTTTCTATCTATCTATCTATCTATCTATCTATCTATCTATCTATCTATCTATCTATCTATCTATCTATCTATCTATCTATCTATCTATCTATCTATCTATCTATCTATCTATCTATCTATCTATCTATCTATCTATCTATCTATCTATCTATCTATCTATCTATCTATCTATCTATCTATCTATCTATCTATCTATCTATCTATCTATCTATCTATCTATCTATCTATCTATCTATCTATCTATCTATCTATCTATCTAGCCGCCTACGTCTGGGCGCTCTCCTGGTCGTCTCCATAACTTGTAATATACCAAACTTGGCATAACAGGGGATCAGTGTATGACGAACACGATTCACTGGTCGTGACATCAAAATTCGGCAGATCCCACGTACCGTGGTAGTCGACGTTATGCGAAGCATGCGGCGGGTAGGTGACTGTGGCGTAACTTTGTTTACTAAGAAACACGTTACAAAATGACGCTAAAGATTTGTATAAATTTTATACGCACAGGTATACATGTTGAAGGTACGCATATGTGTTATATAACCAGTTGTTTACGGTTGGGTAACGCTGCCAATGGTAACGGGGGTATTACCAACACCAGAAGCGGTAAGCTGATATATAGTGCTTATACATGTCCCGAGAACGCACGCACGTTTCACGAACCCGTCTGCATGTGTGCAAGAAGTTCTTGACAGTTCTTGAACAAGGGCATCATCACGGTGATCAGTGAGCACCAGCAGCTGGTCATGACTTGTTATAGGATCCGGTCGTGATCGTGGTGACGAGGGGTCCATGTCTAGGGAAGTATGTGGTATAGTAGAGCTGTTGGAATTCGTGGATGCCTCGATCATTTCGTCAACAAATTATCTGTCGACAGAGCCGGCGAATGCCGGAACCTGAAGCCAAACTTCGCGTTGGTGAGGTATAGGCCGTCGAGGCTGGTAGCCCTGGATAGTGCTACGTGGACCAATATCAGTGGATGATGTTTGTCGTAATCGTAGACTACCTGGGCGTATGTGGCATACGTAGACTAGTCTACAAAGCGGCTGTCAATTAATCTGGCATCATCTTCGGCCAGCGTGAGGCCATCGCCCAGCCTTGTAAGAAATGAAGAGGACACTGCGTCGTTGTGGTGGACGAAGTGCACTTTACGGTGCGGTGATGTGGATATCATATGTAACTTTCGTTAATGTATTTCTCCGGGGTCGAGCAATGCTTCAATATAGCTTGCTGAACGATAGAAATACAAACGTAACGTTTATTAAACTGCTATAAAAACGGAGCCATCACTGGAACTACAGATGTTAATTTGATATGACGCCTGTATCGTAGGAGTGTACATTTCGTAGGAGTATCATGCAGTGTTCATTGCTTTCTTGTAAAATTAGATAGCCAGCACCACAACCACAATTGACGCTGCACCGACATTACGTCTGTGTAGGCTGTTTTTGCAAACCAGTTTATAGACCTGGCGTGGTTCAGTGGTAGAATACCTGATTGCCACGCAGAATACATGGGTTCGATTCCTCCTGGGATCCTAATTTTCATTTTTTCCATTCGTTGAGTCAAGGGTGCCGATGTTGGTTTTCCTTAACGCTCTAGCGTTTAGGTTACCAATGTCTGTTCTCGCCGTTCCTGGGTAGACATAAACTGTCAATCACCTGTGGCGCATACCCGTACACCGCGGCCTGTGGTAAACGGGTATGTGCCACACGTGTCTAGTGGAAAGGGTTTGACGACGTACGCGACATGATTTTAACGTTATTCATGTCCTGACCTGGCACTCATATTCGCCAAATGCTCTTACCCTCCCATGCAAATTTTGGTCTACACGAAGTTAAGGAGGCGATCATGAGAGCACCCAGACGTAGGCGGCTAGATAGATAGATAGATAGATAGATAGATAGATAGATAGATAGATAGATAGATAGAAAGCTCAAAGTGCCAGAGGTTCGCTAAGAAATGCTTCGCATTTAATAACGCAAAATACATGTGGCGTACGTCATAAAACCCTTTCTCTCAGTAACGTGTGGCACATACCCGTAAACGAGAGTTAATATTATGCGGGTATGTGCCACAGGTGATACAGAGTCTCAACCAACACAGTAACGGCGAACACAAACACTGATACGCAAGGAAAGTGACAATAATAATAACTGTTGGGGTTTTATGTCCGAAAACGGTCATATGATATGAGAGACGCCGTAGCGAAGGGCTCGGCAAATTTTGACCATCGGGTATTCTTTAACGTGTACCGAGATCGCACAGAACACGGGCATTCAGCATTTTGCTCCATCGAATTGTGACCGCCGCGGCCCGGATCGAACCCGCGATCTTCGGGTCAGCAGCCGAGCACCTTAACCGCTACACCACCGCGGGGCACGCAAGAAAAGTGAGGAAACTGAAGACAGAACACCACTGGAAGACGCTCAACTACCATCCACTCGTCCACGCGGTCCGCAACGTGCACCACGTGGATTACGCAAAAACCGGCGTCAATGCTTCCTACAATAAATATGCGGAGAGTACCAGGCCTCTCATCATTACCGGTGACTTCAACATTGATTTATCAAGACCCCACAACGCTTGATCTTTATACTGCGTGAAACACGGATTAGATGTGGAGAGGGCATCAGAAGACCTCGCTGCCACGTCTACGAAAGGAGGCATCATAGATCATTTCATCGTAAGAGGAATCCAGGATTTCCACCAGCTGCACTATACCTCGCACTTCAGTACACTTAGACTCCTCATAACCGCGATCACGAACAGATCCGATTAACAAGTCCCGTCCAGCTGCTGGTGCTGACTGATCACGGTGATGATGACCTTGTTCACTAACTGTCAAGAACCCCTTCTATACATATACACACGGGTTCGTGAAACGTGCGTGCGTTCTCCGTCATCAAAAAATATAAGCATAACAACTGTAACTGTGACTGTAACGTACGAGCAGTGCGCCTGCGCGTGCCACTCGGCCGTGTATTTATTTGGGGAAGCTTTCCTCAATGAAGCTTAGTTAATAGTAACGCCTGTCCTGTGCATCTGTGTTCCTTCTTTGTCATGTTCGGATTCGCGCTATCCTGTATTGAAGAATATAAGCACTACATATCAGCTTACCGCGCCTGGTGTTGGTAACACCCACGTTGCTCTTGCCATCGTTACGCAACTGTAAAGAACTGGTTATATAATACATATGCGACTCTCCAACAGATGAGTGGGCGTATACCACTTCCATATTTCTCTAGCGTCATTCCGCAACGTTTCACTCAATATGAAAAATTACGCCACAGTCACCATCTCGCGCATGCTTCGCATAACATCGATACCCACAGTACGTGGGATCTGCCGATTTTTTGAATAAAAAGTCGCAGTTTCGCCGCCAGGTCGAAGCAATGAATGCGATAGCAAGAAACTAATGCTATACGAAGTGACGCTCGCCAATGGATACTTTCAGTTTGAACAGCGCTCCTGTTGCAAAGGCGGCCGAAGCAGCGAAGGAAACTAGCGTGCTTCAAGTGTCGAGCTGCGACACTTGATAGTTCGCGCTCATCTTCTGTTTGTTCGTTTAGCGGCGTCTCTTGAGCTCGAGTGACTTTCGTACGCTCCGTAACATGAGCGCGGACATCACGGTGAAAGCTTGAAACATCCATCTTCCCCTCACCACGAGAAAACCGCGCGAGCAGACAGCGGACGGGCAAGGTTCTCCCTGCGCAAATATAAGAAGAAGCGAGCGAGCTCGCCGACGACTTTTAAATGCGCCCGTCGCGCTCCTAGCGCCATCTCGCTGGTAATGAAGAAACACTTATAAGCGCCGGCCATCTATGAGTCTGTTCAGCGGTAAAGGGTGTGTATATAACGCTCGCCGTTAGCTTCGTGGAGGATCTGCGTTTCGTGGCGTAGTGGTTAGCGCCACTCGCTGCGGAGTAAGAAGTCCCTGGTTCGATTCCGCGCTTCGAAAGCATTTTTCTGAATTATTTTTCTTTGGTGCTTTTGTATATCATCATCATCATCATCAGCCTGTCTACGCCCACTGCAGGGCAAAGGCCTCTCCCATGTTCCGCCAATCAACCCGGTCCTGTGCTTTCTGCTGCCATGTTATACGTGCAAACTTCTTAATCTCATGTACCCACCTAATTTTCTGTCTCCCCCTCACGCGTTTGCCATCTCTTGGAATCCAGTGAGTTACCCTTAACGACCACCGGTTATCCTGCCGACGTGCTACGTGCCCGGCCCATATCCATTTCTTCTTCTTGATTTCAACTATGATGTCCTTAACCCCCGTTTGTTCCCTGACCCACTCTGCTCTCTTTCTGTCTCTTAAGGTTACACCTATCATTTTCCTTTCCATCGCTCGCTGCGTCGTCCTCAGTTTAAGTTGAACCCTCTTTGTAAGTCTCCAGGTTTCTGCTCCGTAGGTAAGTACCGGTAAGATGCAGCTGTTATATACATTCCTCTTGAGGGATAGTGGTAGATTACCATTCATGATTTGATAATGCTTGCCGAATGAGCCCCAACCCATCCTTATTCTTCTAGTTATTTCACTCTCATGGCTCGGCTCCGCGGTTACTACCTGTCCTAAGTAGACGTACTCCTTTACAACTTCCAGTGTCTCGCCACCTATCGCAAAGCGCTGTTCTCTGCCAAGATTGTTCCACATTACTTTTGTATATATATACATACTTATATATATACGGTGCATGACGGCGACGGTGACGGCAAAATCCAGCCGAGACTGTCCATATAATTGCTGCCGCAATAAAAGTGCTGGCTGCATGGGTGTCAACTTCGTAGCTGACCCCACCTGAATTTCTGGGCACAAGTATGTGTTGAAGTCATGTGGCACAAGTGGTTTCTGACTCCACAAAAGGTTGCCTTCACATGTTTCGCCAAACAAACTGTCTGCTTTTTTCGGTGCTGCAGACTTCCAGTGCCCAAGAAGTGAGCTCTTAGTAGGCGCAGCCATCTCTACTGCAAATTGCCTGGCAGCTTTTTGAACGTCTGCTATGCTCCTCGGCCTTTTCCTGGCTTCATAAAGACGCGACTGGAGAGGGTAAGACACACCGCCTGGCCTTGCGGTTCTCCAGTCAACGTCGTCAACGTCGTCAACGCCGGAAGCCCGTATTTTTTGCCCCCGGGGCCGCCTTCACATTTGTGGCAGTTCCGTGCACGACATTTCCAGCGGAGCCTCTTCATAGCCATTTTCATTAACGAGCACAAGGACTTTCAACAGTCCCATTGCATGGTGACATGCTCCATTCTCTCTGGCGGCGCATTCGCATGCACAATCTTGCACATAATCATCGTGCGTCAGTACGGCGGACGCGGCGTATGGTGTTGCTGTCTTCTGGCTCCTGTAGCACTTCGCGCGTACGTGCACAAGCGTGGAACCACTGCATCGAAGTAAAAAGGGCGAGCTAAATGCATTACAGATGTCGCATCGAGATATACTTTATGCAGGGCAGGTTACTTCGTGCACACGAGCTAGTCAGCCTGCGCTCCTTATGAACGGCCGCTGTAACGTTTAACAACACCAGTAAACAAGCGAAAAGAAAAGGACAGCGAGTGTACTTACTGCGTTGTGACTGCACGTGTTTCTATGATCACTACTTCTTGCGCAAAATTTTTTCTAAGACGACGGACGAAACAGACACGTCCGTCGTCTTAGAAAAAAATTTGCGCAAGAAGTAGTGATCATGGAGTACCAACTAGCTCGAACCCACACCTTGTTAAAGTGTTTCTATGGTCGAGCACTGAACATAGTTTTCTGCGACGAACTTGTGGCTCCGCAGTTCGTTGCGGTTTGCGGCGCTTCTCGATGTTCGGTAGGTCTCTATTTTGCCTATATCAAGGCTTTTTGGTATGATGGTGAGGCTCTTGGTCCAAAACATGATGCCGCCGCGCCTCAACTAACAGAAAAAGAAACATAAACCGTCACCTAAGCCCAACCACGCACTACAACAGAACACCTACACAAGCACTACCGACGGAGAACAACTCGTCTACCGCTGGGACGCACCGTACCCGCCGTACATTCCGCCCAACTAATGGCGGGCAGCGTATAGAGTGATAAGTAGCAGAGCAAAAGTGCCTCTTGAATCAGTGTTGCCAGACTGAATTAGGAAAGGGGTCTATTGAGGAGGAAAACGCGCGCGCGGAGGAGAGTGTCGCTACTTTCTAGATCAAGGGCTTTAAGAGTGCCTCAATGCGCGCGCCCCCGCTTAGAGTGGTGTCAGCTTTTGAAACGGCAGGTGCCGCCTCCTCGGCCTTGGCGGCAGCGTGGCCGCCGTCTTGAATCCCCCGCCCGGTCACTTGTGCGCGGCGCGCGTGCTGTTGTTAGGTCGGTGCTCGTTTTCCTCCAGTTTTGTGCGCTCGCTACCGTCACCATTGCCAGGTGTTGCGTACCGCAGTGCAACCAATCATTCCAGGAACGCTGGGAGCTGTATCGTTTTCGAAGATACGAAGTTTCTTTGGACAGTAAAAATCAAACGTGACAAGCGGCATCTGAAGAACACATTATGCACTTGCAGCATAAGTTTCCGGGCGGTATTTCGGATGGACATACAAGGATAACTTCTGCCGGTGTCAACCTTGCGTAATAAATGGACACACTGATATCAGCTACATGCTTAAAATATTTTGGTTCACGTGTGCGTGAATCCTGCATTTTACTTCGTAAACATTTTTTAGATGCGAAGTATCTTAAGGCCGAGCTCAATCCGGTGGTGTGCGGCGTGACCACCCTCACTGCGCATGCGCATACCCTCTCCACACACCTCCTCTCCACTCACCCTCTCTCCTTCCCCTCTCCACTTTCCCTCTCCCCTTCCTCTCTCCACTTTCTCTCTCCACTTTCCTTCTCCCCTCTCCCATCCCCCTTTCCCCTCTTCCTCTGAAACGCGCTAGACATGCCGAAATTCTCTCCTACGCAACGCCGCGATGAGCTCGAGCGCATGCGCGTCCCCTCCCCTTCTCTCTCCTCTCCTACGCTGCCCCCCTCTTGCCCGCCTGTCGACCGCGTTCCCCGCTCGCCCTGTGAGAATTAACGGCCAGGCTAGATGGAAGATACGACGCGCGTAGCGTCCCTCTTCGCGTTCCACGACGCGAGGTCGGTAGCATGCCCAACGAACGCCAACGGAACGCGATCGTGCAAGTGCTCCGGCTTCGCATAGCCTCATGGTCCCCTTTAGCGGGACATGGTGTAATTTTTTACTGCACTTGGTTGGTCCTGTATCTGCCTTGAATTTTTGCTTTCGCAATTTTCGTGATGTGAAAAGAATCATGGAATATATTATGCGTGTTTGTCTGCAGATCAGATCCTTCTTTTTTCCTAATAATAAATATTTGTGAGACTTTAAGTCCCAAAAACCACGATATGATTATGAGAGGCGCAGTTTATTGTGGAAGGCTCCGGAAATTTTGACCATCTGTTATTCTTTAACGTACACCCAAATCTAAGTACACGGGCCTCTGTCATTTCCCCTCCATCGTAATGGGGCCGCTGCGGCCGGGATTCCATCCCGCAACCTTCGGGTCACCAGTCGAGCACCATAATTACAACCATGGCGGGTTCTTGTTTTCTATATTCCTTTCCGTGTTTCGAGTACGCCTTCTGTGCTGGTCTGATGCCCGTGTACGTATGTGTGCTGTTACATTTTTTTTTATCCTTCCCTGTTTCTGTGTTTCAAGGTTACATTTTCGTCCTGTCTTAAATCATCACGCAGTTCCTGTTTTTTTAATCATTTACGATCACTGTGAAGCGACTAGGGGCAGTTGTGTTTTACTGTGTAACTTGCGTTTTATTTGTGTAATTCCTTCTGTCAGCGCAGCATTATTGCGCAGAAATAAATTGCCTGTACACTGGATATTAACGCGCGCGCGCACGCACGCACGCATGCACACACACACACACAAACACACAGTATTTTATTTCTTTGTGCAAGCGTAACTTATTTATTAATAATGTAAGCCATGAAGGCTCATACAGGAATGCGCATACAAACAGTTCTCGCGAAGCGTCTCTACAAAGAAGACGCATGAAAACAACAAGAAGACGAGGAACATTGTGTAAGTAGACACGCTATGTCACTAAAAAAATACAAGAAACAAAGTCAAGTTGTACAGTGAGCACCTCATCGAAAACCATTTGATACAATAAAAAAGACGTCTACCTCGGTGGTATAGTGGTTACGGTGCTCGGCTGCTGACCCGGAAGTCGCGGGTTCGATCCCGGCCGCGGCGGTCGCATTTCGGTGGAGGCGCAATGGCGGCCGTCGTAGCAGACGACGCGACTGTCCTCACCCTCAGCGGAGCACGCGGGCATCAAGGCACCCTAACCTAGCCACCGTACCCTAACGGGTCCGACCTTAAACGGGTCCGGCACGGCAGCGCCGCGGCGCGGAAGTTCACCGCAAAAGGCCCTCGCTCCTCCCATGTATTCGCGCGGCGCTTTGGACACTCCCCCTACTCTAGGTCACTCTAGGCTCTCCCTTTTGTATCCGTTCTATCGGTACACCGTTCTTGCCGTTTTTTACGTCTTGACTGTCAAACTAGCCTCCGCCAATCATGTGGCCCGATAGAACCGTTCTGTGACAGAACGGTTCTATCGTTCTGTCGACCCGATGGACTACGTCCATCGGGTCAAGAGGGGGCCGGACATCGTACCAGTGTCCGCCAAGCTGCGTCGCCTGCCTCTGGCGCTCTGGCAACAAGTCGACTCGAGGAGAACGACGTCATCGAGTGGGTGTCGCCACGCATGGTCGTCCGTAAGAAAGACGGGGACATCCGCCCCGGCGTCAGTCTGAGAAACCCGAACAAGGCCATTGTCATCGACGGGTTCCCACTGCCCCATGTGGATGAACTGCTTCAAATGTTAAATGGATGCAATTCCTCCCAGGGACGGACGATACTTTAGGACGATGTATAGTTACTGTATATGCTACCTTTAGGTTTAGCATATACAGTAACTCTAGGACGATGTAGGGTGCATTGATGCCCGCGCCTCCGCTCGCATCGAGGCACCCTAGGACGACGTAGGGTCACTGGAAAATCAGAGTACCGCAAAGGTAGGCTGCATGAGGGCAACATTGGGCGGCGGCGGCCATTTACCTTCCGGACCGTCCGGCCCGTTGCTAGCGTGTGTTGAGAAGTGACCGATCTTTTCGCCTCGGTGCCGTGTTACGCTCGGTGGAACGGCATTATGTGTGTGTGTTTCTTCAAGAGGATATTAGAAGTTATTTCGAGTCATCGACAGTTATGGATCGACTGCGCGGTTAGCGGTGTAACTAATGAAACGTGCGGCGAATGTGGCCATGTGCTCGCGAACTCGCTTCATGGCTTCATCGGTCTCCTTACGTGTCATGCCCGGGTGTGCTCGCTAGGTCCAGAGCTGTAAACATAGTTGCATTAGCGCAATGTCATCGTGCGAGATGCCATTTACTTCGACATTTGGTGAATCTTGGCTGTTTGCGCTAGCTTTGCAGTCGGTGTTCAGGTTCACTGCACTCGAGAACGTTATCGAACAACATCGAGAACATTCAACATTGCGTCCTTCGACTGATCGCTGACGCATACCTTCCTTGCGCACCATGCTTGCTGTTCAACTGGTTGATATGTGTAATAGAAGTTGTGTGTGTACGGTAATTGGAAGTTGCGCGCGAAGTATTTATGACTTGATTCGGAACGCCAGCAGCCGAACGCACGGGCGAATCGGCGTGCGGTTGGTAATGTGCATCTTATCTTGCGATACGTAGAAAATAGGCCATTGAAAATGATTGACATCCCTACTTAATTGCTGCATTTACTATTTCTTGTCTCCTTAATATTCCCAACGTTGCAGTGCATTTGCAAATATTTTGCCGTGTTCCGACAAACAGATTTCTTTTTTTGGCGTTGCGAGCGCGTAAACAGCTGGGGTTCGGTTTCTGCACTGCTGCACTTTTTTTTCATAATGCACTCTTATTAAAACGTCCTCGGCACGGTGCTTTATGTTCTATTGATCAGAAATAGCACATCCCGGAAATTTTTAAAGCGCATGTTACTGCAACACAGTATAAATATCGACATAGGGCTCGCATAATGTCGACTCTCGCAATGTGTGGGATCTGCTTTTTTTTTTTAGGGGCGAAGCTCCTTAAGGCGTGGGTCTGTACATCCTCGACGTATGTAGTTGTGGGTAGCCACCTCTAGTTTAGTTCTTGGAGTGTTCACTAGATGGCGGTACTTGTATATGATGAAAAGATGCGAGATGTAATAAAACTAGATGGCGGTACTTGTAGTTGATGATGAAAGATGCGAGATGTTATAATAGGAATGGTGTCACGTATGGCGCGTGTCATTGGTGGAAGGCAATCGTTCGATTTAGTGCGGCTACCTAGGCTAGGGGGAGCGTTGTAATAAAATCCGTTCGCTGTTGGCGCGCGCTCGGAGTCGTCGGATGGATAAGGCTGCACAGCGGAGAGCGCGCAAGGCGGCGGCAGCGCGTGCTCGCAGACAGAATCCCGATGTGCGAGCCCGCGAGGCAGAAGCGCGCCGTGAAGCTGCGCGACGCCACCGCCAAGATCCTGCCGTACGAGAGCGGGAGGCCCAAGCGGCACGGCAGTGGCGTGAGGACCCTGCCGTACGAGAGCGGGAGGCCCAAGCGGCACGGCAGCGGCGCGAGGACCCTGCCGTACGAGAGCGGGAGGCCGAAGCGTGTCGTCTGGCTGCGCGACGACGCCGCCAAGATCCCAGCGTTCGAGAACGAGAGGCCCAAGTGTCACGGCAACGGCGCGAGGACCCTGCCGTACGCGAAGCGGCACGGCTGCGGCGCGAAGAGGATCTCCAAAATGTCAGAGAACGGGAAGCGGTGAGAAAGCGCGCGTATCGGCAGGCAGACCCCGATGCAGTGAGAGCTGATGAGGCGTCTGCAAAACGCATCAGGCGAGCTCAGCCCGAAGGTGCCGATGCGCGGTTTAAGCGAGACTTTCTAGACGTTACGTTCGGACACAGTTGCAGTGTGTGCGACAGATTGTGGTTCTCAAACTGTCTAGTCACAATATCTTCCATCAAGAACGACCAGGCTCGCGCCAATGCCATCGCCGTGCTGCAGCGCGAGTTCCCCGCCGGCAGCGGTGAGTACAAGGTTTGCGCGAGCTGCAAGGATTCGCTAGTGGCGGGAAAGGTGCCTCCAATGAGCGTATCCTATGGCTACACGTACCCACCCAAACCGGATCACTTGCCTCCTCTGAACCCCGTGGAAGAACGACTGATCGCTCCTCGTTTGCCGTTCATGAGCATAAGGCGGTTGACACACGGGAGCGGTCAGTGCGGCATCAAGGGGCAAGTGGTTAACGTTCCGATAAACGTCCCCAACACGGTTCAATGCCTACCTCGGAACGTTCCGGACGATGTGGCCATCGACGTTCATCTCAAGCGCCGGCTCGTATGCAAAGCGTCGTATAAGAAAGGTCTCGTTAAGAAACGTAACATCCACGAGTGGCTCAAACACTTCGAGCATTCTCCGGTATACAAGTACCTCAAAATCAAAATTGATTGGAGCCGCCTCGCGAACGTGCAAGACGACGGTGACGTGGACGACGACGAGATCGAGCCGGCGCCGGAGGTTACCGACCTGGAAGAACCTATGCAGGCGGCGATTGCACTCAACACAATGGCGCATACCTTGATTTTTGACGACGGAGCCTGCGTCATCACTAACTGCGTCAACAGCGGCGGCGACGCTGCGGCGGCAACGACCGCGGCGGAATCTGCGGCGGGAAAGGCGGCGCATTCTCCAGCTGATGAACTAGGTCTAATCGAAGGTACGTACAGTCTCCACGTGGCACCCGGGGAAGGGCAGACTCCCATCTCTCTGCTCTTTGACGAGTAGGCCGAAGAGTTGTCGTTTCCTCAAATATACCTCGGTATACCTCGTAGAATCACCGGACCCAGACCGACCCCCTTCACAAAGGCGAGTAGCGAGATTCGTCGTACCGATCGTCGCGGAGTGTGGCCCGATCACGTCTTGTACATGGCCATGAAGGTCATGCGTCACAATGTTGCCAGCAAGACCATGACGTTCAGGACCAACGCAATCACCAGTGCGATTACGCGGCAGCAACTTGAGAATGCAGATTTCATGGATGAAGTCCTCAACCGAGATCTCGGCTTCATGAGAGGCATACCAAACACCGTACAATACTGGCAAGATCGAAGAAAGGAACTCTTTGCAATGATTCGTCAGTTGGGTAAGCCTCACGCATTTCTCACGCTCTCTGCCGCGGAACTGCACTGGGACAGACTCATCGAAACGTTGGAGCGCTTGCGAGTGGGTCCCGAAGGGGTGGCACGAGCCGTGGAAGAATTGAATTCCATGCAACGCGTCGAACTGGTCAACAACGACCCAGTTGCGTGTGCAATTTACACCCATCAAATCTTCAATGTGATTCTCAACATACTCAAAGATAAGAGATGCTCCCCGTTCAAGCCCTATGTTGTGGTAGACTTCTTCAAGCGGGTCGAATTCCAACAGCGTGGTAGCGCACACATTCACACCATTCTGTGGCTCGATAACGCCCCGCAAGAGGAAGTGTCTGGCGACATGCCGCGCACGCTGGAAATGGTCGAATCGTTGCTCACGCTCGACACAGACCTTCTAAAGAGACCCAGGACCCAGCTGCACGCTCATACCCACACTTGCTATAAGCGGGGACGCACCAAGTGCCGTTTCGGAGCACCGTTCATGCCCAGTAATGACACTAGGATTGTAGTCCCCTTTCCTCCGACCGAGGACGAGGCCGAGAAGGTACATCGTCAGAAACTCAAGCAACGGTACGAAGAGATGCACGACGCTTTGGAGAGGGGATCGTTCGTCTCGTTGGAAGAGTTTCTCGCCACCTTCAACGTTCGGTACGACGCAGAATACATGGACACTCTGAGAGCCGGATTTACGCGTCCCTGCGTTCTACACCGTCGCACTCCGGCGCAAAAAATGGTCAATCCCTTCAACCCCTGGATCGCCAAGGTCCTAGATTCCAACATAGATTTTCAGGTGATCCTAGACCACTACGCCTGTGCAACGTATGTCGTTGATTACGTCAACAAGGCTGATCGCGGCATGTCCAACCTCCACAAGGCCGTAATGCAAATTCTAGAAGAAAAGCCAGAAATAGAATACTCTGCCATCGTACGCTCTCTGGGAGTGACCATGCTCAAGGGGGTCGAAATGTCGGCGCAAGAGGCGGTCTGGTTCCTCTTAGGTCAGGAAATGTCGGAAAAGAGCCGTGAGGTCGTCTACATACCCACGTGCTACCCAGAGGAACGAGTGCGCGTACGCAAGACCAACGAGGAATTGGCAAACATTGGCGCATCGTCCACCGACGTCTGGAAGCTCAACATCGTTCAGAGGTACGAGGGCAGGCCGCCCGAAATGGAAGACCTTTGCCTTGCCGACTTTGCAAGCAAATGCAAACGCGGATACGGTCTTCGCGAGCACCCCATCATCATCCGCTACCGCCATTACAGTGCCGCAGATCAACCGGATGATTACATGCGAGAGCAGGTCCTCCTTTACGTACCCTTCAGGAACGAGGCTGTCGACGTTCTAAATAACAAATACATCCAGACGTATGAGGCAAACAAGGACCTGATCGCCACCAAACATCGCCAATACAACATCGGCAACGACGACGACACCGTGGCTCAGTTAATTGAAGAGCACAGGATACAGCAGCAACGAGAATAAGATGCCGCCGCCGTTGACGCCGCGGTCGTTGCCGCCGTTCCCGCCGACGAAGACGCCGACCTCTTGCCCAACGAAGACCTGATGCGTGCCGTCAAAGACACCAGTCCCTGTGCCGCCGTGCGCAAAAGGCAAGACATCATGGATAGAAAGGAATATGCCAGACTCATGCGCATGACCAATGCGGAGCAGTACGAGTTGCTCCGAGAAATTGTCCACAGGCAAACGACACTCGGAGCACCTCCGTTGCGCGTCTTCTTGACAGGACCTGCGGGATGCGGTAAAACGTTTGTCCTAAAGCTCGTCATGGACGTTTACAACCACTATAACGATAATGCAGGTCCATACAATGCATTCGTCATTTGCGCGAGCACGGGAAAGGCGGCCGTGGCTGTAGGCGGAACCACCGTGCACTCTGCCTTTAAGCTCACTCGCAATAAGAAGGACATGGGGTTGCGCGACAGCGAACTCAACGCGTTTCGAGTTGCTTTCCGTTGCGTCAAGTGCATCATCGTTGACGAGGTTAGCATGCTGTCGTCTGATAACCTCAATGCCATCGATTGTCGCCTCAAGCAAATCACCCAAAATCTAGACGAACCCTTCGGAGGCCTCGACGTCATCATGTGCGGTGATTTGCGCCAGTTACCACCCGTGCGCGCAAACGAGGTGTACAAGAGGTGCAGAGAAGCGGGTGGGCTCTTCGGGGCCACAATCAAATGGCACTACCACGATTACTTTCCGCTCGTCCAAGTCGTCAGACAATCCGATGCCTCCTTCTCGGCTCTGCTCACAAAGATCGGAGACGGAAGAGCGCTTCAGGACGATGAGGTCCGACTACTCGAGAGCCGCTTCGTCACCACAGAAGAAGCCTTGGTTCGTGCGGCCTCGGCGATACGAATCTTCTACTCCAACGAAGAGGTCAACAAATTCAATACTTTCATTGCACAGCGAGGAGGAGAAGAAGTCGTTTCACTGCAAGCCGAAGATACCTACTTGGGGTGCGCCAACCAAGACGCTCTAAACAAGGCAATCGCAAAAGTTGAGAAAATGTCACACACCGAGTTTGCAAACCTCCCTCGCGAAATTCTCATCGTCCTCGGCAAACCGTACATGATTACCACCAACATTGACGTCATAGACGGTCTCGTCAACGGGGCCGTTGGCATTCTCAAGGTGTGCGAGAGAGCGGTAAACGACGGCGACTTCCCGAAACGCCTCTGGTTACACTTTGACGACGCTGCAACCATGGGTAAGCTTGCTCGTCTTCGGTCCAAGCGAATGGTGAACGAGGCCAGGCGGAGCGGTCACGTCATCGACGCCTCCTGGGTCCCCATCGAACCTCGAGTTACCACCCTAACCTTGGATCGCAAGACTGGCGTTGCCTGCAAGAGAAGGCAGTTCCCCCTCGTTCAGGCCAGTGCCATTACGGTCCACAAGTCCCAAGGGGGAACGTACTCGTCAAATGTCTATGAATATAATAAAACGCACCCCCGGAAGTTGGTGTACGTCGCGCTCAGCCGCTGCACCAACGTAAATAACCTCTACCTCACCAATGCTAAAGGAGACCACCGATTCTACCATAAAGACAAAAACGAGGACACGGCTATGCTGAACGAGTTTCAACGTCTAGACCGACATCGATTACCGACCTTGACGCAGCGGTATCTAGGATCCCTGCGAGAAGACGTTGACTCTTCCAACGAGTTTGCCATTGCCCTCCTCAACGTTCGTTCTCTCAATGCACATGTGGACGATGTGGAACGGGACCCCATACTAACCGCAGTCGACGTGCTCTGCCTTACCGAGACATGGAACGCCAAACGACCGTTCATCAAAGGATACGTTTCCGTCGTGTGTACCGATGAATCGGAACGTCCTGCAGGTGGTGTCGCCATCTACGTGAAGCAAACGGAAACGGCTGAAGATCTCAAACTACCACTCACAAGTCAAAGTCACAACGGAGAACATGCAGCCATCAAAGTCCTTGACTCTGGAATCGTATTCATGACCATGTATCTAGCTCCTAACCTGTCGGTCGGAAATGTCAAGGCATACATAGACACGGCATTGAAAGAGTACAATACAAAGTACAAGAATGCACCGTTCATACTCGTTGGTGATTTTAACGTGGATATCGCAGACACGACCAATAATTGGCTTATCCAACATATGGCTTCTAGATATGCACTCAGATGTATATCGTTTGACCATATGAAACCTACCACGATCCGAGGAACATGCATAGACCTAGTATTTGCAAATTTTCCACTGCAACCCATACAGGAACCGCTCACCCTTCATTTCACGGACCATAAAGCCGTCATAATGAAGGCACATCGCAAGCCATCCATCGTCTCTAAGAACAAATAAAAGTTTATTTGTATATTACACACACAGTGTTTCTCACGTCTTTACATGATGATCGACTGGGCGAATTACTCGGAAGATTCACGGTTTACCGATGATTCCCTCCGGAGCTTCGACCACTCATCATCATTCACCCCGTGGATATGCTGTGATTTTTTTTTTTTTTTTGCTGTGACCATTTCTCACCCACTAAACAGTATTTTAGGGTTACGCTCGGCGCACTGCAGCATTGGCAACATTTTTTTGCAACTAATTTAAAGATACGCTTAATAACATTGCCTTATACCAAGTTTATCGACAGAGTTCCACGCTACTGTTTTGCGCAATGGCAAATGGTCATGCCACAATTGCCTTCAAGGTATACCAGTAAACAGTTATTATTTTAATAAATCTTCACTTTCGCTCTCGTGCGTGACACGCTTATAACTCGAAAAGCATGCGTAATCTGTTCAACAGATCGAGATATAAACAGCCGAGCGAATAGAAAGGTATGTATAGTTTTCATTATCGCTGACCATAGCGAACCGAGAAGGTGAAGTATCCTGTCGCATGAGATCTTTTCCAGCAAACTTTGTGTCGTTCACTGCAGGAAGGTGTGTTCTTCGAGGGGGGCGAATTCATTCCGGCCAACTATGCAGCCACGTAGAACGGCGCTCTTTTACATTAATTTTTCCCACACGGCATGCAAAAATAAACGAGATTCATAGCTCACCAGTAACATTCGATTGCTGGTGAGCTACTCTCTGGCATCTGCATGCAGTGGCGTAGCTAGGGGGTGGCACACCGGGGCCCATGCCCCCCCCCCCCCCCGCTGAAATTTTTTTCCCCGTGGCATAGCGCGAAATGCCCGTGGCATAGCACGAAATGCCACTCGACCACATCTGCCTGCCAGGCCCCCACTTCAGATCAAGGAGGTGCCCCCCCCCCCCATCCCGAAAAAATTTCTTTAAAAATGCGACGAAGTACTTCTAGGGACCGTGGTGCTGCTAAATGTCCGGCCATGCTCTGCATTGAACGCGCCAGCACCCAAAGCGCTTGGAAGGGATATGGCGGCGAGAGGTCACGTGATGCGAGTAAGCCAATCGCGTCGGCGGCGGCGCGCGGAAAACAGATGCGATACTCTGAAATTTTTCAGGGGCAAAGCTCCTTAAGGCGGCACCCGTTCGTCCCTCGTAGTCGTGCGTAACCAGTCGTAACGCTGGTACCAGATCTTGACCTCCAAGGTGGTGCCGGTGGGAGATTTTTCCTGTACGTTGTTGAACAATAAAAAATTCGCAGCGTGCGCGTTAACTAAAAGCCGAATTCTTCTGTCTCTCATTCCCCATTAGCAGCCATTGGCATGTTCCAGTGGGAAACGTTAGTAGAAGTAGAAGTGTAAGTGTTAGCTAAAAGCTGACTTCTGTGTCTCATTCCCATTAGCAGCCGTTGTTTACCTCCAAGGTAGTGCCTGGTGAGATTTCTCCTGTGCGTGATTAAACAATGAAAATTTTGCTCAAAACGCCGTTGATTGTTGAAATAAACCAACGAAAGACGCCAGATGTTTTCTAAAAGTAAAACGAAAGAACGCCAGATGTTTCTAAAGCAAAACAAAAAGACGCCAGCTGCTTAACGAAAGACGCCAGATGTTTTCTAAAGCAATTGTTTTCTAAACAATGAAAATTCACAGCGTACATGTAAAATTAAAGTGAGCTGCAAGTCGTCATAACTCATCGAACCTTTAGTATAAACGCGCCCGATCTCACGTCGGTGATGATGTACTGGGCAGAATTCACGGAAGATTCACGGTTTACCGATGAACCTCCGCAGCTTCGCCCAATCATCATCATTCACTCCGTGGATATGCTGTGATTTTTTAGTGATTCTAAAGGGGGTAAGAGAAGAGCGCGCGGCGCAACTACCTCAATTACATTTTTTTTAATGCGAATGCATTTCTTAGTCGGAGCATGTCAGGCGTCTGTAGGCGTCCGCACGCCGGCAGGTGTTATCTCTCCGCTCTCACTCCCTCTCCCGTAGCAACAGCTGCGGGCGCGCGCGCTTATCCTCGCCCCTAGCAACCGGAGCAGGTGGTGCGGGCGGAGTAGCGGAGAGTGAGTGGAGAGGAGGAGCGCTCTGCACCTACCCTCACACGCCAGAGCGCGCTCTGGCGTGTGAGGGCGCTCGCATCGCGAGAGCTCGGCGGAGCTCCCGCGTGTGTAGAGAGAGGGTAGGTGCAGTGCTTCGGCGCTCCTTCACTCGCCGTTCGCTCTCTCTCCTCCCTGCGCCCCACTCTCCCGTCCGCTCGCTCGCACGTATACATAAATGGAGTGAAGCGATTACTACGCCGTGTAATCTCGGCGCAAGAAATGCATTCGCATTTCCTCACGATGGAGGGACTTTAGGACGATGTTGTGTCGTGCGACCCCTGGTGGCATGCGAAAACACCAGTGCGGTAAAGGTCCCCGGTAAAGGATAAAGGTACATGCCACTGCGTGGAGCTGGGCCTCCCTCCCCACTCCCATGCCTGTTTCCCGCAACCAACCCGGCGTGGCCATGCCGGTCGTGTGACTCGTGCCTCGCTGACCAATCACCCTTCTTCCCCCTCCATAAAACTATAGTGTACTAGTGTACTAATAAAACGCGCTCCATAAATGGATGGATGGATGCTATGAGCGTCCCCTTTATAACGGGGCGGTGACATGTCTGCCACAAGGCTCGAAGGAAAAAAAAAGAAAAAACAAGAAACTTCCTTGTTTCATGTTGGCCTAATACCTTATCTACAGTGAATCCTCGGTGATACGATCACAGCTCATACGAATTTCGGGGTGATACGAATTTTTCGTTGGTCCCGGCCAAGGCCCATTGGCCTGCAATGTAATGGAGTACGGTTGTTGCGAACCGATTTTCACCCAGCGACGTTTGATACGAACGCACGCTACCGCCAAGGTACGAAGAGGTTCTGTCCGCGCATTCGCGGAAGACGCGCCAAGCATGTGCGAGCGCGGGAACGCTAGCGTGGGCATGCGCGCCCCGCGGCCAAATCGCCAGAATCACGGTGTAAGAAAAACACTTTTCTTACGGTCGGAATAAACCTTCAGAAACGCTTCACGGCCTCCGAGATTGTGTGCGCGAATCTTTGAGGCTCTTATGTGCCTCCGTGTGTCTTCGCGTTTAGATTACAGAGGACATTAGCGCCATGCTTTTTTTTTTCTAACGCGTGGATGCGGGCTGCAGTCGTTGTACTGTGTTTACACGTGCCTGCCTCGTGCATCAGACATCATATGAAAGGTGGACGACGAGGATCGAAAGAAGGCGAGGACTGTCTTGGCGAATGGGTCAGGCCTCACAACGTCAACATGCGCGACCGTTGAGATCGCACTTGTGCGGGCACCGCCGTAGATCTCCCAAAAAAACATCCCCAACACCTACGCGATAACAAAATCATAACACAGGACCGTGGTTCTGTAGTTTTGTGGCCTTGATCCATTGCGTCAAAGCGCTTCGTTTGTTACTTTCGCTGCAGTATTCCGGTGTCATGCCAAAAAGCATACTACAATTTGGAAGGGGCTATGCTGTCGCGGGTCACAACGCACCTGGTCCATTAATTAAATACGCGCGTACGGGCCGTATATTTACGAGTGCTGGTATGATTGCCGACATCTAAAAACTTAACTGACAATCATTCAGGATTCTTCCTGACGTTCCTGCGGCCCTGAAAAACAATAAGTGAAAATGTACGCCAGCTTTCTTTTGTTGCATGCTAATTTTGCATGCTTTCTGGTGATAGGAATTTCGGATGATACGAATATTTTTGGTGGTCCCGTGAGATTCGTATCACCGGGCACCGCCGGACGACGAGGCCAGTAATTTCAGATAAGGAAGGGTATTTTGTAATTATGCCAGACAGTTTGTTCTCAGAAAAAGCATTAACAGCCATAGAAGAGAATTTTAGGACGGAAAACTTAAGCCATCGGTAGTTAGGCAACGTGCCGTCGACCTTTTGTTAAGACATAACCTTGAGAGAATAGCTTGTAGTGTCAAGAAGGCTAAATCACTTACTTTAGAATTGTTTTTCTCAGCCAAAACACATAAGAACGAGATCCCATTTCGAGCAATCGTTTCAGAGCAAGGCACCTGGCAAGTCGCTGTATCTAGTTATTTGCAGAACTGCTTAACCTCTTTGAGTTTTTCAGACCCTTTTCGTATGCGTAATTCTCAGGCGCTAGTTCAGTTCCTCTCAGAGGAGAACCCCGGCTGTTGTAAAGCTTTTAGTATGGATATTGAAGACCTGTATTATTCTTTGCCGCATGAGGACTTGTTAAATTGAGTTAATGAATGTATTAACGAACAAGCGCACCAGACGGTTTTCACCGATAAATGTGGTGTTTCTACCGGGGCGTTTATAGAAATCCTTTCCATGTATTTAAAGTCGACGCTTGTAGGTTGGAAGGAAGGCGTTTATGTGCAGAAATCAGGGATATCTATTGGTCCTAAGGTTGCTCCGGTCCTTAGTGATTTATACCTTAGCAAGATTGACAACCTTTTGGAAGGCGCCTTAGGTAATTCGGTTATTAAGGTTTTTCGTTATGTGGACGATTACTTGATCTTTTGTAGTGGTGAGGACTTCGTAAATGTGGTAACTTCCGTGAGCGAAAAATTTGAATTAAATGGAGGTGGGCTGAGCTTTACTAAAGAGGTGCCTCAGAATAATAGAATACAATTTCTAGACATTTCCTTAACGTTCCAGAAGAACCACGTGTGCTGGCAGTATTCTCCTAGATCTTCGAAACCGCTGTTAAATTTTTCGTCGAAGCACTCGAAGGTTGTAAAAAACGGCATCGCCATGTCTTGCCTTAAATCAGCCCTCACCAAGTCGTGTGAGCACAGAATGAGTGATAGCTTTAACGCACAGGTTACGCGTCTTTTAGATGTAGAGTATCCTCGTGATGCAGCGGCCACGGTTGCTGAACGTTTAAAGAAGTATATTGTGTTAAGTCCAAGCATGGTTGCAGAAAGCGATAGGAAGAAACGTGTCGTAGGTATACCGTACATTCATTGCGTATCTCACAGGCTAAAGAAAGTAGGAAGCAGATACGGCGTTAATGTTGTTTTCACGGCGGCCAATAAGCTAGGCAAGATTTGTGCCGCTGTACAGAGGAAGAATGAGCGAGTAAAAGACAAGAAGCGAACCGATATTTGTTTCGTAAAACACACCAACAAATTCACTGATTGCCGTACGAGTGTGGTGTATAAGGTCCCTTTCAGCTGCGGTCGCTTCTACATAGGACAAACGGGCCGATGCATTAACCAGAGATTGTTGGAACATAAGAGATCGCTAACCGGAGGCTCACCTTCTAATCTATCTTTACATTGTCGAGATTGTAAGTGCACGTCAAAATTCGATGAATGCGCAGTGTTGTACCGTCATATAAATGAAGAAACGCGCCTGATGATTGAAGCATGGCATATCGAGAATAGTGGTAGCGCATGCGTGAGCCAACCGTCGATTAACTTGCATAAAGATGAAATAAAATGCCTTAACAGTTATCTTCCACGTAGACCGCCACGCGTGCCGGATTGATAGGTTCGCCTGTTGCATGGGCATGCGCAGATAAGTTTTCGTGTCTTCTTTCTTTTCAGCCGTTGTGCGTCTTTTCAGTTGTTAGTCGGCGTTTGTGGTGTCCTGACTTCTTTCTTGTGTCCGTGTTTGCACGCCCTGTCTTTTTAGAATGAATACTTACCAACTAGCTCAGCTCTCTGTTATTCTAAGTATCACCGAGGTTTCCCTGTACATTGATTAAATCTATGTTATTATACCAAAAAAATATAAATTCACGGTCCATCTCTCTGCCTCTTAAGGCAGAATGACCTTATTTTTCCCATTATTTTTGTACTTTATCTCCACATTTCTACCAGCAATATTCTAACCGTCTCTTACTTATTGCTATCGCGGACGTGTTCCGCTTTCCATTGTTGTCCCTAAAACCCAAGGCTTCATGTAGACTCGTGCCCACACGTATACCTGGGTGAATATCGCCACATTCAATCAGTACATGTTCCATCGTTTCCTTAGTTCCCCCGCAGCATGTACATTGCAGGGGCGTAGCCAGGGGGGGGGGGGGGGGGGCTTATAGGGCTTCAGCCCCCCCCCCGAAATTTTTCGTGCTCTTATACACCCCCGACCAGGCGCGTCACCCGGGGGGTGGGATTTATTGGGCTTCAGCCTCCTCGCCACCTCCCCCCCTTGAAATTTTTAATTTTTTTCGTTCTATTATACACCGCCGTCCGAAATTACCACTTTCACCGAAAACCAACCAGGATGTCGTCTAAAATGTGTTTTTTTTTTTCGAGCACGACATGCCGTGGACAGCTGAAAGGTTCCGGAAGGTGGCTTTTCTGCAAGATTTTTTTCAACCATGCAGTTTGTGAAACAAGGTATCACTCTTATTTCTCTTTTGAACAATAATAAGAAAATTGACTCTGGTACGATTATTCCTGTTTTTACCTTACTTTCACACAGCCGGCGTCTGCCATTGTGTTCTTCCTCACCTAGAAGGTCTACAAGGCGACGCACGTTTAAGTACATTATTTTTTTAAGGACTAACGTCACCGGGTCTAACATTTACTCTCCGTGCGGTTACTTCTACAAAGCAAGGTGTGGGAGCGGGATAGTTGGTATTCCGTACTGCTAAAACTTTAGCGCAAAAAGTACACAGCGGACAAAGAAACGACGAGTACAAGCGCTAACTTCCAACTATCGTTTCTTAAAGGGACACTAAAGAGCAAAACGATTTTTCTCGCATTAGTAAAGTAGTCTTCCACGATACCAAAAACACCACGCTTGCTGCGAGAAGACGCTTAATAAGCGAGAAAACGCGCAAAAAGAAAATACAGGTGGCGACGCCACCTTGGAATTCCCGCACCATTTGCCGTGACGTCACATATTTTTGACGGCGCCTGCTTGGGCCTACATAGTTCCTAATCGGTTAAATCGAAGTACATTGTCCTCTGAGGGGGCCAGAGACTTGACATAACGAGTTTGTGGAAATTTCGTCGAGCAAGTGGCGCCAAAATACGTTAAATGCTCTTTGAAGTCTTTTACGTCACGAATTGTTCTATGCGCTGTTAACATTTTGAAATGAATCCACACCAACTTGCCCAAGCGACAACCCTTGCGAATTACAAAGTTCGGCGCCAAATTTAAAAATGAAACTTTGAACATGGTTTTCTCCTCTTATAATAAACCTATGGTGGTGAAATAAACTACACAAGAGTTCTCCGAGCACACTTTATCAATCTAAACCAATTCATTGTTTCTCTTTAGTGTCCCTTTAAAGCAACACACAGATATACCTGGCTCTGCTATATCTTTCCAGCGTACGATCAGTGCTTGAGTACGCCAGTACAGTTTGGGATCCCTGGACACAAACGAACATAGACAAGCTTGAACGAATACAGAGTAAAGCAGTGCGGTTTGTTTTTCGAAACTATTCAAGGCAGTTCAGTGTATCCGAGGCAAAAAAGTTAATTGGATGGGACAGTCTTCAAAAACGACGCTGTACTCATAAATTGAAATTTTTCCATGACATCTACCATTCACGTACTGGAATTGACCGCGCGAAATATTTCCATGACCCTGATTATGTGCCTACGAGAGTGGACCACGATTTGAAAATAAAGGAAATTTTTTGTAGAAGTACCATGTATAAAAAGTCCTTTTTCCCGAGTTCAATTACAGCCTGGAATCGGCTACCATCACACATTGCGCGGATAAGTTCAAATGCGGCGTTTGTCCAGGCGCTCCATGATGTTATTGTATAGGCATAACCATGTTGTGATGTACTAGTATAGTTATGATCATGTTTCTCTTTCTACGCATGTAACCTGTATTTTTGTATTATGTACTTTATGTATCCCCCCCCCCCCCACTGTAATGCCTATGAAGGCGCTGTGGGTATTAGATAAATAAATAAATAAAACATGTGATTACAACGATATCAGTCAACGCACAAGAGGAAAACTTAAACAAAAAACAGCAAAACTACACGGGACCAACACGTGCGGGTGAATTTAAGTGATCTAGTTCTTTTTTGTTATTGCGATGGATGGCTTGCTCACGCAGCTTCCATTAGCAATCGCTGCCGCCTCAATGATGATCCTGGTGCTATCCTTAGGGTGAGTTGCCAACACTGTTGTACTGTTAAATAAAGCACGCATTTGCATTCCGCGCAATGAGCCGCCAAGAAACCATCACAACCTTTTTTCACTGTCTGATTGTGTTCGAGCAATCTCACATTCAGGCATCTGCCTGTCTGTCCAACGTAACTTTTGACCGCAGGACAAAGGTTTGTTATACACTACGCCCTTCACACATTCAACAAATTCATTTCGGTGCCTAATTTTACAGCTGTTGGGAGGCCTTCCTACCGGACTGGTTCTGGCCCATAACTGCGACAACTTATTAGGCACAGAAAACGCAACTGAAATCCCCGCTCTTAGACCAATCTTTTTGAGATTGTGGGATATACCATGCAGGTATGGAATCACAGCCACCTTCTTACGAACTGTTGCCTGCGAATCAGTGCACGTGTCACTGATCTTCGAAAACTTGCGCAACTTCTCTGAAACAGATACCAGCAGGCGGCGTGGATATACAGCTGCCTTCAAACGAGCAATTTGCACTCTGAAGCTTTCTTGCACCGAATGGTAGCAAGGCTTGGTCAATGCGTTGTGTAAAACAGGCACGAGCAATTCCGCGCTGGACCAGCTTGCTGTGTGCAGAGGCAAAAGGCAACACAGGTTTTTTTTTGCACGAGGCTCATATCTCCAGCATACATGGCTACTCGAAAAGGTCTGAGCCTCAGGTCCAAGAACCTCAGGGATCCGTTCTTTAGCAGTACTTCTACAAGTCAACTTTTGGCCCTCACAGATCACCTCGCCAGACGAATAGTCGGCCCGCTTACACACTGCATGCGAATGATCTTTTTATTTCCAGTTCAGATGAGCTGTTAATCCCCAGGGATTATTTTTCACATTTATTTAGCGCAATGCGCGAATACGTTTTTTCGCGTGTTGTTTTCCGTGGTTACAAAAAATCGCACGGAAAAGAACACGACAAAAAAATATTTAGCATTCCGTGCCTCACTGTTTTCGCTGTCAATGCGACAACTAAATACAAAATACTAAATACAAAATTAATGGTGTTCAAGCTGCTGTTCGTGAGACATATCCAGCCGCACTCTACACTCACTGCACCAGTCACTCCCTTAATCTACTTCTCTATGCGGCATGCTCCATCACAGACATCCGAAACTGTTTTTGGACTCTAAAGGCGACGTCAGTCTTTTTCCGTAAATCTTCTAGCCGCTCACACGATTTGCGAAAAATGATAAGCTTCAGCTCTACTGAGTCTACAAGGCAGCGTCTTGTAGGCAGCGCCTTGTATATAGGGTCGAGAAGCACGATGCAGTGCTTCTCGACCCTGCATCGAGAAGCACCAGCCGTCACCAGATCACCAGCCGTCGAGCCGGTGTCCGGAAGCAAAACCTTGGGAGCAATGCATTCGAAAGCGCGGAAGAATATTTTCGCAGAACCCTGTTGATTAAGTTCATGGACCACGTACTAGCCCAGTTAAAGCAATGGTTCGAAAAGCACAGGGCACTTCTAAAGTACCTTTCAGTAATTGTACCATCCTCAATACCACCAATTCAAGATGATCAGGAGAAAGGAGCAGAAAATCTCCTGACTGTTTTTGCGCATGACGTCGAAACGAGGGCTGCTTTGGGAGAACTGCGACTATGGTGGACAAAGTGGACGAACGAAGCAGCAAACCAGCGCCCCAGTACAGGAACCGATGCCCTCTCTCATTGCGACAGCAGGTTCTATCCGAATGTGTACAAGCTACTCCATATTCCAGCCACCCTTCCAGTGACCACTGCCAGCGCAGAGAGAACATTTTCAAGCGTGAGGTTACTTAAGAACAACTCACGCTCCACAATGTCTGAGGAACGCATGGTGTACCTGGCACTTCTGTACGCCCACAGAAATGTCGATGTCAGCGTGTCGGAAGTCAGTGACCACCTCGCTAAGCTTCCTCGCCGGGTCAACTTTGTCCTTTGATACCGAGCAGGACAAAAATCAGCGCAAACGAAAGAAAAAGACACTGCTGTTCCAGAGTTCAGGTCAATGAGCCCGTAATTCTGACGCAATATTATTGTTCACCAACTTTTGCAGCTGTGAGGATTTTGTACCTTTTAGCAGTTAACACGGTGACCTAATATAAACATACGAATACGGGCATCAGGTGGACATTAACAGCGAATCGACAGCTTCACCTTGTTCACTGAGAGGTCGGCATACGCGGCGTTACCAAACAAATTCAGCTACTGGGAAGCCGTACTAACGGCATTGTTTGTTACTTTCATTTGTCGGTTTTGTTCTTTATTGCTTTTTGAACTAGAAGCGACAACCCTCCTTTTATATTGAGTGCACAATAGTGGTTCGCACTTTTCAAACAGTTTTGAAATAGTTTCTTTCGTTATTTCTGTGCTCTTCCATAATAGGTCTTCCACATGGTGCGTCCGAGAAAGCAGCTTGGCCCAAGGACATATCAGTTTCTGTGATTGTGCAGCATGTTCTTTTGCCTTATTTTGGGCATTATGTATAGTCATCATTGCTTAGTTCCGTATATTGACTACATATTTAAATGTACATTTGTGATGTTTTGTGTAAGCATACTGCGCACTGCTTCCGGTGATTTATCTTTTGCCCGTATTCGAGGTGTACTTTCCCATTCTTGTTTTTCCCTGTCCGCATCGTTTGTGCCAAAAAATGAACATTTTGCGTAAACAATCTGCATTAAAATATTTGATCTCGTCCTGGTTATTTTGTGGACTTCATTTTTTTGTTATCAGGCGCTTCTTTAGTTTAAAAATGATGCAGTTCCAAAGTTTACGTGATATTTCCTGTACCTCTTACACACAAAAAAAATAAAAATTTGAAAAGATTGACGACAGTTATTCCTGAAAAGATTTTGCAGGCATGGTAACATAATATTTTTCTGAAAAAAACACATTTCTTACTCGTTCTTGTCAGTGCGCAGCATTCAAAAATTGATTTGCAGCATCTAATACAAATTGTCACCGGTAATAGATGTTATTCATATACTTAGTCGTTCGAAAAATTCAATGAGGAGGTGGTGCTGCAGCGTAAGCCCCCCCACCCCCGAACAAAATTCCTGGCTACGCCACTGTTACATTGTTCTTCGTTACTGAATCTCGCTTTATAACTACTCGTTCTAAGGCAGCCCGACCTTGCTTCAAACAGTAAAACGCTTCCCTATTGAATTATCATAAAACCTTTCCCTTTCGGTAGTTACTCAGAGCCGGCTTCTTTTCCATCGCTGTCATCCAATATGTCCTCTCCGCCTCTCTGACCTTCCGCTTAATGCTCCTTGTTGCCATATCGCCCGCACTGCTAGCCGTATATTTACTGGTGAGCCTCCTAGTTCTTTTTCTCCACTGCGTGTCAACGCTTTTTCTATACGAATACCTGAAAACCTTCTCTGCCCATCCACTCTTCTTCATTTTCCTCAGCCTCTCTTCGAATCTCATTTTGCTCTGAGCTTCCCTCACTTCAAAGCCTGTCCATCCGATATCACCCTTTACAGCCTCATTTGTCGTCTTCCCGTGAGCGCCCAACGCGAGGCGGCCCACCGTCCTTTGATTTACATCCATTCCTGATTGTACCTCTGACTTCATGCACACCACTGAGTTCCCAAATGTAAGCCACGGGACCATCACACCCTTCCACAGCCCTCGAAGCACCTCGTACCTATTGTATCCACATTAAGCTCTGTGCTTCATAATTGCAGCATTCCTCTTTCCCTTTGCTAGCGATGCTTTCTCTTGTACCTCCATATATCTGTCCCCCTCATTTACCCATACTCCGAGGTACTTGTACTCGCTTACCATCGGTATTTTTTGGCCCTGTATAAGGCCGCATGGTCTTCGTGATCATTGAATACCATCAATCCACATTTTGTTCCACTAAATCCTAGTCCTATAGCCTCACATTCCCTTCCGCATATATCTGCCAGTCGCTGTATATCATCTTGACTGTCCGCAAATAAGACAATATCATCAGCATAAAATAGACCTGGAAGCTTCTGCTCAACCATCGTGCCGACCTGTTTGTGTGACAAATCCTATGTTGCTACCTTCTAGCGCTTTTTCCATCTTCACCATGTACAGCATGTGCTGTGTATGCAGTTGTGATGTGCTCGGGTAGATGGCACTGCCGCCTTGGGAGAATTAGAGTTACTGTATATGCTACCTTTAGGTAACAGAGTTGCGCATCTGTTTTCCAACGCCGCTAGCAACCATGCATTGCGGAGAAGCTGACGCTCGGGCCAATTTTTGTATTTCTCGACGCCGCCGCTGCAGCTCACTCAATTAACACTAGTTATCGACAGCCAATGTTTATCGCCGGCCTTCGACACGCCAGACATGTTTATCGGCGACGCGGTAGGCATGTCGCCTGCAAAAATGGAGTGCGACTTCACCTCATAGCTGTGATTGCTAGCCAGACCTATGCGCTACTCTGCTACCTAAAGGTAGCATATACAGTGACTCTAGGGAAAATTAGAGTTACTGTATATGCTAGCATATACAGTAACTCTAGGGAGAATGTTGTGCTCGTTCCGGCAGATGGGGGCACTGTCGCGTCTCGAATAAGGTCCCTATATTTATAAAGGTAGCGACAACTACACGCGCGCCCTCTCGAGGGGTCCAAGGAGTAGCGATAGCAGACGACGCGCCGCTCCCTCCTGTGCATATTGCGGGCGCCTGAAACAGAACTGGGTGCTCGCTTGAACCGCTAAATTATTAATATTTGTGGCTTAAGATGCTCATCAGTTATCAAAATACAGGGACAATAACTTTAACGAGCACGGAGCACGTTAAATATTGAAATGAAACGCGTGCGTTTCCGAAGCAGGTTCCGAGCGGGTTCCCCACAGCAGCAATCATGCAGGGCATTTACTTTTTTTCTTTGCATGTCTTGACATTCAGCGCAACTTGAAGAACAGGTGGTGTTTGGGTGAGTTAAAAGTGCTTGTTTTCTAGCTCGAATAAAATAGGCAGGTAGTCAGCGTACTGGTACTTTCGGAAACTTCATCGGGCACCTAGCGCTCTTGTATTGCGTAGCGCAAAATACGCGCTATTATTGGTTTGACTGTGTTTGTCAGTGTTCGGAAGTCTTCCCACGGTTACACGGTATTTTTAACTAAGCTTATTTTGTTTATACTCTAAGAGGTTTACTTAGGAGAAGAGGGGATATTCCTCATGCATTCCTCCCTTAGGAGAAAGGCTGATATTCCTCAAATTCAGTTGCACTGCATTTTAGGAATATCAGCAACTTGAGTACCTTTCAAGATCTAGGAAATATAGCATGCCCACTAGTACCTCGCCCATTTTAATGTTTAACTGTTTTTAACAACGTGCATATAATTTATCCAAAGCCGTCCCCCTTTTACTATCCCCCGCGGCCTCCGTGTCCCGCAGATATGAAGGTACGTTGCAATGTTACCCAATGTAATTTCAAATAAATTTGGGGTATGTATACAGGTACAGGCCCTAAAATATATGGCATATATGGCATATATGGTTTCAGTCTTTTCCTCCCAGCGTCTTGCAATATTATTTATTCGGACATGTCAATAGCATTCTGGTCCTCTAGGGAAAACATCACGCGGTATGTTTCAACAAAGAAGTCTTAATCGATCTCGCACACAACAGTACGGCAAAACACGGCAAGGTGTGGCAATAAACTAATCCCAAATGCTCATTTCCCTGTGAGCTTGTAGTGTTGAAGCCACCTCGGTGAGAAAAACAAAGGCAGCTTTATTGGGTTCCGAGCAATTTATTGTTAGAGACACGGGGCGTGACTCTCCATTGACTACTGCGCACAAATCTACGGCACAAAAAATGCCGAAGCAGTAATAGCGTTGCTGAGATAATGCTCATGCATATGCACGAACAAAAGCACGCCGGCCAGGCAAAAGGCTGCTTGAAGTTATAACCATTACAAAATACCTTCCTTCGCATTTCCGGGTGTTTTCTGTGGGCGCAAATTTCTTGCGACTGATTTTGTTAGGCCTTCCTTCAGCTTATAATTTTGTCACCGCGAGGAACGAAAAAAAAAAGAAAAACTTTTTTCTGTCCTCTGCGCGGGGAGGCAATAGCACGTCACGCTCCAAACATTAAATTCAAACGCGGAATTCCTGCGTCCACTCAACTTCAGGTACATAAACGCTTCTAGTTTGCAACAACAATGCGACAGAGGCGCGTGAAGTACTCTCTACTTGCTAAAATCGCCACACTCCACGCTAGAAAACACAGTGATCCGTACCTATCGCCGGCACAGCGCTGCCGCCGCTGGACCCTTTGGGCGGGGCGCGAAGGCGAAAAGATCACGTGGCGCACACCGGCCTATCGCAGGGCGCGGCGGCTGGATCAAGGCCTTTCGCTACTTTTGAAAAATAGAGGGACTTTAGTCTCGAACACTCGGAGCCGGAGGTGAAGCTACGCACGGTCTCTCCGTGACTTCCCACGATGTAACTAAGCAGTAATAAACCTTGTTATGTTGATACACAACATCTGGCGACGAGAGGGGATTGCATCGGACCCGGGGGGCAAGCCGAAGCGAAGACATCATATGGTGATGCGCGCAGGCAAGTGAATTTACGACCGGCGGAGTGAAGCACGTCCTTCCCGCGCAAACATGGCGACGTTTGGTCGAGTCGAGGTATATGACAACAAAGAGCCGTGGCCGTCATACACGGAGCGGCTCGATGCGTTCTTTAACGCCAACGGCATCGAGGACGATGAAAAAAAGAAGTGGATATTCCTGTCAACAGTCGGCACAAGTACGTATGCAACGCTTCGCAGTCTGTTGGCTCCCGATGAGCCTAAGGAGAAAACTTTCAAAGAACTTATATCAACGCTCAACAACCACTTCAGCCCCGCGCCTTCGGAGATAGCCGAAAGCTTTCGTTTTCACTCCAGGGTTCAACTTGAGAACGAAAGCGTCGCAGAGTTTGTCGCCGAGCTCCGGCAAATTGCAGAACATTGCAATTTCGGCACAGCGCTGAACCGGATGTTGAGGGACAGACTTGTGTGTGGAATTCGTGACAGAGGCGTGCAACAGCGGTTGTTAGTTGAGAAAAACCTCACTCTGGACAAAGCCGTAGAAGTTGCAAGAACGGCAGAGGCGGCAGAACTCGACGCAAGCGAGCTGCGCAAGGGCCACTCGGACAGACCCGCTTCTCCTGCTCAAGACGGCTTGGCGAACCATCTCAAGTTCAAGAAAAGGCACGCGCACGCACCCAAGGGTCATAAGGTGCAAGAATTGAATCCGAGAGGCAAACCCAAGGCCGGACATCACGAGAAGTTCAAGCCGTGTATACGCTGTGGATCCAGCGATCACAGGCCTCCGGAGTGCAAACATATAAACACGAGGTGCTACAAGTGCGACAAAGTAGGTCACTTGGCGAGCTGCTGTCTGTCTAGTGCTGACAAGGGAAAGCAGCAGCGGGGTTCTCAAGTGAACACGGTGCAGTCTGCGGACAAGCCACCTGAGTACTACCTGCATTCTCTGCGGACGCAGTCATCCTTGAAGACCATTACAATGACATTCATTGTCAACGGAGTGCCATTGGAAATGGAGTTAGACTCAGGTTCTCCAGTTTCCATAATCTCGAAGGACACCTACCTGCAGCACCAAGGAGCTTTGCCAGTGCTTTCGCAGACAGACGTCAAGCTCAACTGCATACGTGGAACCATACCGGTGCAGGGAACGTTGTCTGTTGATACGTCTAGGCAAAACTGCAACTCAGCAGACACTGCTTGTGGTAGCTTGCAAGAGTCCCAGCCTATGCGGTAGAGATTGGCTTGGAAACTTCAATCTTCTGCCACGCCAAGTAAACGCAACGCAGATGGATTGTGCCACAGTAGAGATCGTACGTGCGATGCTCTTGAATTTGAAGACATTTTCAAACCAGGGTGTGGGACACTAAAAGGACCACCAGTGCACGTCAAGGTTCGACCTGATGCGGAACCACGGTACTACAGGCCTCGTTCAGTGCCATACGCACTTCGAGTCAAGGTTGAAGAAGAACTTCAGCGGCTGGAACATGAAAACATCATCACGCCAGTGGACCATTCCGATTGGGCTTCACCAATAGTGCCAGTTCTAAAAGCAGGTGGGCAAAGTGTCAGGATCTGCGGCGACTATAAGATCGGAGTCAATCCAGCAGTGGTGACAAAGTACCCATTACCTAAAGTGGAAGATATATTTGCGTCATTGCAAGGTGGGGTCAAGTTTTCCAAACTGGATTTTCGAGAGGCTTACAACCAAGTCCCAGTGGATGAAGAAACCAGCAAGCTACTGGTCATCAACACGCACAGAGGTCTCTTTGCCTACAATCGCCTGGCATACGGCGTATCCTCGGCCCCTGCCCTCTTCCAAAGAAGAATGGAAGAAATCCTTCGTGACATTCCTGGCACGTCCATATACCTAGATGATGTCTTGGTGACTGGCAGAACGGATGATGAGCACCTCCAGAATCTGCGCAAAGTTCTACAGAGAATCAAAGAGTCTGGGTTGAGATTGAAACAGGAGAAGTGCGAATTCTGCAAACCATCCCTCGTTTACTTGGGCCATGAAATCAGTGCAACTGGTCTTCAGCCATCAAAGAAAAATGTTGAAGCCATCATGGAAGCACCCGAGCCAAAAGACGTCGGTGAGCTGGACTTTTGTCATACTATGGAAAATTCCTCGCGAACTTGTCTACATTACTAGCACCCTTGTATGCTCTACTTCACAAGAACAGCCCCTGGAGGTGGACAGATGATGAACGAACAGCCTTCATCAAAAGCAAGAAAGTCATCATGGAAGCAAAGGTGTTGGCACACTACGACCCATCTAAGGAATTGGTGCTCGCATGCGACGCTTCGCCATATGGAGTTGGTGCAGTGCTTTCACACCGTGAAAATGGGTTGGAGAACCCGCTGGCATTTGCATCTTGCAAACTCACAGCAGCTGAGCGAAACTACTCACATCTGGAAAAAAAGGCCCTGGCCATCATCTTTGGTGTCACACGCTTCAGAGACTACTTGCTGTGTCGAAGCTTTGTCCTAATCACTGATCATAAGCCATTGGTTGGCATATTTCGTGAAGACAAAGCAATTCCAGCGATGACTGCTTCTCGCATTCAGCGTTGGGCACTCACACTGGGAGCCTACACTTATACGATTGAGCACCGACCAAGACGTCTCAAAGGAAATGCTGATGCCATGAGTAGGTTACCACTGACAGAGCTTTATGCAGAGCCACCTGAACCACCGGAGCTGGTCAATGCAATCTCAAAGCTGGAAAAGCTAGCAGTATCGGTTAGGCAACTGCAGCAGTTCACTGACAGTGACCAGACTCTAAGCCAAGTGCTGCAGTGGGTCAGAGTTGGGTGGCCGCAGAGTCCCCCAGACAAAGCTTTCCAACCATTCTGGCAAAGACGGGACGAGCTGAGCGTGCACAGCAATCTGCTGTACTGGGGAAATCGAGGTGTAGTGCCACATCCTGCTCAGAAGCATATCTTGGAACTGCTACATGAGGCGCACCAGGGAATGGTCGTCATGAAAGGCATGGCAAGGTTGTTGGTCTGGTGGCCAGGAATGGATGCTGAAATAGAAAGATGCGCCCGGCAGTGCGCACATTGCCTTCAGAACTCTCCGTTACCAGCAAAAGCAGAACCAGTGTCATGGCCTGAGCCGAGTGAGTGCTGGGAGCGGGTACACTTAGATTACGCAGGCCCATTTGAAGGAAGAATACTGGTGGATGCCAAGTCAAAGTGGCTTGAAGTTGCCATCGTGCCAAGTGCCACAGCTGAACAAACAGTAGAGCACTTGAGGGATATTTTTGCAAGGTTTGGACTACCAAGGTGTATTGTTACCGACAACGCAACACCATTTACTGGTAAAGCTTTCCAGGACTTCGTTCTGGGAAATGGCATTAAGCACCAAGCACCTGCGAACAGCTCCCTTCCATCCAGCGTCAAATGGCTTAGCTGAGTGTGCTGTCAGAACAGTGAAGGACGGTCCCAAAAGACCACTGGCGGAGATCTCAAGCTCCGGCTTGCAAGATGGCTGCTTATGTACCGCAGAGCACCCCGCCCAAATGGAAAATCGCCCTCCGAGCTGATGCCTGCATACCCAATGAAAGCAAAGATGGACCTTTGCATTCCCAGAAGGGGGTAAGAGGTGAGGCCAAAACAGTCGCAAACAGCTGAGACCAAGGAGCATGCTGAAAAGAAGAAAAAGGGACCAAGGTTCAAGAAAGGAGACAAGGTGGCAGTTCGAAATTTCGGCAGAGGTCCCAAGTGGTGGTTGGGCGAAGTTAAAGAAATAAATAGATTTTCTATGGTAACTGTTTCAACTCCCCAAGGGAAGGTTCGTCGCCACAACGACCAAGTGAAAATGCACTTGGACCCTCCAGCCCCCAGTCCTGCGGATACAACACCCACCAAAGAAAACTGTGTAGCCAGCACCTCGGGCAACGTAGAGGCCGCAACAGTGCCACCAACAAGTCGACGTTCAACCCGAACTATCCGAAAGCCCCTACGATACCAATAAACTTTAGCGAGGAGGAGTGACGAGCGTTTCTTTTCTCACAGACTCCATCCGGGTAACTTGGATCTGGGGATATTTTCCCCGTTTGCTTCTTGAAGATCTCCCTATGTCTGGGTACTACCTAGGAACACGTGCAATGCTCTTTTAAATGCGAAGCATTTCTTAGCGAACCTCTGGCACTTTGAGCGTTTCTATCTACGTATCTATCTATCTATCTATCTATCTATCTATCTATCTAGCCGCCTACGTCTGGGTGCTCTCATGATCGCCTCCTTAACTTGGTGTAGACCAAAATTTGCAAGGGAGGGTAAGAGGATTTGACGAATATGACTGCCGGGTCATGACATGAATAACGCGAAAATCCTGTCGCGTACGTCGTCAAACCCTTTCCTCCAGACACGTGTGGCTCATACCCGTTTACAACGGGCCGTGATGTACGGGTATGCGCCACAGGTGATTGACAGTTTATATCTACCCAGGAACGGCGAGAACAGAGATTGGTAGCTTAAATGCGAGAGCGTCAAGAAAAACCGACATCGGCAGCATTGACCCGACTAATGGAAAGAATTAAAATTAGGATCCCAGCAGGAATCGAACCCAAGCCTTCTGCGTGGCAATCAGATATTCAACCACAGAGCCACGCCAGGTATATAAACTGGTTTAGAAAAACAGCCTCTGCAGGCCTAATGTTATTGCGACGTCAATTGTGGTTATGGTGCTGGCTATATAATTTTGTAAAAAAGCAATAAACACTACATGATACTCCTACGATACAGGCGTCATATGAGATTAACATCTGTGGTTCCAGTGTTAGCTCCGCTTTTATAGCAGTCTAATAAACACTACATTTGTATTCCTATGATTTCACAAGTTATATCGAAGCATTGCTCGACACCGGAGGAATACATTAACGAACGTTACGTATGATATTCACATCATCGCACCGTAAAGTGCACTTAGTCCGCCAGAACGACGCAGTGTCCTCTTCATTTCTTACGAGGCTGGGTGATGGCCTCATGCTGACCGATGATGGTGCCAGATTGATTGCCGGCCTCTTTGTAGACTAGGCTATGTAGGCCACATGCGCCCAGGTTATCCTACGAATACGACAAGCGCCATCCACTGATGTTGGTCTACGTAGCACTGTTCACGCCTACCACCCTCGACGGCCTATATGTCACCAACGCGACGGGTGACTTCAGGTTCCGACATTTCGCCGGCTCTATCGACAAACGATTTATCGACGAAATGACCGAGGCATCCACGATTTCCAACAGCTGTAGTATACTTCATACTTCGCTACACATGGATCCCTCATCACCGCGATCAGGACCGGATCCAATAACAAGTCATGACCAGCAGCTGGTGCTTACTGACCACGGTGATGATGACCTTGTTCAAGAACTGTCAAAAACCTCTTCCACACATGCACACGGGTTCGTGAAACGTGCGTGCGTTCTCCATCATAAGAGACAAATATAAGCACTACGTATCAGCTAACCGCTTCTGGTGTTGGTAGTACCCACGTTGCCGTTGGCAGCGTTACCCAACTGTAAACAGCTGGTTATATAGCACATATTCAGCTCTTCAACATATATGTGTGCGCATAAAATTCATACAAATCTTTAGCGTCACTGAGTAAAAAAAATTACGCCACAGTCACCTTCCCACCGCATGCTTCGCATAACATCGACTCTCACGGTACGTGGGATCTGCCGAATTTTTTATCCCTAGGAGAGCTTTGTCGTCGTTTGCGGGTTGGCGCGCGAGGTTTGTGTTGTTGACGTTGGTTGCGTTGGTGGCGGACGGTGTGTCCGTGCTCGCCGGGTGTGTATGATCCCATGTAGCCCTGTCGCGCTATGGTAGCCACCATAGTCGCGCTGTCACTTACCGTCCGTCCTTGTCTTTAATCCCGTCGAACGCCTCGAGATGCGTTTTCTTTGCCATTACCAGTGTAGCTGAGAATATTGTGCGTTTTTGGAAATTGGCATGAACGAAAGCACACGAGCAATTGATCGCGATCACGACCGATCGGGATTGGGCTCGATCTGGATCAGGTGTACCTACACGGTCACATTTAATTGCGATCTGCGCATCGATATCTGGCTCCCAGATCGCGATTTGACTGATGTCTGCGTCAAACTCGATCCGGATTAGTCTGGACCGAGCAGCAGCAATGATTGATGATCGTGATCAAGAAATCCGGTCCGGGTCAACCTTGACTGCAATCAAAAGTGCCTGCGTGTCACTGGTATTACTTGCAATAGCTATTCTGCCCGCGCATGTGATTGAGTTTTAATATAGTTGATGCTAAAAATCTAGGGCACGTGCACTCATAGTAATGAAAGTGTCCATGCTTCTATAAAAAAAAGAGCCGAGCAGGATCCTTAGACGCCAGGTGGTAATAAGAAATAATTGCAACTGCTGGTTACATCACATGGTGAGTAGATAAAAAGAAGCAAAATGTTTTGAGAAGCAGCATGACTGCTTTCATTCATGTCACACGGGTGTATCAGTGGTGTGAATGCACCTGCAACTTTGTTTCTACAGTTGGTGGTTGGTAAAGGTGCACCTTTTTAGGACAAGTTTTCCTTTGGTCATGACACTTTATAACTGGCTTAATGCAAAATGTGAAGTTAAATGCACCATCATTATATTAGATGGTACATTTAACTTCTAGATGGGTGAACACACTTCTATAGGCATGGGATACTTCATTTGGTTCAGTTCAGCCCAGCACTAACTTTCACCATTCCACGAATGCACCCCTTCAATTGCTACTGCACTTTCTTCTACCTACAACTGCCATTTGCAGACTAGAGCAGATGCACACAACCAACAACATTTGTAGCTGCAAATGCTTGCTCCTTTGTTATACTGAAATTAGTTTTTTTTTTCATGTTGCTCTTGTACTTGACATCAAAACAACAGAAATGGGAATGTCACTTGTGTTGTTTGGTTTGGTTCCTGACTGAGAACACGTGACCTTTGACTATTGTGTTGCTTCATCCCTTGACCTTTGCTTTTGCGATGCTCTGTCACAAGAGTGTACCTGCCTGTCTGTTGCCGATTCCGCATATGCTGCTTGAATGGTTTACCAAGTACTTTCAGCATTTTTTTTACATTCACACAAATGGAAAAATGTAGTTGTTTTCAAATTGCAGCTGCCCACCTACCAACAAAGCCACATATACCTGTACCCTCTAAACAAGGAAGCATGACGTTTCAGTTAATAAGGCAAGGACCAATGTTAATGGAGTGTGGAAATTTTTTTCTCACCATGTCTCCTTTCTTGTTGATTTCGCTTGTCATAAATGCTTGCATCTTAGCTGTTCTCACTTTATGTGTGCTTACTGGTATGAAGTTTATTTTGTGCCATTGAGAGCTGTTTTCACTGAATTTCGCCCGTTTTAAGACAGTTGCTAACATTTTCCTGTGATAGCCAGCCCGAATGACAAGTAGGAAACCATGCAAGACATGTGGTTCTTTTTCATTTGACACTGCAGTGAGCTTCGACAGCTTTTGGGATCCCGACAGCGGTGACTGCAATAACGATTTGTGTGCAGGAGGATCACCATTTGTTTTTGACTGCCTGCACGGGAAAGTAGGACGTAGTATATGATGTCACAAACACAGGGTGGTACGCATTCAAAGGTGCAATACGGGTCTCGCTAAAGAATGTTTAACCCTTTGAGGTGCAAAGCATGAGTTGGCAGTAAGCATTCCATCTTCGTTGTCTCTGTGTACCCTGTCCTCTTCGTGCTGCACCACCTTAATGAAAAATTTTGGCCGCTGTTCAGCCGCACATTAAAAAGCATGCCCGAAAAGCAATTTTTGATCGGCAATGGGAAGGATATAATTACAGAGCTCGTGCAGAAGTACGAGGAATCGATCGAAAAAAAAAAAAAAAGATCGGACACAGTGCCACTGACAAAGTACTGCAGAGAAGCACCCTTTTAGTGCGAGGAGCGAGGTAAGGAGGCACGAAGGTTGCCCTAGTGCTACCTTAACTCAAGAGAGCGCCAAGGAAGGCCTCAGTGAGGGAACCTTGGTGAGAAGCGTTATAGAATACACGGAAAGGCGTCCTGAAGCAGTTATGGCCTCCTCGCTGAGGCAAGGAGCATTTCAGAATACGGGCCTTACTTCAACATTAAAGGCTTCCTAATCTGAAACACTGAATCAGTTTTTATATTGATAAAGTAATCAATGACCTTTACTCGCCTTGGTTTCATGGCAGTATGTTATTAAGAGGGAAAAGAATGGTACAAATTGCTTTTTTAAACTTTGCACCAAAAACTATCAGTTCTTCAGTGTTCTCAAAACCATGTGGCCTGAATAGAAATTGCCACGAGCTCATAAATTATTTTGTTTTAGTGGTGTAACAAGTGATGCAGTGCATGGAAATTCGTTTCCTGAAATTTTAGCCTTCATTGAATTACTGGCCACAGACAATTATGAGCACTTCGTATTCGTAGACAAGCGCCATCAACAAGCAGCTGAGTGGCTGGGTCTCTTAAGGATAAAGAGTTGCCTAGGTAGTACCCAGACGTAGAGGGATTTTCAAGGAGCAAGCGGACGAAAAGTCTCCATCTCAAGTTACCCGGATGGAGTCTGTGAGAAAAGAGACGCTCGTGGAGGAGTGCTGTGTATGCAGTTGTGATGTGCTCGGGTAGATGGCACTGCCGCCTTGGGAGAATGTTGTGCGCGTTCCGGCAGATGGGGGCACTGTCACGTCTCGAACACTCAGAGCCGGAGGCGAAGCTACGCACAGTCTCTCCGTGACTTCCCACGATGTAACTAAGCAGTAATAAACCTTGTTATGTTGATACACAACAGCATGAATAACAGCGGGGACAAAGGACATCCCTGTCTCAGCCCCTTGCTAATCTCAACATTCTCTTTGCTACTGATTCCTTCCCATTCTATGCAAACTGTATTTTCTCGGTATATTTCCCTCAAAAGCTGTATACAGTCGTCCCCCATGCCCACTTCTTTCAATATATCCCACAAAATTTCCTGATTAAGGGGGGGGGGGGCATGGTTTTTAGAGATGCCATAGGTTATTTCTTGGCCAAATTAGATGAAACTGCACTGCTTTGTTTAGTTTTTTTAGCTTTATTTAACTATCCAGTTATATTTTACACAGGTCAATTATTTCCAGAGATAATTAGTGATCTCATTCTATTGTTTGCTGAAACAATAAAAAATTATCTATGCAACATAACATCATTATAAACCCATATATAGATACCAGAAAGCCTAAGGAGAGCAACGCTGCAAGCTGATTGGAAATCCAACAACTACTTCTCAATTTACAGCACTAATGAGTTCATGGCCTACACCTAGCCAAAAAGAAGAAAATTTTATTTGCAGCATTGCTTTTTATGCACATAACTAGGGACGTTCAGCGCAATAACACAGGATGCAAAAGGCGAGTGCACCATGAAACATGGCATGCAGTTCGTGTCATGTGTAAAAGGGGTGGTGTACGAGATCCCCTTCTCGTGCGGTCACGTTTACGTAGGCCAAACTGGCCGTTGTCTCAACATTCGTCTGCGGGAGCACCACAGCTCGTTGAAAGGTGCGCCGTCGACCCATTTGGCCTTGCATAGCCGTCAGTGTGGCTGCAGTCCGATGTGGAAAGAAACCACTGTGCTATTTCGTCACAGGGAGAGAGTAACCCGCGAAATAACTGAGGCTTACGTTATCGAAAGACAAGGCTCGAAGTGCGTGAGCCAACCATCACTGCTCCTTCATCAAAAAGAATTTTCGTTTCTTAGCATGCCTTCGTAGGGCCGCACTCGACAGATTAAGATTATTATTTTTTCGCAGCCGGCATGGTTGCGTCATTTCGCGTGCGTTCCGTATATTCGTCAGATGGGCGTGCGTGATGTGTTGTAATTTCGTTTGTATATTTGATTTACTGGGTTTTCTGTATGATTTGGCATTGCTGGATGACACGTGCGAGATTCCCTGTTTAGTTGATGACTGTAGGCGTGTTCTTGATAAAACATCATGTTTCTTGTAGACCTATATTTGTAAGAGAGCGAGGCGTGAGCTTGCTGCGATTAGTTTTTATATATATTCATGTGCGTTCCCAAATAAACGTGGTTTGAAGTTAGCGCATGTGTTGTCTGCGTCTCTTTCTTGTGGCTCCGTGTTATTGCGCTGAACGTCCCTAGTTATGCATCTTTACCAACCCGCCCAACTCGCCGCACTTGTCATTTTTATGCACATTTAGCTAGGTTGTGCAAAAAGAATTGTAGCTCTAGCTGTCCTAGGTCGACTTTTACAGAAGAAGCAAACAAGGGAAGTGGCCAAAATCCATGTTTTGAGAAAATGAGCAAAAAAGGTTAAAACTTTATTTAGCATTACAGAATGAAAAATATCAAAGGCACACATACTTTTAGTGATTAATATGCACCAGGCATATAATCAGACTGATTGTTAGCATGAGCATGCCTTTTTTTCAAGTTCTGCTGCAACGAGGCCGCTTATCAGTTCAATGACGGTACCGACGCCAATATGCGACGAGTGTCCGCGCGTCATCCACGATCCGTCGTATGACACGGCGATGTTTCCCGGGTTGTCCACGTTTGAGTTCCGCGTAGATGTCGCGAACCGAACTCGCGCACTCACTCATGAGTTTCGAGGCAGCAAGAGTAGCGGCAGGTGTTAGCTTCTTCTTCACGTACGCCTCGTTTTCGTGTGGAGGCCGCGACGCGATATGTTCATCATTGCAAATATGTCGTTAAAAGCAGTCTGCCTGTTGCCAGTAGCCTGCATTGGGTGGGTGGCGAGCACGTTTACTGTGAATGGATTTATTTTCTGCTGTCCGTCGACGCGCGGCGAACTCCACTTGACGACCCGTCACCGCAGTTCACACACTAGCTCAAGCTTGATGGCAAGGCCGTATTCCCGCTCGCCTCTCCTGATCTCGGCGTCTCCGTTGTAAATCTTGCACTTTAAATGCAATATATTATCAAAGCATTTACCGCCTCCAAGTCCAGGATGGTGAAGGTCGTTTTATCAGATGGGGGACCCGCGCGTTTAGCGATAAGGCTGCGCTTCCGTTCCGTCGCCGCAACAGATGAAATCTCTTGCAGCTTCACTTCTGCCTTCTTCTTCTTGTCTTCTATCTGTTGGGGCTGCAGAATTTGTGTGTCGTGACGCACACGGCCGCTTTCCGCGACGTTGTCGGCAACTGACGGGCTCGTAGGACTAGCGTCCGTTAGGCCTACCGCGCTGGCGTCGACGGCCGCTGCGAGTTCGTCATCCTCGTTGTTCTGGGTCGTTGCGGGGCGCTTCCTGAAGTTCTCGGCTAGCGATCGCCTCACCCGCTTTCCGAATTTGTGTTTGGTGCGGAACTTCTTGATGACAGGACCCACAGCTGTAGGCAGTCGACAACACCAGGACAAAATGGCGCACGCTCACGCGCGTCTCGGCGGTGAAGCAGACGCCGGAAACGCCGCTTGGCGAATCGGATGCCTAGATTTTGTCACGTGCCCCAAGCAGCCAATAGAATCGCGCGCTTGTACTTCTCGATGACGCGTTTTTGCTAGAAAACAAATGAGCAAGGCGAGCCAGCGGTGGCGGGAAATTGAAGATGAAAAACGGCTCTTCCAAACGAGATCAAGATGGCCACGATAGCCCGTGTGTACCGGCAACGGTTCGGCGCGGAAAGAGCGCGATTTTAGCGTCAATTTGCGCTCAGACAAACCTCATATTGGTGTTACAGATTGATTTTACGGCGGAAATAATGAAAATAGAAGCTACAAACTTAGCAGACTTGTGCAAAAATAGATATAGATTCCGAAAATGTCAGCTTCAAAAAGTCGATTTTTTCGCGATTTTCGGCCTTCTAAGACCCGTGTCCCCCCTTAACGTTGTCATACGACCCGGTGATATTTAGATAAGCTACGTATAAGGGCCTGTTTTCTATTTTCGATATTTCTATACACTGGGTAAGAACAAACAGATTATCGTCTAACCGCCTGTCGATTCGAAATCCATTCTGAAGTTCTCCCAAAATATCATTTTGTTCTACCCACGCTTCTATTTTTAATTTTACTGCCTGCATCGCCAACCTGTATAGCACTGATGTAATGGTTGGCGGTCCATACGAGCGAATGTTATCCTTTTCTCCCCTGCCTTTACAGATAAGTTCATTCTACTTTTTCGCCAACTGTCTGGTATTTCCCTCTCCTGTAAGCACTTTTCTATGGCTTTCAGCAGTGCTTCTTTAGTGTTATGTCCGAGTTCGTTAATGAGGCTGACGGGAACCCCATCTAAGCCCAGAGTAGTGCGCTTAGGAATATTTCCTTCGGCCTTCTTCCAATTGAAATTCTCTAGTACTACATCTTCGTCGGTGGCACTCCTTTGCGTGCTTTTACTCACCGGGGGAATCCCCTGGGCGACCTTTTTAAACGAATCGGCTGTTATCTTTCGGGTGTAACGTAACGCTTCATACCCTTCCAATTGATGTGCTCCTGTTGTTGCATTGTGACAGACTTCCTACCCAGTCCTTTTAGGTGACTCCAAAATATCCTAGGCGCGGCCTTCTTGTTTTCGCGAATCTCTGTCATCCAGCGTTCACTTTCACCTTTAATTTTTGCATCGACTAATTTCTGCACAATGGATTTTTGCTCTAAATATATTTCCCATATTTGGTTGACTTCGTCCTGTGGCCGCTTCTCCTTTTTTGCCTGTCTGTGCTCCCGTGATGCCTCTTGTCACTTCTCGATCACCTCCCGGATAATAATAATAATAAATAGGAGTTGCGGAGTCGCCCTCTATCGGACGCGGCTCGATTGCGCGCTAGGCAGGATACCGCCGGTGGGCTCGCCATAGGTTTTGCTGTCGGCACTCTACAAAAACACCTGTCGGAAGCCCTCCAGGACACTTCTGTAAGTACTTTCGAAGCGAAATATGTTCTCCGCTGTCAAAATAATAATTTTCGACGAAGAGAAAGCACAAGATAGTTTAGAGTCGCTGTTCCTTTGCAAAAAAAAAAAAAAAATGTTGAAGTGGCAAAGGTTCAGCTGATTATTAGCTTTCCTGACTGTTATGGCACACTGCAGTGCAAAAAAAAAAAACACACACAACGGACGGTACACTAACGACGACGACGAGCGCTGAAGTTGCAACAACCTTTGTTGGAAAAAATTTACACGTATTTGTGCTGTCCGACGCACACTTCATTCACTACACATGCGTAGGAACGCCAACTCTTTATCAGTTAGTTGTAGGGACGGCACGCTCTTGAGGAGGCACGCGAAGCGGGCTCGGCTAGGCCAGTGTTGTAGCTAACGCTACAAAACAGAGCACCCGCTTCACGCGGTTACCGCGATGGAGACCCCTGAGCCGGCTTCTGGCGTGAAAGGTAGTCAGTCGCCGAGTGAAAACCGTGTGAAATGTCTTGCTAGAGCAGACTGCCTGTATAACCAAATGAAGCACAACAGAATGAAGCCTCAAGGAGCGATCGCACGGGTTCGTGGCGACCCACGGTGCTTCTGCATATATGAGCGTCTGCATGTATGTTCGTACTGATGGTTTCACTTTCAATATGAGCGCGTTTTGGCACCGTGCTGTGAACTTTAGGCCGCAAAATATGAGAATTTGTGAGTACATGAACAACTATTGTTGTGCGGACGCTGTCAGAGCAGTTCAAGAATAATTTCGTTACGATTACGACTACGACTTGTGATGTGCCATCCTGACGATTGAATGATTTTTTTTTTTCGTTCTAAATTCGTGTACGCTTCAACGTCATTGGACAAGTTGCCTTGCACTGCATATAGATTGATCCTCTCAGCGTGCGCAATTGTCGCTGCTTGTGTTTCTTAGGGAAAATTTTGCAGCACAAAATAACACAAGGACGAGAAGGGAGGACACAACACGTGTTGTGTCCTCCCTTCTCGTCCTTGTGTTATTATTGCGCTGCAAAATTTTTCCTAGTGTCTTACCAACAAGGCCGAATTTCTCCCCTTGTGTTTCTTATTTCAGTGCGTTCGTTTCGTTTGGTGATCACACGAAGCATAAGCAAATGCGATGCCTTTTTTAATATGCTCCTTAATTATCGTTCTCTTTGCATTCCAGTGAACTTGCCACTCACTGCCATCAACAAATTCATAAACCATTAAGCTTCATCATTTCGAGACTGCTGGTGGAAGGAGAAGCGGTCTACGAGGCCAAGCATTGTAGTAGCATGCAATGCCAAGGAAAAGAAAGAAAATACAGTTTCTTTTGCCGGACTTGTTCTGCAAACGTCGGCTGTGAACAAGGACATGGACTTGAAATAGCGGTAAAAGAAAGTAGTTATTGCAGCAACCTGCAGCTGCAAAGCAGGAACAATGCGTCGAGTAAAATGCAAAATTTTCATTATCTGGCGAGTTGCCCAGCAAAGCAGTGTCGTGTTTAACGCCCACAGCGCGGCATCTTTCCCACATAAATAAACAAGGCTTCAAGAAAATACATGGGGTTGGAGGAGCCCAACTTGAGTTTGAGAGCGGCAGAAATAAATTTGGGCTTTTTAGCACGTACTGTTTGCGCCAAGAGAACGCAAGCTTGACTGAAAGAATGTTGTTGCCAACATAAGTGCCGCACACATCGGCCGCCGCATTTACTCGCTCGCTATTGTACATCCACCAGCAAACGTCGTGTAGCTTATGAAGGCGAAAGCCTGAGATATCTCAACAATGAAACGGGAAGATTGACCGTCAGCGTCCCGCGGTGTCAATACGAGTGATGCAAAAAATCGTCATCACGTGATGACGTCACCATATGACGCCATTGTGCCGTCACAGATCGCCGGAATTTGTGACATCACCATGATGCCACAACGTGACGTCACATGTTCACGTATTCACACAACATGGTCGCTTGCAGAGCCTCCGTGATCGGTGGGCCGATCACGGGGGGCAGTGAAAAGCCACGTTAGGGGCAGAAAGCTTTTGGAGGAGGGCGAGGGATAATCAATACATCGACTGACAAGAAGAAGACGAAGATGGCTTACGCCTTCCAGTCATCTTGAATGCATAGAAACCCTGCGAGTTTTTTAATCCGACGTATCTGAACAATGACTTCAGTATCTGTAGCCGATTTTGTGGACGCTGAGCACGGGGCCGACGATCAAGAGGTCGCACGGGAAGGTTCTGCGATGGTATCGCACCGGGTAAAAGCCTTTTCCATCCTGCGAGAGACAGGTACCATAGCTAGTCGGCGGTGAGTGCGCGCTTTCTGCTACTCGCCGAACATCGAAGCCGGTAGCGAGTCTGTCGCGGAAGGGATTGTTGCACACACGACTCGTAGCCGATGGCTGCTTGCCGGTTCTTAGCTTTACAACCCACGCTTCACGCAGTTTCTTGTCCCGCGGGTACCAGTGCAGGCTGACACCAGGCTCTGTTGCGTAAGTCTGCGGCATCTAGAAGTAGAGCAGCATGTTCGTCGCCTTCGGAGGCAGCCACTCCTATTACAATGGGTTCAATTGTGTTCAAAATGCGAGAAAACCCCCGCATTTGAACAGACCGCAGCGCAGGTGTAACTTGAAACTCGTTTTCAAAGCACGCGGCAGCGCTCCGCAAGCAGCCGACGCGGCCGCTGCGACCACGTGATTTTGTGCCAAGCACGTACAGGCCGACGGTGGCGCCGGCGTTTCCAGTAGTGGGCCTCGCGCCCAGTAGGTGTTAATACGGATTACCAACATGCCCAAGCTCGCGTTCTTCCATAAAACCACCTGCAATAAACGTGGGAGAGCAGTTTCCCGTCAGTCTCGCCGAGGTTAGCTCCACGAGTCGTCGCGCGGCCTCTCCGTCGGCCTGCTGCGGGGTTACCTGCCTATACAAGACATGGCGCCGATACAACATATGAATTGACCGGTAAATCCAGCTGGCCCTTCTCTGCCTTCCTTCACTGCGTTACCTCTCTTGCAGCACTTATGTGCTCGTGCTGCAGATTGTGTAAAATACTATACCGATAAAGTCACCTTGAGCCGACAGAAATGACTAAGCTCAGGAAGCAGCTGATTACCCGAAGCATATGTCAAGGCAAATCAGGAACTTGAAATCGTTCCTGGTGGACAAGTTGCAACATTGGACTTTGTGAAATGTCTATGACAGGGCCCCTACGTACCTTGACTTTCAGAACTCCCCATGTAAGAGGCATCAGTGCACCCAGCATATCGGTTGTAATATATGCAGGAAGCTTCTTGGCATAAACTTTGAAGAGGTGACAAACTGTACTCAGAGCTTTGTCTCTTGAGGGATATTCTGCTTGGATTTCTAGGATATGATGAAAAAATCGATCTGGTTCTTGAGAGAGATTAAGGGCCCCCATTTGCAGTGCAGCATGTTCATTTCCTTCCCTGCAGCAACACCTTACACGTCTTTGGCCTGATGGATGAGAGAAATAAGCTAAGCGTCTGTTAAAGTGGAGCTCTGTGTGCAGTACTATAATTAACTGAAGACTTCACAAAGACTGTGAGAGAAAACAAGCAGCTCATCCGAGCTGCAAATTCTAAGCAGATATACATTCAAGTTCCGCTAATAGAAGGCTAGCATATAGAACTCTACCTAACCAGTGGAAAAACAGCACTCGAAAGGCGGGACAATAAAGGACATTAGTCACATGTTCTTTGTTGTCCCGCCTTTTTCGTGCTGTTTTTCCGTTCGTAATCATGAACAAACCAGCCCAAATGCATGCCCTACTGAACTCTTATCTCCTTTTATTTTTCTGCATTTTTGTGCATTCCATATTACTGCACATATATGTATATATGAATACCCGACACATTGTGGCTTATGCATGCATAGTTTTTATTGCTTCTTTGTGCATATGATGCCACTGATTCGGTGTATTCAGATGCAAAGAAGTGCTTTTTATGGTTGAAGCATGGGCGGTTCCTTTTCAGGGCAATAACCAAAACCTCAGTCACTTTTAGTATAAATTTTATTCCATTCAGTGGCACTTTTAGGTCAACCAGCAGACTACTAGTTGGTTTTGTTTGCATTGTTTTTGTGTACACATAGATTATGTTGATTTCTCTCTACAAAAACAGTGTCACACTAAATGGCAATGCATATCAAAGACTTACCATGGCATCTGTTCTTAAACATAAATTCCTTTATAAATAGCCCCCAAAAAGGGCCGGATTTTGTGAGGGGACCCTAGCCCCAGCTGCCTAGTTGAGTGATAAAAGTTGCAGTTTGGTACCAACTCAACATAGCTCTTTCCAGTGGCTGCATTTGAAAAGGGAAATCCAAAGCACGGGCATGGATGGCATGCGCAACAAATGGCAGCTCGCAGTTTTTGACATTGCATGCACCTGAGAAATTAAACGGCATGCTCAATTTTTGTCACGATGCGAAATAGTCTCCGAGTGCTAGTGTGGCTCCACAAAGGCCGGCTGTCACAAACAAGCGCATGCCTTCCTGGGGCTAAAATATCCTCGGGGTGTCGCTGGGGCCAACTTGTCTTCTTCAAGGTTGCGACTGCTCTCTTTGGTCACAATGCGACTTGAAGAAGACAAGTCCACTTGTTGTCCCCAAGGATTTGTCATATCTTCCATCTCCCCCTAAACTTACTTGCTTTCAAAGGGGAGCTTTGACAGAGGGGCATGCATCGAAAAAATTACTCTCACAAGACACCGAGGTGGCCCCACTCCGAAGAAGACTCCTGTCGAGACAGCTACGTCCCACGCAAGAGCAACCTTAACATCAACGTGGCCACAGCCAGACATACATCTGGGAACTTTCTTGTTCTTTCCCAAGCCTCCACTACACCGTAAGCAGATGAGTTATGTCGAAGATTCTCGAACCTGGGCACAACCCAATATACACGTGCAGACACAGGAGGAGTGAGTGGTTCGGTCAGCCAGAGAAGCTATGATGTAGTGCCACCAGTCAGTCGGTCTAGGAAGAAGGGCGGAGAGATGATGCCGTGCGGTCAGTGAAGAAGTGAGAGAAGTCTCCCAGACAGTGATGCCGAGAAGAGACACGTAACCACCGACTGCTGAAGGGGAATTCCTGGTCAGTCTACGAGGGCTCCTGTGCATGCATGTTTCCGGAAGCTGAGGACTGCACAAGCGACAATCAGCGAATATGAAAGGACTTTAAGTGTTCTTGAATATTCTCAAGTGCCCTGTATTTAAGCGTGATTCGATTAATTGTTCCCCAATGGTGTGAAACCAATCTGGTATTCCGATTTAACCAGCCAAGTGTGCATGTGTGTAACATGTTTGTACTGCCTTGAGAATAAACTTATTTCGCTTATCAACTCTTGGCTCTAACCCAGTCTTTGGACCGCAGCTGGTGTTCACTGATGCACTAAAAGGGCCTATTCTTAAATAGACCTTTTTCAAGCAATCCCAGAACCCCCTGCGGGCGCGCGAAGCACTATGGGAAAAGTGTGTACGGCGAGCCCGCCGGCTGTTCCGTCGCTCGCTGCTCGTTGGCGCCGTGGGAGCAGCAGACGAAAAAAAAAAAAAAAAGCATCGCCGCTGGTTGACTATTATTAAATCCTAAATATTACACATGTCTGAATGCACCTGCATGTACCTCTACGTAAGAAATGAAAAAGGAATGATGCAGTCAGTGTATGTATTACCAAGCGGGTGTATACCGGATCTAGCAGAGTTATCACGTGCCGATACATGCAGTCAAAACGTGCTATCGTGAGCAACATGAGCTGGAACACCGAATACGTATTTATTCAATGATTACTTGTTCACAAGCCACTATGGCATTAAATGCCATAGTGGCTCGGGTAATGCCATAGTGATCGGGTTTAACCAAACTGTAGAGAGGTGTTACAGTGTTCAGGTATACAGATGATTATTTGATTTTAATTGACAAGTCACGTGCTGTGCAAAGGAGTGAGCACATTCTAAACCTGTTTAAAGAAAAAGGGATGGGATTAGAATTCACTTGCGGGATGCCTTGCTCTGGTAATTTGCAGTTTCTTGATACATGCTTTTAAGTTTCACTGCGGAGCATGTTTGCGGGCAGTATAGCCCACGTTCAGTGAAATTGGTGTTTAATTTCGCGTCGGCGCGTTCGAATATTGTTAAACGAGGAATTGTGATGTTATGATTACGTACGGCATTGGAAAAAAAAACGTGCGCACATAAGATGAGCAGTAGTTTCCAGTTGCAAAGTGATCAAAGAGGCGGGATATCCTGCGTATCGTTGTATCAGTTTGCGAAAATCTGTTCGCATGGCAAAGAAAGATTAACACGGATGTCCTCCATCCGTAAATAATGAAGAAACTAGAAATATTGCAGTTATTCCACATATGTATAAGAAGTCGCATGGCCTGAAGAACGTAGGGAAGCGATGTGGGGGTGAAGGTTGTGTTTGCCGCCCCAAATAAGCTTAGTCGCGTTAAGGTCGCAGGGATCTGCGGTGGGCAAAGATAAATGCGTTCAGAGGCATGACAACTGTTTTGTAGATTGTGTAGGAGTCAACGGCAGACTTCACTTTCTTGTGTCCACATGTACATCGACCAGACTGGTCGATGTATTAATACGCTCCTCAGCGAGCATCGAAATTCATTGAATGGAGCCGTCTCATCTCGCATCGCTATGTAAGTCATGAAAATGTATTCCCATCTTCGAAAGCACAGTAATTTTGTACCATGAAACTAATCGGACAGCGCGAGAAATTTCGGAGGCATATTATGTCACAAATAACCCTACACTTTGTGTCAGTCAACCTTCTCAGTCGTTACAAGACAAGGAATTCAGCTCTATTAATCGAATGTAAGCACGCGCCTTGGTTGTTTGACTTTTTGTTCCTCTTTATGACACGCGCGACGCACTCCCATTTTTGTATATATGCTTTTTTTCATGCGTGTAATAACCTTTCAGTTGTGTGTGAGCACTGGTTTGTGCATTTCCTTCCTTGTACTGCTCCTTTCTTTTTTCGCTGTAAGTATTATTCCAATCTGTAGTTATAGCACCAACGACGGTTAGTAGGCACTTATCGCTCGTTACACATAAGGTGCGAGCGACGCAATGAATATCATTTCCCCAAACCCGACTTCACTTTCTAGTGTACTCTTTAAATATCAGAACTCACAGTGTACTCGTCGACAGTGTCGATGGACGTTCATTCGAAATGCATCCGCGAATCATAGACCGCTCGTGCACTTCAAAGGCAACCGAGTTGTATTTTTTTTATTTATGCCGTAAGGCGCACATGCGCCAAAAAATAAAAATAAATAAAAGGTGACGCTTCTGAGCCGCTCAACTGGTCCAACAGTGGGACAGATGGAAATCGTCGAGAGGCCGTCCCAGCTAAACACTGAAGTTCGTGGTTGAATTGCGCAGTAACATGTTGCACCTTGCCAAATTCACTGTGTCTAAAAGTCCTGGCACGGCGCAAGCGGAAAGCTAGAGTGCGAGGCCTGCGCGCTCGTCGCGGCGGCTGCTGCGGCGTACACACATTTCCCATGAGCGCTTGCGCGCCCGTTGGTGGCGCTCATGTGCTTGAAAAAGGTCTATTGTCCGTGCTTTCGTGGTGCGTTTCGGGGGGCCGATACATCTGCCGTAAGAATCTGCCGGGCGATTGCCTCCCTATTAACGGGTTGTGACACTGCCTAATCGAGGTCTGAAATGTTAATCACCGACATTCCGCAATGCTGCTTTCCTTTTCCCGCGTTGATCTTGTTGGCAATGTCTGTACATTAACCCTTCAACATTCGAAAACTATGGAAACGCCCTGGTCACATGCCTAGATTCTTGGATTTGCGCGACTCGTTGCTCAAAATGCTTTAAATGTGCAACCTTTGAAAGATGTTTTGGAAAAAACATCTTTCAAGGGTTGCATCTTCCAAAGGCTACGCTACAGTGGTGTGGCACCACTGTAGCGTAGCGTAGACTCTGGCGATTGAGTGCTCGCTTGTACCTGTGGCTAGCACAGGTTGTGCAACAAGTTGGTGAGCTTTGGCTCAGACACATGCTGCTGAACTTTTCAGTCGCAAACCTCTGAATCAATTAGAATGTGCACGAACATCAGCTGATTTTACAGCGCGATGGTGATGCGAGCAGATTCTGTGTGGTGATGGGTAGGTTGCACTAGCCGGTCGCAGGTGTGCCTTTGCGTTATGCTAGGTGCTTTCATGCACTCAGCAGATAACCCGACTGATCACATGGCTGTGACCCACAGTGTATAAATCTGAGAGTAGTCTTCAGTACTTTTACACCTCCCTTCTTGTGTGTTATCGGGATGATGTTTGTGGTCTTTCAGGTCAATGGCACATCCGAGGCATTTCGTGTAGAGTGCTGCAAGTATCTTAAGTACAAGATCTTCTCCATTGTTGATCAAATCAACAGCCATGCCGTCTTCTCTGGCTACTTTTTCGTAAGGCCTTTCCAAATATGTCAGTAGTTACCCATCGAAGTGTCCTGTTCTACCGTGATTTCACTCACGGCTTATCCATGAACTGTGCAGCTACAAATATACAATTCTTTAGCTACCTTCATCATAATATTGCCTACTTATCTTTTAGTGCATGTACAGTATAACCTCGTTACAACGGATCTGTTTACAACAGACATTCGGGTATTACATACCGATTTGCGCGTTATGCCGACCTCTGTATTTGTTCCAATGATTAAGCTTTGTTTACAACGGATTCTGGTACAACGGATATAATTGATTAAAATGTCAGGCCAGCAACGGGGTCATGTCTCTTTCAGAGCAGAATTTCCTACCACGGACATACCAAATTCAATCACTTCCGACTTCAAACATCGCTTAGCATACTTTCGGGACGGGAACAGCGCGCCGCGGATATCGACGTACTGATTTAAGAACGGAAGTTGCCGATCTCCGGTCAATGATCAGCTACATGCCTAGCTGTAGCGAAAAAACGTTGGTGCCCAGCGTGCTTCGTGTTGCATTTTGGGAAGCTTACCACTGGTTCTCTGAGCGGTCGCTGCGCGGTGAGCTTGGCCGGGGGGGGTCCGCTGCCGATGCGCAAAATGACCATCCGCGGTTCTGAGGAGCCAGCGGACGATGTGATTCGCTGCTTGCGACGAAAGACATTGCAACTTCTTCGCTTTTGCATGTCCGCTAGCGCCATGTTCTTGCCCGCAAAGTTCGGATTTGTCTCATACATCGGCACCGTGAGCGGAGTTAGGCTACGACATCGAGTAGAAAGCTCGGTTGCGATGTGCATGGCCGCGGTGCTCAATGTTTCAAAAGTACGTCATGCTCAATTGTGAGTACAATGAGTTGTCCAGTGGTGGTCTTCGTCATAAGCTCCAAAGTGCTGATAAGAACCGCTAACAGCGGGTCCAATGAGTCAACGCTATTACAGTCGCACGTCTGCGATGTTCTATGCACGTCACTAGAAGAGAAACTTGGGCTAGTTGGTGATTCAACATTGTGAAGGAAAAACAGCGCTCGAGGACTAAGGAAGAAAACACGACACGTCTACGCATGTCTGCGATGTTTGTGACGAGTGCGGCTCGCTATCGTAATCTGATGATTGAGCTTCCGCTTGCAGCTGCAAAACTAACGTGTTCTAAATTATCGTCAACCCAATGTACACAGAACGAGTGCGAACGCGTCACTAAGTAGTGCAACTTTTGACAGCCACGACCTCACAACGCACAAGCAGCAGACGACGATCCTGAAGCGGGCATCACGGCAGAAGCAGCCAATCGGAGGCCTTGAATTGAACTTCAAACATGTGCTTTTTGTACGCTTGTTACTGAATGGAGAAGCTAGCCGAAATGGAGAACTTGAACACGGAGAAATGCTCTTTACGACAAGCTCAAAATGGTGGCGCCCGGTTGCGCCGTTGTCGAGCTATAATTTTGAAAAACGCTTCTTTTTTGCTATTTCCGCAATTTTAGCCAAGTTGGCAGACGCAAAAAAAAATTTTATAGCACTTTTACGTAGTTTTCAGCGAAGATATTTTGGAATCAGATAGCAAATAAGCTGCAGGAACTGAAGATGCGATTTTCCAAAAATCGCATTTTTTTTTTGGTCCCCCGTTAAAAATATGACCATGTTTGTGACTCACAATTGTCTCCGGTTATAAGGGACTCATTCAGTGTTTACATAAAAGTCTGTTGTAACAGTACTTGGATTTTACATACTCCCTTTACAACAGACCAAAATCCCCTTCACAGTGAAGGTCTGTTGCAATGAGGTTATACTGTATTTTGGCCCTTCCTAAGAGATTCTGTTTAGCTGTTCTGCCACCTTTTTTTACTGCTGCCTCGATCTCATTAACGTAATTCCTCGTGTCATGTCAGTGACTTTCTTCGCGTTGATCAGCTTTGTGAACTCAGCAAATTATATTTTAGGTCTTGAGTAAGTCACTTTCATGTGTTGTCAAACACCTGCTTTTGGTGTTTAATTTTGTCCTTGCCAGGTGTACTCACTAACCTGTAATCTCATTTTGCCTTGCCCAAGAGTTCTATGTCCAGTACTTTCGTTGGATCCCTGCCCATTATGAAACCTATTTTGTTGGCGAGAACCGAAAACATGTCATTGGTGACACCCACAGCACATTGTGCAATTGATCCTGTAGCCAAACGCAGCTGTCAACCTGGGCCCTCGGGTGTGCCAGTTCATCAAGTATCATATGGCGTTACATTGCATTGGATCCTATCGCAGCTGTGCCAGGACTGGCAGAAAACGTTGTGGGAAAGCACGGTTCTACTGCCTGTGAGTGCATACTCACAGACTGGCTGCAAGTAACTGCAACCTCTTTTATTGCTAGAAATTCAACCACTGCTGCTTCAGTAAGATGACACCTTAGTCTTGGCTCTCCAACAAAGAGCCAGGTTCGTGGTCGGGCAGTACACGATGTCATGGCTGTAATGCAAGGCGCATGCACTTGACAGAAGCTTTATTTTAACAAGCAGACAAAACGCTGAAATTTGGGCACCAAGCATAGCCTTTGAGCGATGCTACATTGAGAACAATGCACGAGCTCCGAATGAAAGCAACACACATTTTGCAAATCATTAACAGCCACATTTTACAATAATCTTGTCACTGGAAGGTCGTACACTTAGAAAAACGAGTTTGTCCCTATTACATCGTATCACAAAGCAAATTAAATCCTAGGCCTGTACAGGGTGCACAAACAACATGTGAAGCACACAGCAAGTTCATACACACGCTCATCAATAAATACACTGTCACACAGAGAGTCTTTGGCAGACTAGAGATGACGCCACTGCTAGGGTGGCAACCCTGTGAAGTTGTTGAGCAATTATCTCAAGCATCCAGGGACGATGGGCAGGCTATGAAACACACCAAGCATGTAATGAAGACGTTATGTTACAACATGCATGTACACTGCAAAAAATGGCCAGCACCTCACAGGTAGCACAGTATGACCACGAAGGAATGCCACTCTATCAGCTCAATTGGCCAGGGTCAGCAACACATGGCACAGGACAGAGTCAATCCACTTGCGTCGTGCTCACTGGGACAGCTAGAACCTCCACTGTGTCACCTGTTCCTTCGCCGCCACCAGCCTCGGCAGACACGACAGGAGCCATGGTGACTTGCATCCCGTGATACATGGACACTGGTATGGTCACCATACCGGATACCGGGAACGCTGCAAGTGCCACAAATAGGTATGCAATATCATGCCTGTCAAATTCACTGCCAGGAGTGGTCATGGATGGCATGAATCCTGAACAACATACAATGTTTCTATAGAGCATTACTCAGGCACATGATCCCTGGCAAAAGAGTAGCCCAATAAAATAATGGATTGTAGCGGCTCGCTTCTCATCCTCATGGCTGCATGACAACTGGTGGAGGTGCTGGGTATGCACCAAGTCCCTGAACCGACAGCTGTAGGAAGGGCAACACTGACTGTAGGCGGACTCAGGACACAGATTTCTTTTACGGAAAGAAATCTGTTTCCTCAGGTGCTGAGTGCGCGTCTGCCGGTGACGTATCTCGTAGAAAGGGCGCTTCACTTTGCTGTTTCTGCAACGTCAGGTATGTTTTCTTATTTATTGCTTGTGCAGTGATAATAAATTCAGTTGTCTGTCAGTGCTGTGAATATATGTGCTTCTTTCCGTTGTCCCGTCTTGACGTGCTGTTTTTCAAGTGCGGGAAAGGACGAGCAGCGATGAGACTCGAAGTAGCCGCCTACAAGGGTTGTCACTGGAACCTGTAACACTACCGGAGCGTCAGAAAAAAAGAAGACTTAGCGTCGACCATGAGCCTACCAGATACGTCATCTTACAACAGGTGCTTTCAACCTTCAACGGCTCTTCTGGGGAAGAGTGGCACGACCAAGCCACTCACTAAACAAATGGGATGACGAGGTGAGGCTGCGTCATGTTTTCTTCGCACTCGATGGCCCTGCTAAAACGCCGTTTGAAAACTACGACACCTCTATGACTAGATGGGAAGACTGATTTCGTGAGGGCATTTACCAACGTGCTACGTAGGTAAATCTTGCTGCAATCAAGGATACAAAAGTCAAACAAAATTGGGGGACCCTTAAGCTTCGCCTTTAAGAGCTGAACGCTATGGCGAAATCTGGCCCCTAGTGCGCACTTCAACCACTAAGTGCATACTTATTAATGTGTATTGCTACACACACACGCACACAGATATACACGCGTGCGCGCGATGTATCTATAGTAATGGCACAGGTTTTCAATCTAAAGCACTTCCCTGTGCAAGAGTCGAGACATATTTCTCACAATGCCTCACAGATGGCAGCACATTATCTAGCGTTTGCTGTTTGCTTGATCAACGCCTCCTCTAGAAAGCAGGTGTTGGCTTGATATCTTTTCTGCTAGATGGACATAGATGTCCATTTTTAGAGCTGTTTAAAAGTTCGTGTGTGTTTTTAGCGGCGATGGCTGCACTATCCCGGCCTTTTTCGTTGTGCAAAAAACGTAGTTTGATGGCCTCGCCAATGCGCCTACAAATCGCCGAATGGGCTCATTTTCGTCGTGACACCCGCCGAACAAAATGCGTTAAGGAGACTCCTTCCACTACAGGGCATTTAGGTAGTGTTTTTTTTCCGAAGCAGCTGCAAGTAACATCGTGGCTTTGTGGTAGGACACCTGCTTGCCACGCAAACGGCCCGGGTTCGATCCTCAATGGGACTGAAGATTTTATTGCGATAGCAATTATATGGACAGTCTCGGCTGAATTTAGCCGTCGCCATGCACCGTATATGTATAAGTATGTATATATATATAAAAGCCCCAAAGAAATATAATTTAGAAAAATGCTTGCGAAGCGCGGAATCGAACCAGGGACCTCTTACTCCGCAGAGAGTGGCGCTAACCACTACGCCACGAAATGCAGATCCTTCACGTAGCTAACGGCAAGCGTTATATACACACCATTTACCGCTGGACGAGACGGCAGGTGCTTATAAGCGTTTCTTCATTACCAGCGAGATAGCGCTAGGGGTGCGACAGGCGCATTTAAAAGTCGTCGGCGAGCTCGCTCGCTTCTTCTTATATTTGCGCTGGGAGAACCTTGCCCTTCCGCTGTCTGCTCGTGCGGTTTTCTCGTGCTGAGGGGAAGAGGGATGTTTCACGCTTTCACCGTGATGTCCACGCTCATGTTACGGAGCGTACAAAAGTCACTCGAGCTCAAGGGACGCCGCTAAACGAACAAACAGACGATGAGTGCGAACTATCAAGTGTCGCAGCTCGACACTTGAAGCACACTAGTTTCCTTCGCTGCTTCGGCCGCCTTTGCAACAGGAGCGCTGTTCAAACTGAGAGTATCCATTGGCGAGCCTCACTTCGTATAGCATTAGTTTCTTGCTATCGTATTCATTGCTTCGCCCTTGCGGTGAAACTGTGACTTTTTAATTGTTTATTTTATTTGCATCTTTCTCGATTTTTTGCTCACGGACGATTTTTCGCTCACAAGCGTCGGTAGCGACACCGACACCGTCGCCGTCACCAACACCGGAATTTCTGCGACACGAGCTAGTCTCTAATGCTATCGTGTTAAAACTGTGCCGATACAGCTTGAAGAAATGAAGCTCCTCACCTGGCGTGTGGATAGCAGAGGAAAAGCAGATCAGGCTTCTAATGCGTGTCCCTTTTTGCTGGCCTGGTGCACAACCCACCGAAAAATGTTGCTGAGTTTGCGCAAGAGGAATCCACTATTGAGAAGACCTTAGATGCCTGGATTCTCCAGCACAACCTTACAGTGCCCATATCCTCTATGGACCTTCAAGCGACGCCTGCAAACACGGACAACTGGAGGGAAACAATACGCAGTCATCCATGAGGAACTATGCCTACTTATACCATCACCATCGCAGCCTCTGGATGCGTCACTCACAAATTTCATACGAGAGGAAGTTTGAATTGCTTTGGGCATTTCTCGGTAGGCAATTCCAAACCGAGACAATCATAAGTTACGCTGCTGCAGTACGCAGCAAAAGAGGCCCTGCCAACATGCGTCATGAGCATTACGAACAACCCCTGCAATTGCAGTCGCCCATCCACTCGCCCATTTTTTTGGAAGACCCACGGAAAGCAGACCTCTGCAGAACCCCCACCCAACAATGCCCACAACGCTTTCAGAGTGGTGAGCCCAGCGACACCTTTACAAATGCACTGTGACCCGAACCACGGGAAGTCAAAAACTACTTGTGCCACACGGTGTGAGGAAGGTGAAGCCGCCAAATGGACAAACGAAGAGGCCATGGCTGTTACGATGGCACTTCGCACAAAGCTCGGCTACATCCCCAACCGCGCTTACAGCACTCGCTGAAGCCGTGATCTCTCTGACGTAGCTATAGAGCACTTATAGACATGGCAGCGGACTTCTTTAGAATAAGCGGAGCCTTTGCAGGGCATCTAAAGAAAGTAACGACTACATTTGATGGTCCCGTGATCCACACAGCTGGAGACCATCTCATCTTGCCAACAGGACGACGCACGGGACGAGTGACTCTCACCTGACGTACCTACCCAGCGGGCTTCATAGTCCTGCAGCAGTGCTCCTGTGATGTCATCTTGGGCATGGATTTTCTTACCGAAGATCGAGAAATCATCAATCTCCAAACAAGACAGATCACTTTCCTCAAGCCAAGCCATACAGTCAAAGACAACCTTAGGGCACCATGCCGTCCTGAGTGTTCTAGATGAAGGAATAACCATCCCACCTAGGTCAAGCGCCATCATATCTGTGGTTACAGGCAATACAGAGGACCTGGAGGGTGTGATCAAGGGAAACACGCAGTACCTCTTAGACTGAGAACTTGGCGTTGCTTATTTCTGGAATGGACAACCTGAGGTATTCATAGCCAACTTAGGCAAGGAATACCGACACCTCAACAAAGGCACCACAATTGGTTTCTTAAACAATGTAGGGGACACTCGAGACATGTTCGCCCTCTCCTAACCAATCTCCCCCCAAGACTCGCCTATGCAAAACCAGACACCTGCCTTTGCCATCAACCTCAGCAACACACAAGGTCAGATCCACATTCTCCTACAAAGTTACCACGACTGTTTCGCAACCTCATACAAGGTGCCACAAATGATAAGTGCCAAGCCTCGGGTCAAAACTAACGAGCACGCCCGAGCTCTCCGCCCAAGCCCTTTACGTGTGTTGTCACAAGAATGTGAAGCCAACCGGAATCGTGTGGACGAAATGATTCGCGATGACTTCATTCCACCTTCGAAAAGCCCGTGGGCAGCACCAGTCGTCCTCATCAAAAAGAAAGATGCAAGCCTATAGTTCTGCATCTACTATCACAGACAAAACAAGATAACAAAGAAAGATATCTACTTGCTCCTAAGGATAGACGACACCCTCGACCAACTCTGTCATGCCAAGCACTTCTCGTCCATGGACCTCAAAAGCGGCTATTGGCAGATTCAAATTGACAAAAGGGACAGAAAAAAGACATCACTTCGGACAGGTTATTCGAGCTTAAGGCCATGCCATTGGGGGCTTGTTCTGCTGCACTGGCAACGTTTCAACGAGTAATGGACAGGGTGATGGCAGGCCTCAAATAGCAAACCTGTCTCGTGCATCTTGACGATGTCGTAGACACAGGTCGACAAGCTCACTCCTGAGTCGACTCACTCAGACTCAGATCGAGCAGTGAGTATGAGTCTGAGTAAGTCTGGGTGAGTGATATTTTGGTGAGCTTGACTCCGGCTGAGAAGAAAATTAATCAGTGTGAGTCCGGGTGAAGAAAATTTTGGCAAGCCCGAGTCCGAGTGAGTCCAAAGTGCAAAAATATATTTATTGAGCGAGTCTGAGAGAGTTCCACCTTTTTTGCCGACTATAAGCCTTATGTCGGCTCACGTGTATGCCCATGTCTACTTGCACATAATGTAGCACACTAACATTTGTACACCAGCTCAATATTTTTTTATCAGAGGTGAGTTACAGAAAAGTGGGTGGGTGCCTTGACCTCCCCATGCAATCTCTTTCTTGATAGCGACGTCTCTTGCGAGTCGTGTTTTTCAATAAAAATATCAATGCAGTCGACGTCCGATTTCCCGGACCCTCAAGGGACCGTGAAAACGTCCGGAAAATCGGGCAGTCCGGAAAAACGAATGCACATGAAAATGCACCTTTTTGGTAGGTATTTTTCGCTGACGGAGAGGGTCATGGCCGGAGTAGAAGATTCTCATTGCAATTCAGCCAATGCATCGTTTAGGTGGCTCTGAATAGAGCCGTTTATATTAAAAAAAAAGTACGACGTGGCCTCACAGGTCAGCACTTGGGTGCAAAGAAGTCGCTTACCGTATAAACGCGTGAAAGGGCCGCACTTTTTTTTCAAGAAATGAGGGCCAATTTTCAGGGTGCGGCCCATACACGCGACATTTTTTTTTTTAAAGTAAAAACGCACCAGTTAGCGAACGAAGAGCGTTTATTGCAGTATACGACATTTCTTGCGACATACGTGCTCAATCGTCGTCACTCGGCGAGTCCTCAGACCTGGAGTCCGAGATGAGATGGTGTGCTGCGAAGCGCCGTCACCCCACATGCAGTCATCTTCCGTGCCATCCAAGCTGTTAGATATCCCAGCGACTTTAAAACTTCGGGACACAATGTCCGTCGACACTGAGCCCCACGCAGATGGGATCCACCCAAGTACATTCGCCAAGGCTAGTCCCTTCACACGCAGCATGTCCGTTGTGAGTGCAAGACCATCATTCCGCAGTTCAGTCACATAGCGGAGCAAGTCTTCTTCCAAATCGGGAAACTTGCACTGCTCTCCTCGGAAAGCGCGCTTAGTGCTGTTGGTGTTTCGCAAGGCTTCTTTTTGAGCACACCAACGTCGAACACATTTCTCGTCAACATCGAATTTTCTGCCGGCGGCACGTCTCCCATGCTCGAGAGCATACTCGATCACCTTCAACTTATAGCCAGCCGTGTAGCTATTCAGGTACTTGCCCATCTTGCCAAAACGTGAACGCCGAGTAGAAAACAAGCTAGCACGAAGGTCATCGAACAATGCAGAAAACTACAGCAAACGGCTGGCTGATCTGCAAAAACCGAACAATGATGATGATGATATTGATGATACTGTTGCCCTGCCCTTTGTAACGGGCGATCAAACGGGAAATCCGGATCGCGAACGCCATGCAAAAGTTGGTGATGCTAATGCCGATATGGATAGCGCCGATAGCGCGTTTGTATAGAGATGTGAGAAGCTAAAGATAAAATCCTGCTTTAACCTTTAGTTGGCGGGTCTATGAATACTAATAAAAAGTTAAAATTTTTAGCCCACTTCACGAACATCTTAACACGAATAAAATCCAAAAATATATGGCGGGTCTATGAATACTAATAAAAAGTTAAAATTTTTAGCCCACTTCACGAACATCTTAACACGAATAAAATCCAAAAATATATATCTATATACTCTGGTGACGATGATGATGGTTGCGTTTCCTTGCGCCATCTATTGACTACGCCTAGAAGCTTACGCGCGCGCGCATTTTGAATACGTATTGGTTGAGGAAAGTGTGGGTGCGGCTCTTACGCGGATTTTTTTTTTTTTTTACAATATGCACTTCAAAAAAACGGGGTGCGGCCCTTACACGGGTGCGGCCCTTACACGGGTTTATACGGTATTTTCTTTTGCACGGTCCGCTTGCCCGCGATCATGTCTGCCTCAATTTAAGTCAACGTCATGTTGCCGCTGTACACCGATGACAGTGTCATCAGTGCTCGCGTCAACTCCAAGCTCGCTGGCTGTGTAGGAGCTGGCTCTTCGTTCTCGGTGTCGGAGTCGTCGGAATCCTCTGTAACTTGACGAATGATTTCGTCATCAGTCAACTCCGCACATAGCTCGAGGTCTTTGTCAGCGTCGGCGAAGCCCTCAAAGGTTATCCCGGCTGGAATCGACACGCCGGCAGCGCGCAGATCGTCGAAGGCAACGTCTGCGGATGGCAGTTCGTCACACACGCTGTCCACTTGGGGCGAGACGGCCGTCTCGGCGTCGAGTGTGAAGCCTGCGTGGCGAAAACAGTTCCGCAGAGTCTATTGTGTAACTGCCTTCCACGATTCCGCTAGCATGCCGACGGCAGACCTGAGGTCAACAGCGTAGCTTTTCCCGCTGTCGGAGCAGAGCACCATGCGGCTGAGCACGCGTGATTTGTAATGGTGCTTCAAGTTACGAATCACGCCTTGGTCCATCGGCCGCAGGATTGCTGTGGTGTTCGGTGGCAGAAATTCGATCTGTACAGCCTTTAGGTCCTTGATGTGGCCATGCGCAGTTATCCACAAACAGCAGAACTCTTCGATTTTGCTGCTCGAACCTTCTGTCCAGCTTGTGCACGTACGCTTCGAATAGCTGCTGCGTTACCCACGCCTTCTTGTTAGCTTCATAGAGAACAGGCAGAGTTACTACCCCCTTGAAACATCTTGAATGCTTCGACTTGCCTATTACTAGGCTAAAACACATTGGCGGGCTAGTTGGTTTGCATCCATGAAGAGTGGTAAGCGCGGCTAGACAGGGACGAAGAAAGAAAACAGACAAGGACACAGCGCTACTTTCAACTGATTTTATTTTCGCTCGAACCGATAAATATATACCGATAAATATATGCCTATTACTAGTGTAGTGAGGAAGAGGAAGAAGAGCTTCCGCGTCTGTTGTTGCTGTGCGCGCGATCTACCTTCGTGTTCTGCCGGTGCTACCTCGGCTGTTTAAGACGTCGCTGTCTGATAATAAATCGTCGTACGACATCTGGTGGAGGTTGCTGGAATCCCTGGCCTCAACCTGGAACTTCGCAACCGAACGTTGCCGGCTGTTTCCAACACTATGACCGACGCTGTCGACAATCAGCCTGAAGCCGCCGCCCATTCCACCAGCTGCGGCGCCGTCCAGCGGCAACGCGACCCTCCAGTCTTTAGCGCAGCAGGTGAGACTGACGCCGAAGACTGGCTCTCAATCTATGAGCGCGTCAGCGAGCACAACAAGTGGGATGACCCGGCCAAACTACGTGCCGTGATCTTCTACCTCGCTGACGTTGCGAACCTCTGGTTCCACAATCATGAGCGTCAACTGCAGACCTGGTCCGCTTTCAAGACAGCGTTCACGGAAGTGTTCGGCCGCCCCACCTTGAGAAAGCTTCGCGCTGAGCAACGTCTACGCCAGCGCGCTCAACTGCCTGGTGAGACGTACACGAGCTACATAGAGGATGTCGTGGACCTTTGTGCCCGCGTCGATTCCTCCATGAGCGAAGAGGGCCAAGTGAAGCATGTCCTCAAAGGCATCGAGGACGACGCCTTCCAGATGCTTCTTGCGCGAAACCCTACTTCTGTTGCGGCCATCGTCACACTCTGTCAGAGCTTCGATGAGTTGCGTCGACAAAGGGTCCTTGCGCGCGGCGCTATTGCACCTGCCAACTCGCTCTCGGGTCTCACGCTTACCGCCAACCCGGCGTCCGATATGTCACTCTCCGGCCAGATTAAGGACTTCATTCGTGAAGAGGTGGCGCGCCAACTGTCCATGCTTCCGCTAGGCGATCGCCCTGTACAGCCTGCCACACCTCTGGCTGATCCCATCAGAAGGGCCATCCGCGAGGAGCTTGCCGAGTCGCTCCCGTTGACTCAGCCATTCGCTCCCGTCACTGCACCTCTGACTTATGCTGCAGTCGCAGCGCGACCTGCGCATCCAACCGTCGCATTTCCGGCCGCGATGCGACCACGAACATCTCCACCTCCCTTGTCGCCTCAAGTTCCACCTCGAAGCCATTTTCCGAACCCGTGGTGCACACGTGACAACCGGCCCATCTGCTTCGCTTGCGGTTTCGCCGGCCACGTCGCACGCTTCTGCAATCGTCGCATGCCTTCTGCTAATCCAACTGTTGCAGTACCTGGTTACGGTTATTCGCATGATGATACCGGCAATGCTGTGCGTCCCAACCCCGACTTTTCGCCGCTACCTCGACGTCCTTTCGCCAACCATCGATCACCCTCCCCACGTCGTCGCTCGCCGTTGCCCTTACGTCGTCGCCAGTCGCCAAGCGAGGGAAACTAGCTGCTGCAGTTCCGCAGGCACGAACTGCAAGCTCCGCGACTTCTACAAGGCCTGCACAGTCGCCGCGCAATTTATTGGACGTTATAGTTGAAGGAACTGCCGCAATAGCGCTTATTGATACTGGGGCTGCCGTATCTGTCATAGACGAGAAGCTTTGTAGAAAACTGCATAAGGTCACCACGCCACTATCTGGCATGCTCCTGCGCACTGCAAGTACGCAGCATGTAGCGCCGCATGCTGCGTGCACCGCAAGAGTGGTCATTGACGGCGTTCTATACGTTGTCGAACTTTTCGTGCTCTCTTCCTGCTCCCATGAAATCATCCTCGGTTGGGACTTCTTGTCGCAACATCGTGCCATCATAGACTGTGCCCGAGCCGAAGTGGCGCTTTTCCCATTCTCTGGATCTGTATTGCCCGAGCCTTCTGCAACTAAAGCCGCAAAGCTCACTGTTGTATCCAACACGGAAGTACCGCCCGAAATGTCGGTCCTTGTGCCCGTATCTTGCTCCGCAGCGACAGACGCCACCGTACTTTTTACGCCGTCGCCTATTTTTCTGCGTCGGAGGGCTCTACCTCTCCCGTTCGCCGTTCTCGCCACTGCATCCGGCTTATCATCTATGCTTGTCTGCAATCCGTTTAAGCACCCTGTAACCTTACTGCGCGGAGAATCACTCGGTCGTGTTCAGCCCATTGACCCAATTCACATTCTTGAGACTTCCGACGACTCGCCCTGTTATCAGCTCGACGCCCTTACTTCCTCCGAGCATTGCACCTCACCATCACTGCCTTCGCCGTCGTCAGACGTTCTTGAAGCCGCCTTGGACGCCGATCTGCCGAATCCATACCGCCGCCAAGTCCTCGCCCTCCTCCAGAATTTTCGGTCATCGTTTGATTGCGATCAACCATCCTTGGGACGTACGGCGAGCATCACTCACAGCATCCACACTGGTTCCCACGCTCCTTTACGCCAGCGCCCATACCGCGTGTCGGCCACCGAACGACGGGTCATTAGCGAGCAAGTCGACGATATGCTGCAGTGTGGCGTCATTCGCCCCTCCAACAGTCCTTGGGCGTCTCCTGTAGTGCTAGTACGCAAGAAGGACGGGTCAATCCGCTTCTGTGTGGATTATCGTCGGCTGAATAAGATCACTCGCAAGGATGTCTATCCGCTGCCTCGGATAGATGATGCCATCGACTGCTTACAAGGCGCGGAGTACTTCTCGTCTCTGGATCTTCGCTCGGGCAATTGGCAAGTGCCCATGGCTGAAAATGACTGCGAAAAGACAGCTTTCGTCACTCCTGACGGTTTGTATGAATTTACCGTCATGCCTTTCGGCCTGTGCAACGCGCCCGCAACCTTCGAGCGTATGATGGATACCATCCTTCGCAACTACAAGTGGAAAACATGCCTCTGTTATCTCGATGACATCGTCGTGTTTTCGGCCGATTTTCCAACGCACCTCATTCGCTTGGGTGAGATACTGACCTGTCTCTCCTCTGCCGGCCTCCAACTGAACATCAAAAAGTGCCGTTTTGCTGCCCGTAAGTTAACAATATTAGGGCACATTGTATCAAAGGATGGTGTTCTTCCTGACCCCGCCAAGCTTCGCGCTGTTGCAGAGTTCCCAAAGCCCACTACTCTTAAGGCACTCCGCAGCTTCATAGGGCTCTGCTCTTATTTTCGGCGTTTTGTGCGTAATTTTGCAAGCATCATCGCGCCACTGACCAATTTGCTTACCGCAAGCCACGGCATCTCCGCGTGGTCAACCTCGTGTGACGAAGCCTTCGAGCAACTACGGCGCCTACTAATTTCACCACCGATCCTTCGTCACTACGACCCCACAGCGCCTACAGAAATACATACGGACGCCAGCGGCATCGGACTTGGTGCAATTCTAGCGCAACGGAAAGACAGTTACGACGAGTACGTTGTGGCGTATGCCAGTCGCACTTTAACGAAGGCAGAAAGAAACTACTCCGTCACAGAGAAGGAATGTTTAGCCATCATTTGGGCTCTCGTCAAATTTTGTCCATACCTCTATGGCCGCCCTTTCGACGTTGTTACCGACCACCACGCCCTTTGCTGGCTGTCCTCGTTAAAAGATCCGTCAGGACGGCTCAAGCGTTGGGCGCTTCGCTTACAAGAACACGACATCCGCGTTGTCTACCGATCGGGAAGGAAGCACTCTGACGCCGATGCGCTTTCACGATCGCCGATGCCTGCCGATGTGGCCTCCGCATCAATGTCCTTTGCATCCGTGTCTCCCATCAACGTCGCTAACATGGTGGTCGAGCAGCGAAAGGATCCATCCCTTTCAGCTATAATAAACTTCCTCGACGACCCAAACACCACACCCTCTTCTCGAACGCTTCGTCGCCAAGCCGCTCACTTTGCTGTGCATGACAGCATCCTTTACCGGCGAAACCATTTACCCGACGGTCGCAAGTGGCTACTCGTGAATCCCCGGCACATGCGTTCTGAAATATGCGAATATTTCCATGCTGCTCCTCATAACGGTCACGCCGGTGAGCTGAAGACGTATACTCGGCTACGACAACGTTTCTACTGGGCCGGAATGTCTCGCTTCGTCCGCCAGTACGTTCGAGCTTGCACAGCATGTCAATGACGAAAAGTTCACCACCGGCCTACTGGCGAGCTACAACCGCTGCCCTGTCCGGCTCGTCCCTTTGATCGCGTCGGCATAGACCTATATGGTCCTCTGCCCTGCAGCTCCTTGGGTAACCGGTGGATAATTGTAGGAGTCGACCACCTCACGCGCTACGCCGAGACCGCAGCACTTCCAGCCGCTACTTCGCGCGAAGTCGCATTCTTTATTTTGCGGAACTTCGTCCTTCGACATGGAGCACCACGCGAACTGCTCAGTGACAGAGGGCGCGTGTTCCTTTCAGAAGTAATACAAGCCCTTCTCGCGGCATGCAACATCGTCCACCACAAATCTACAGCCTACCATCCGCAAACGAACGGCTTGACAGAGAGGTTCAACCGTACTCTCGGCGACATGTTGACTATGTACGTCGCCTCGGATCATAGCAACTGGGACACTGTTTTGCCGTTCGTCACATATGCTTATAACACTGCCACACAAGCTACCACTGGCTTTTCGCCGTTCTTTCTACTATATGGACGAGAGCCTTCTTGTACAATGGACACATTGCTTCCGTACCGACCCGACACTTCCGAGTGCACAACGGTGTCTGAAGCGGCTAAATACGCAGAGGACTGTAGGCAGCTTGCGCGTACACTTACGACCGCCGCTCAAGGCCGCGAAAAGCTGCGGCATGACAACGAATTATCTACGCAACAATTTCCGACTGGTTCACTAGTTTGGTTGTCGGTCCCACCTCACAGCCCTGGACTTTCAACGAAGTTTCTTGCCCGTTATGACGGCCCTTACCGTGTAATTGACCGTACATCCTCTGTCAACTACGTCGTTGAACCTGTGACGCCATCCCACGACCTCAGACATCGCGGTCGTGACACGGTGCATGTCAGCCGACTCAAGCCATATTACGACCCTGTGATCCTACCTGCGCCTTAGTCGCCAGGATGGCTCCTTTTCAGTCCCGGGGCCATTGTAGTGAGGAAGAGGAAGAAGAGCTTCCGCGTCTGTTGTTGCTGTGCGCGCGATCTACCTTCGTGTTCTGCCGGTGCTACCTCGGCTGTTTAAGACGTCGCTGTCTGATAATAAATCGTCGTACGACACTAGTAACGGAAGCTTCTCGCTGCCTGACATGTTGCTGCCAACGAGGACAGTGAGCCGCTCGTTGCTGTGTTTGCCGCCGTGGCAGGGGTCACCAGCAAATCCGTTTTCTCTGGCAGCCGCTTGTAAAACAGTCCAGTTTCGTCGCAGTTGAAAATATCATTAGGTGGAAGGTGCTGAAGCAAGGACTGCAGCTTTCCATCCCAATAGGCGGCAACGGAATCATCGACGGCGCTGCTTTCTCCGCACATCTTCTTGAACTTCAGTCATTGCGGCTCTTGAAATTGCGAAGCCATCCATCCCTGAACTTGAAGTCCTTCACGTTCATCTGAAGCGCGAAAACTTCCGCCTTCTGCTTCAGGATGTCGCCTGACACCGGGATTTTCTTAGCGATCATGGCACTGAGCCACACGAGGAGCGCTTCCTCGAGCTGCGGGTAAACACCCCGACTCGCATTCTTCTTTCCAGCCCCGGTTGATTTGGTAGCCACTTCCAAGATCTTTGCCTTGTTTTTGATGAAGTCCGAAACAGTTTGCTTCGAAATTCCGAACTCCCTCCCCACCTCTGTCTGCGACCGACCGCTTTGGACTTGTTCAATGATGGTGGCTTTCTTCTCCATCGTGAGCCTACGAGGGGGCTTTGTGCGCTTCGAAGGCGCGGACGAAGACGAAGGAGCAGTCGGTGCCATCGCTGTAAACGGCGAATCCGCTCGACGAAAAGCGCAGCACGAAACAGCTAGGAACTCTGTGGATGCTGAAGGTCAGGAAACGTGATCACTGAAGATAGCGCGCGGCAGCAAACGATCAACCGCAGACACGACCGCAGAGCTGACAAAACAACACGTGAACGAACACAGTGAGGTTTGGGTTGGCTAAGCTACGGCTGGCAACGGATTGACAGTTGCAGTTTCGAGGTTACGGCAGCCGCGGCGCGGTGCGGCTGGCCACACCTGCGATGCGAGTATGGTGGGTTTGAGGATATGAATACAACCGAAATGGTGGCGTCGGTGGTGACTTTGGGTCGGCGGTTAACAGTAAAAAGTCTGGGAAATCGGATGGCAAAGGCTATAAGGGTCCGGAATTTCGGACTTTTTAATACATTGACTCTATGGGGAACTTGACGGTGCCACAGATGAGTCCGGGAAATCGGGCATGTCCGGAATTTCGGGCGTCCGGGAAATCGGACGTCGACTGTATTGAATTGCGACCACTGATAACTTGTACTTGAAGGTACAGGATGAAAAGGCGTAACGAAGAGCATTGATTATGTGAGACATTGGCGTTAAGGAGCATTGACACGGTGATAGAAAAAGCTAATTACAAGCTAATAGCGCAAAAACAAATAAGGACAAAGAAGAAGTACGGGACGAACACAAGCGCTTGTGTTCGTACTGTACTTGTTCTTTGTCCTCACTATGCCACAAGGCAGTTTACGATGAACCGACAAGCCCATTTTGGTACTTTGTATATATGCTAAAGCACTCATGAGCCGACTCACTTAGACTTAGATCAAGTCGTGAGTCCGGTGAGTAATAATGCGGCGAGATTGAGTCCCGAGCAATTCCGGTTGAGAAAAAATTATGCCAGCTTCGCACTAGTGGTGCCAAGCCTGAAGAAAGCTCCTTCCCTCTCCCCCTCTAAGCTGTTCCTCTTTATTTTCCTCCTTTCCCTCTGTATCGTACCTCTCTCACCCGACCTATTTTTTCTACATTCCCTTCTCTCCATTTACCGCTTACTCTTCTGTGTTTTTCTGTCTCTTTATCGTTTTATGTATATTTTCCTCTTCCTCGCTCCTTATTTTCTATCACTTTCTTTCTCTCTCTCTTGTTCACATGCTCGTGTGCCTTTGACACTCGCACCTGCTGTACACGGTAGTGGGGAGCAATAATTGGACAAACAAACAGCGGAACGAACAAGGACAGAGGAAGGTGACAACACACAGCGCTGTGTGTTGGACGACAGAGCACAAGTTACCGATAGCTTAAACAACTTCACTGTAAAGGGAATGAAGAGAGTGCGTGCCGGTTCATGACGATGATAGTTTTTTACGACGGAGCACAAGTTACCGATAGCTTGAACCAAAGTCCCTAGATTTTTCCCTTTTTGCCTATGTACCGACAGCTGCCTCCTCTCCCAATCTGCTCTCACGCGCAGCTGCATCTCCCGCCATGTTCTTCCTAACTTAGAAGATTTACAAAGCCACGAATGTCTAAGTACATTAGCCACACATCTTTCAGCGGACAATATGCGAAGGCGATGCGCCTTTCTCCTCCCGCTAGTCTCACTTCATTAGTGATTGCGGGACGCATTTCACCAGGTGCTGAAAAAGCGTTAGGAAGAACACGGCTACTGAAAACGAGCGTTAGCTAGTGAGATTCGTCGGTGGTGCTTCAATGGTTGCCGGCACTCAGCAAGTAAGAGAAAAAAAATCTAGGGACTTTTGCTTAAACAGCTTCACTGTAAAGGGAATGAAGAGAGTGCGTGCCGGTTCATGATGATGATAGTTTCCTACGACGGAGCACAAGTTACTGACAGCTCAAACAGCTTCACTGGTAAAAAATTTAGTTAGTCTGAGTCCGAGTAAGCCCTCAGTGCGAGATACAGTAAAAGCTCGTTAATTTGGATTTCTAGGGACCAGAAAAAATGTCCGAATTAACTGAATGTCCGAATTATCGAATGGTCGAAATAAACACAATAAATGCAAGAGTTTTTTCAACATACCTTTACTTTACAAGGTAATCGCGGATGCGTCTCTGTTTTCGAGCATAAATTCGCGCGGACACAATTTTTCTGAGCCCTTCAAGGTGCTCAGCAGCTCGCATGCTGTCTGCAGTGCCAAAAGGAAATTCTTTGAGGACGACGAGGGCCTCCGCGGCTTCCTTCACAGTACGAGGGGGCCTGTGTGGCTCATAGTGTGGCTGCTCCTCTTCAGGCTCTTCGTTCTCGGATTCGTCGCCATGCAACACTTCCTTGACAATTTGCTCATCAGTCAGAGAGCCGGCAGTGGCAACGCCATCAATGCCGATATAATCATCGAGTGTCACTGCATCAGGCATAACACTTCCGAAATCCTGCCTGTCGTCGGCACCGTCGTTCGGCGACACTTCGGCCACTGCGGCATCGCTGGAGTCAGGTACAACAAAGCCACTGTGCCTGAAACAGTTGGCAATGGCGTGCACAGGCGTGCTCTGCCACACATACGCGAAGAATGCTAACTGCGCTCAGGAGACTCACGTCGTATTGTTTACCGACGTCATTTCACAGGAGCTACTTGTCGGGAGAGCCCATTTTTCAGGGCACGCAAAATTTCTACTTTGGTGGCAAAGTCCTTGGCCTCGTACTTGGGCCGCTTCGCCGCCGTTGCCATCGGCAGAGAGTGCGTTCACACGAGAAGTCAGCACAAAAGCACCAGCAACGATCAAGCTAAAGGAGCCACACTGAATCGTTGCTCGATAAAACGGCGTTCAACGATGCAGCACACCAACGGGAACAAAGCAACAAAAATGACACCGCGCCATACCCACACGCTCACACGCGAAGAAAAGGCGTTCAACTAGTCTCAAGTCAAGCCAAGCCGATAATTGATGTCCATGGCAATGCAGCGTTTGAGCTTCACTTTTGTTCCGAATGGTTCTTTTTTCGTTTTCGAGCCTCGCCAGCGGCCCGAAAGTCGCCCAATTATCTGATTTGCAGTCAAATCTGTCCGAAATAACGAGCGCCCGGTCTCATAGAGTGATGCATATATTTACAGGGACCAGATGACGTGTCCGAATTAACGAGAGTCAAATTAACGAGCTTTTACTGTATATTGTCTGAGCGAGTCTGAGTGAGCGCCACTTTTCTAATTCGACCTATGGTTGTAGACCTTTAACGGACACCTGCGAAGACTGAGGGTTGTACTCAATGCAATCACATCTTCAGGACATACCCTAAAGCCTGAAAAGTGCCGCTTCGCATATCAAGAGCTGTTATTTCCCGGCCACATCATCAGCACGGATGGTGTATGCCCTGACACCCAGAAGACATCTGCTATTGAGCACTTTCTATGGCCGATCGACAAGAAAGCTGTACAAAGATTTCTTGGCTTGCGTGCCCGTTACAGAAGATTTGCAAAAAACTTTTCGTGCACAGATGGACCAAGTTGACAAAGACAGATGTGCCATTTAAATAGGAAGAACCCTTTAAGGAACTCCAGCATCATTTACAGTCCCATACGATGCTTGCACACTTCGATGAAGATGCCCAAACTGAAATTCGCAAGCAGCGTGGGCATAGGCATATGCCAGCTGTTGGCTGTCAAAGGAGGACACTATTCAACTACTGTGGAGTGCTTCGCAATCATCTGGGCTCATCATCAATTTGAAAGACCCCTCTGGCCGCCTCGCTCGATGGAGTCTCCAGGAATTCGATGTCACTGTAACCTGCAAGTCTGGGAGGAAGCATCTGGATACAGACTGCTTGTCAAGGGCCCAAGTTAATGGACCCCCAAAGAACGATGACGACAGGTTCCTCGGGCCAATAGGTAGCACCATCTATGTGCAATAGTAACACCCTGACCTCGAGCAACTTAATGATTACAGTAAAAGCCCGTTAATTCGGATTTCACGGGACCGGAAAAAATGTCCGAATTAACTGAATGCCGAATTAACGAATGAACAGGAAAACAACATTAAAATCAAGTTGGAGAAGCATACCTTTATTTGCTGAAGTATTTTGTAATGGTCGTCTGTGTTTCTGCGCAGATTCCGGCTGACATTACAATTTCTCTTAACTCTTCCAAATGGCGAACAGCACGCAAACTGTCAGAAGTGCTCGGGCAAAGGTCCTCGAATATCAAAAACGCCTCCGAGACTTCCCGTGAGGTGCGATGAGGTGGCGGCTGCACCTCCTCGCATGACTCTTCATCAGAATCGTGGTCTTCCTGGGCGCCCGTGACATCATTAATAATTTCCCGATTGGTCAGAAGACCAGTCGTGGCGACAAAAGCATCAATTGCGATGTAGTCCTGAAGGGTCACATCCACATCACTCCGCAAGAAGAGACGGCGCCGACACGACAACACAAGGGAAAATGGCGTCGGAGGCGTAGTGGAGCGAAGAAGGCGCCGACGTTCGGTGATACTGCGATCACCCCCACTAGTTCATTACGATGGCGATGCCACTCAGGTTTCAGTTTCACTCTAGTGGTGCCAGTGCTGCTTTACCACACTTTTGTGTAGCAGCAGCGAATAGCATTTGTCCTAATTGAGCGGTGCAGAGCTGAATTCTCACGAATTAACGAAGGTTTGGTCCCATAGATTATCATGCACTTTGGCCGGGACCAATAGTGCCATCCGAATTATCCGAATTTAAAATTCCGAATGAAGGGGTGTCGAATTAACTAGCTTTTACTGTATCTGGAAGGCGACAGCACCCCTGCAGCATTGAAGCGGGGATTCTCAAACTAGATGGCATCATCGTAAAGAACTTTGTGCCCAACAAGACTTTATATCTTATCTTCATTCCCAAAAGCCATTCAAAAGAGATTCTACAGGCTTCCCACAACAAACCGAATGCTGGGCACGTTGGATATGCCTGCACTCTTCGCCGAATTCAAGAGGAATACTACTGGCCACGACTGCCCACTGATGTCGCACAGTAGCCAGCGAAGAAAGAAGCCACTGACCAGGCCAGCAGGACCGCCAAACCCCAGAACAACCCCAATAAAGCCTCTCCAACAAATTGGAACACAGCTTCTCGGCCCCTTTCCAACACGGACTTCTGGCAACAGAATGATCATTGCAGTGATGCTACCGAGGACTTCTGATTTGGAGCAATTTTTGGAGCAGCAAAATTTCCCTTTTGGAGCACTTTGGAGCTGCAAAATTTTCATCTTGGAGCACTTTGGAGCAGAAAATTTTGCATCTGGGAGCACTTTGGAGCAGCGAATTTTACATCCTGGAGTGCAATACAGAAGCATATTGCATTAACATTCAAGCACCTGAGTATTATTATGGGGCTTTTATGAAGGCTAGAAATATTTCGAGTCATTGCAAATCTCATGGAAAAAATCATCTCAGGAGCACAGGCGAGCTCACTAAGGGGGGGGGGGGGCGACCACCCCCCTCCTAATCACCTAAGAGGGGCGGGGGGGGGGGGCAAAATCTGCCCCGCACATTGACCCTTGCGATAGCAATTATATGGACGCTCTCGGCGGATTTTTGCCGTCGCCGTTGCCGTAATTTTCCATATAAAGTCCAAATTAATAACATCACCACGCGCATTCTAGCCGCGGGTAAAAGCTCGCGAGCGCTGGCGATGTACGCGGCTGAAGCGGAGATTAAACTAGCCGGCCGTCTGTCTCCGTCGCACGGACAGCACATGAGATAACATCTTCCCGCGTGCGGGCCTGCCGTCGATTGCTCATCAAACAGAGAGGAAACGCCCCGCCCGTCTTTCGTAAGGAGCATGAAGGGAGCCAGGGGAGCGGAGGGGGGGGGGGGGACCGCATCGTTCGAAGGGCGCAGTCGCTTGCGCGCGCGCTATCTCGAGACATCAGGAGACGGCTCGTAAACTTGCTGTGCCCCTCAACGCTTACTTCGCGTTTAGAGAACTCAGAGCAAGGAAACGCTTCGGTTCCTGGAGGGGCCATATTCCCTTAAACCAGCGTTTTGTCGAGTTACGCGAGAACGGATCCAAAAGAGTTAGCTGCTAGTCTTACTTCGTTTCACGATACAATTTGTTGTTATCGCATTCATTGCTTCGCTCTTAAGCGAAACTGAGTTTTTTTAACCGTTAGCTATTGACCCCCGAAAGCGAGGGGCGGACGTGTAACATGACGTAGCCGCTTCACTGTGGGCCGTCAGCGACGGGCCCGCTACTGACAGCTACGCATTTGCGGCTGCTCCGACCAGGAGATATGATTTTACTAATGAGATGACATTTTTAAAAAAAGCAAGCAAAAAATTTGAATTGGAACCCTAGCACGTGAGCTCGAAAGGGCAGGTCCTTTTAGGGGGTATTTACCGCAAAGTGATTACAAACTCGGACGTGCTGGCGGAAGGAATTACGAAAAAGCTGTTCTGGATGAAGATCCATGGATAAAGTATATCTGAGGAAAAGTGTCAACGCGTTTCCACCGTTCGCGTGGTCTTCCATAAACGCGAAGCAAGGAAAATTCGATATTGTCCCATATATCTACAGCGAGCGATCCCAGATTTCATTCCGCGATGTCCGGAAACAGAAGTGACAGACATTTTAGCGGCACTCATGTAGTTATTACTGAACATTGCTTTCCTTACGTGCCGTGCGACGCTTGAAACGAGCTATCAGCAGCATTTATGGAACAGACGACGTCCGCCGATGAATCGGCGTCGCACTTTCTCGCTACCGATAGGCCTAGACGTCACGAGCCTCTGCGGAGAGCGCGTTTTGCTGTCGAGCCGACTTGCAGAACAGAAGCTGCGTCGGCACCGTGCATGGCATCGTGGCTTACTCGGAACGCACGTGCGAGCGCTATTTATTCAGCGGAATAATTCTTGGTCCGTGATTGCGACTTTATTGGCAGCCCCAAGATCGACCTGCACATGTTCTGACGCGCCGGCGGCGCGATTGCCGGTGATAGACGCTGCCAAGCCCGAGACTTTGGCGCAGTTTGGCGCCAATTTCGTCGATATTATCAGGATGGCGCAGTAAATACAATTTGGCGCACTTTGGCGCAGTTGGCGCAGGAGTGGAATCACTGTCATTGTAGAAACCGACAACCTGACCCGCTACACCAAAGCAAAAGCCCTACCGAACGGAACAGCAGAAGAGGTGGCAAAATTTTTCGTTGATTGCCTTCTCTTGAGGCACGCTAGCCCTGAGGCTGTCACCATGGACAGGGGAACGGCGTTCACGGCAGAGCTGATGCAAGCTATCGTGTGCCACAGTCAAACCAGCCACTGGAAGACAAGTGCACTGATTGAACAAGGCCATCACTGAAATGCTTGCCATTATGTCGATGCAGGACACAAAACCGGGGACAGCATCCTTCCATACGTCGTCTTTGCCTACAACACTGCAATACAGTAGACTACCAGCCCCGTCTGCAGCTGGGAAGGCAGCTACAACGTGGGATGCCATGCTCCCAGACGTCCCAGAAGGGCCTTCTACGTGCAGAACAAGCCCTACGACTTGCACGTCTGTGGATTAAGGACCAGCAGCGCACCAACGCTCGACGATACAACCTACGCTGTCACTGGAATGGTGGCAGCGTAGGTTGGATTTGGACGCCCATTTGTCATCAAGGACTCGGTGAAAAGTTGTTGTGTCGCCATTTGGGACCTCACAAGGTCGTATGTCGTGTTAGTGAACTGGACTATGAAGTTGTCCCCGATGGGACATCGACTCTGCAGTGATGTTGTGCTTGCCCGGAACTTGTGCGTGTCATGTGCCTAAAACCCTATCACATGCAGTAATAGATGTTACTGTTTGCAACATCAAGTGTGAATTTTGATTTTCCTTTTGTTCTAATGTGTAACACTGTTCTCAGTTTTCAATGTTTGATATTTTTTAGGCATTTGGGAAACGCTTAAGGGGGGGACGCGGGGATTGTTTGTAATCAGTGTAATCAAGTGTGAATTTTGATTTTCCTTTTGTGCTCATGTGTAACACTGTTCTCAGTTTTCAATGTTTGATATTTTTTAGGCATTTGGGAAACGCTTAAGGGGGGGACGCGGGGATTGTTTGTAATCAGTGTAATCAAGTGTGAATTTTGATTTTCCTTTTGTGCTCATGTGTAACACTGTTCTCAGTTTTCAATGTTTGATATTTTTTAGGCATTTGGGAAACGCTTAAGGGGGGGACGCGGGGATTGTTTGTAATCAGTGTAATCAAGTGTGAATTTTGATTTTCCTTTTGTGCTCATGTGTAACACTGTTCTCAGTTTTCAATGTTTGATATTTTTTAGGCATTTGGGAAACGCTTAAGGGGGGGACGCGGGGATTGTTTGTAATCAGTGTAATCAAGTGTGAATTTTGATTTTCCTTTTGTGCTCATGTGTAACACTGTTCTCAGTTTTCAATGTTTGATATTTTTTAGGCATTTGGGAAACGCTTAAGGGGGGGACGCGGGGATTGTTTGTAATCAGTGTAATCAAGTGTGAATTTTGATTTTCCTTTTGTGCTCATGTGTAACACTGTTCTCAGTTTTCAATGTTTGATATTTTTTAGGCATTCGGGAAACGCTTAAGGGGGGACGCGGGGATCGTTTGTAACTTTTTAGTTTCTTGGTCTAGAATGATGAAATTTGGCTAAACACTAGAAACCATATTAAAAAGACAAATTCAAATTTTCATAAAGATATCTTTACTAGCTTTTATTTTATAAAAATTCACACGTTCCTTGCTTGTGGAAAGCCTGGAACAGTGATGAAACATGCTAGGAGGCTAAAACTACTTTGTATCCTTGCTCACATAGTGTTTGTACTTAATGACACTTCTAGATTTTTTGTTACGGCCCTAATAATTTTCTGCGCAACATTACATGCAAATGCCTTTGTCTCAGCTAACTGGGCCATGCAGTAATTATGAAATAAGAAAATGATGCTTAAGAAGGGTAGAAGCGCACTGAAGACGAACACACAATGAAGGCACACACACGCACACACATGCCTTCGCTGTGTGTTCGTCTTCAGTGCGCTTCTACCCTTCTTAAGCATGGAATACCAACATGCCCACTTTACCACTTTGGTGAAGAAAATGATGAAAAATTCCAAGAGTGTGTTGAAGTATAACACAGTCTATGGATTACAACAAGACAAACAGCATCAAAATCGGTCTAGCCATAGTTGTGCTATGCTTTCCACAAGCGAAGTGGCAGGCACAAAACACTCTTTTGAGAAAATGGACAACAAAGTTTTGGTTGCAGATGACCCTATGCTAAAGTGAGCCAGGACAGTAATAATTGATGTCCTTGCCAGAAGGCAATGTTCTGGGCCTCTACTTCTTAATTTGGCCTGATTTAGGAAGTTTATTACCCTCTATCAGTTACCGGTAACTGAGCCCCTGGAACGCTAGTGGACGAGGCTGCATGTAAACATTTGGACATGTTGGACTGTATCGCTACTTTTGCGGCCACAGAACGTGTTGCCAGGCGGCCTAAATAGTGGTGTATTACTTTGCGATCACCCCTGTCAACTACTTACGCCTAAAGATTAATTTCCTTGTACGATAAACCGCGCCCGCGCCGCAGAGCCGACCGAAGCTGACGGCGACTTCGCACCGAACTATACCGCAGATGCATTTTCTCACATTATGAGCTTTTCTAAGTGAAACGAGAATGCTCTTCCGCTAGTGGGGGCATTAGACGCCCGTTTTATCGAAATTGGAACAGGAACGCGCGCGCACGAAGCTTGGGCCTCAGTGGAGCGGCGCGAGAGCAAGCGTAGGCAGATCGTCTCCGAAGCGAAGCCGGTAAAGTGGCACTCGCGCGTCATCTGATAAGTAGTAAGCGTTTTAATGATAAAGCGGCTGGTTTACATCGCTGTCGCTTTATCACTGTCCCGGCAAGGGATGACATGACGTGCCCACAACCCAGTCGGTACGCCCCAATCTAATCACTGGCTCGCCCGATCCATGCGATACCGTCCCCCGTTTTCCTCCGTACGAAGAGGCTTGCACTTTGCCACCCACACACGCGTCACCTTTCGAACAGTGGCGATTCACGTGCTTACGGCCGCGGAATGATCAAGCAGCGAGCACCCCGCTCATAAACACAGCGGCCGTCGCCGTGGCAACAACCAATCGAAAAGCGTGTCGCGCGCTCCGCCAAGAGAAGCGCTGCGTACATTGCAACGTTCGTGAGAATGCCCTCCGATTTTTTGATTGTGCTATTTCTATGTGATGATTGTAAGTGAGAAAGGCGGCAACGGAAAGGTGGAACTTTGAGCTTTGAAACGACGCCAATATGGCGGCGCTCGGTGGCAGGAAAGACGAGATACGACGCCGTGAATTGTGCCGTTTTAGCGCGATTTTGGGCTTTTTGTTCACCGACCTCACAAAATTATTTTTTTCGGGCACTTAGAGTGCGCTTTAAGCGTAACGTTTAGATACTGCGTAAATAAAAGACAAGGGATGCCAAAACGAGTGTTTTCCAAAAATTGATTTTTTTTTGGCTATTTTTGCAATTTCATCCCCACGTACTCCCTTAAGGGGGGACCCTGCTTCGGAGACATATTTCTTTGTTTTTGAGTAAATCTTTATGAAACTTTCGCAGCTTATGTATGTTTATGTCCTGATTTCAAATATGCAATTATTTTTCTAGTACACTATGCTGTTTTCAAAATATAATATATTTCATGTATATTGTTGGGAGCAAGATTTATTTATAAATTGTAAGAGTTATAAAGCAAATCAGCATATCACAATAAGCTGGAATGAATACTGTATGAAATAAAACAAGAATGGATGTTCTAGGCCTATTTGAACAAAAGTTATGGTACGTTGAACACTTGGCAAGCGAGCGATGTCGAGCTCGGCCAAACTGGGATCAGGCTGGGAATGTTCAACATACCATAACTTTTGTTCAAATGGGCCTAGAACATCCATTCTTGTTTTATTGCATACAGTATTCATTCCAGGTTATTGTGATATGCTGATCTGCTTGATAACTCTCACAGTTTAGAAATAAAGCCTGCTCCTAACAATACAAAAACTATTTAATAGTTTCAAAACTACATATTGTATTAGAACAATAATTGCATGTTTGAAATCAGCACAAAAAAATACATAAGCTGTGAAAGTTTCATAATGATATGCTCAAAAACAAGAAACATGTTTCAGAAGCAGGGTCTCCCCTTAATTAAAAGGGGAGTAATGTTGCAATCATTTGTCATGCTTATCACTTTGCTTGTGGCGCATCTAAATAGTTTGTATCTGTGCTCCATGAAGAACGCCTGATGCATCAACTGATCTTGCATTTTATTGGAAATGCAGCACTCGCCTTCAAGAACAAGTGTCGGCATATACATTGCGGTCGTTCTTCAACTGCATGCCGGTTCCCTTCCTTCTTTTGGGCGCAGGTCAGTAAATACAGCACTGTTGCGGCTTGCTCCTCATCCTGTCTTGCACGTCCCTTCAATGTCAGTGTAATACTTACGGAGGATCTTACAGTGGAACCCCGATTATATGACTTTGAGGGGACCACGTGAAACCGTCGTATGATTGAAACACTACGAAGATAAGAAATGATGTTCAGTCTTGCCTAAGAACAGGTACAGACAGCCTGATTAACTCCAAGGAAGGTACATTAAATTATCTTTAAAAATGACTGGAGGAGGTGAGGGCTAATCTGTATTTTCACTTTTAAAAAGTGGAATCTCACGCGCAACTTCTTTCCACTAAGACGAGCCCGGAAATTGGCTGCGTGTAAAAGCATAGCGAAACCACGTTGGCAACAGCCTCCCATCAGAGCAGTCAGAGGTCACTGTCATCCCAAAATGGGAACAGAGCACATTTTGTAGCGAGTTTGCTTAAGATGGTTTCGTGTGCGACCGAGACTTGTTCCGAAAGAAGTGCAACTGGTGAATTATGAACACTCACGTCAAGGGAAAGTTATTTTGCACGCTGAAGATAGCTGCATCACGTCATTTTTGTGTGCTGGAGGGCTGTTACTGTGAGTAGCGCAAACAAAGGGAGGAGATCTTCAGATGCATGTCGACCAGGAAAAGTTTCCACGAGCTGAAAACGGAAAAATATCCTGACCTCGAAGATGAGCTTCCCAATTAGCTTAGGTCACTTCGTGCAGATCACAAGCTAGTCTAGGTTGTGATCGAGGCACATCCAGAAGCGGTCTTTAAGCCAAGAAAACAGACTCCCAGGAGAATAAATTTTCCATTCTAAGAAGGCAAATTGTACCTGTCTCACACTCTCTCTTTTTTAGATGTCAGTTGTATATTACAAAGCTGGTTACAGTCACGTACATTTTTATTTAAATTCAGTGCGATTTGAGCAAAAAAAAAAGGCAATATTTTGTTTCACATTACGTTACACAGTTTATTATTTCAGAGAAATAATTTAAATTTTGAATTGGATTTAACGAAGGCCCTACAAACGGCATCCACACTGTGTGACACTCGTCATCAGTGGACACAAAGTGGCTGCACTGCGCACACTTGCGAGTGCTGCTTGCCACAAGTGCATAGGAGGGAATCGGATGGACTGACTGGCCTGGCCTTTTTTGGTGATTGACGGTGTTTCATGACGGACACGTGAGCGCAGCCGCACGACTCAATTTCCATGAACGCTGGCTTGCACTGTCTCTGTTTTGAAATGAGGATGGGCGCTTTGACATGCACGAGCATTTGGGCTGCGTGTTATGGTCGGTATGGCAAAGAACCTTGCATCACGCGAGTGACACGAAAACTCTAGTTTTGCAAAACATAAAACTACTGCCCATCTGAATCTTCGTTTGCATGAAGACGGCTTGTGGTTTTGGCACATACAGCCCCAGAAACTATAATGCATGAAGACACCATTTACAGTGTGTGGTGCCTGAAACAGTATAGCTGCATGGCTGACGTGTGCTACATTACGAAAAGCATAGTGGCTTGACAAAGAAAATCATCTGTCCAGGTATCAGTGCCAGTTGCTCAGCAAAAGCCATGAGCTTCCAGACTAGACAAAACATGCTGAACCGTCACTAACAAAGATCACATGCACACACATTTTGGTTAGGCTGACTATAATGAGGAAAAATGCATTGGTGGGCCACAAATGCTCCACAGCCACTTAAGCAGGCGAAATACGAACTTTGGCACAGCTGGCACAGTTGGACCACCACTGGTTATTATAAAATGCATGCAATTAGGGACGAAATGTGTGGAGTCCAGTAACAGCTGCCAGCTCCTTCCCACTCTTGGGATGCTTTCCCGCACGACACCTATGTACTGCAACAAAAGTGACTTTAAGAAGCGTTCGGCAGGTCACGAAATGTAGTCTCCTGATGGGCTGGGATGGTGTAGAAGGTTGGCTGAACAAGCTGTCAGTTAACGTTGGCATTTGAAAGATCCCACATCCATGAGTGGGTCATTTCTGGATGGTGATTGCCAAATGTACCGTTTTTGTTCCACCGTTATGTTTTAACGCACGCTGACCAGGTGTGCTGCCTTGCGAGAAAAGGCTCGAGACCATTCATGAACAGGCTTATTAATAAGAAAATAAAAAATAAGGGATGAAGACAGCCATGTGCTGGCCAGGCTGCTATGGGCCAACCAGAACTTTAAGATATGTTTGAACTAACCGAAAGTCTGAATTATCGAGTCTATTGTATAGTTCTGTGGGGGTTCTGCTGGTACAGTGTAGCCCATTTATAACGAACCCACTTACAGCGAAATAGCGGTTATAACGAAGTGATCTTGATTTCCCGTCCCAATTTCCGCATTTTCAATGCCTTTTAAGTCCACTTTTAACGAAGTAAAAAAATGCGACTCAGCGGATATAGCGAGGTTTTTTGTCGAGAACAACAACAAAAAAATCCATCAAACCACCTTTGGAGTTTTCGCGTGAATCAACTAGGCCCAATTCTTGGCTCCCGGCAGCCGCGTCGCCCCACTCGGCTCGAAAGCTTACTTCACCGCACCACACGGTCGCCCGGTAGCCGTCTCGCGAACGCTCCAGTGCCAGGCGGGCCGACCGCCGCGATCTTATCTCGTTTCACGGCGTCCTCTCTTGAGAGAGGAGATCGTGGGGGCAGCTTCAGAAACTTTGTGACCGCTTTAGACCGGTTCCGCTTGTAATGCCTCATTTTGGTGAAAAAACGAAGCAAGTTGGTGCGCTCCTAAATTGCTTTTCTTCCACGGCATGGCGCCACCAGCTAGGCCTGTCTAAGCCTGGCTGCGGTGCTCTGCCAACGGCTCCGCGCAAACCTGTCGCATGCAAAGCCGTTCTTTCTTTCGTGGTGTTCAGTCAGTTCAGTCAGCAGAAGCAGCCGTTCCGTTCGCACATGTTGTGCTGTGTCTCTGTTCACAGGTGAAAAGCGGATTATCGCAGCGCGCTTGGACTTGACCAGGGTTGAGCAGCAGAAGCATTCGTTTGCTCGTGCTGTTTCACTGGTGAAAAGCGGATTATCGCAGCGCGCTTGGACTTGCCGCGGTTGCAGCTAGGCCTGCCCATGTGAATCGGCGAACTTTACGACAGCAGACATCGATGCTGTTGCAGCGGATGGTGCCGCGGCAGTGACAAGCTTGGGGCAGCTGTGGGAGGCCGCGGACAATGCAAGCCTTGTACCAAGCGGGTTGGATTGTCTGGACTTTGCCTTGGCGGATCAAGACCTCGTCGCAACGGAGGAGCTCACCACCGATGAACTCGCCGCTAGCGTCTCCGAGAAGGGAACGGCCGCAGATAGCAGTTCCTCGGACGGCGAAGGTGACGACGTTGGTGCGCCTCAGCCTGGGACCACAGGAGCAGCTCTCGCAGCTGTCGACACGCGCCTTATGTACTTGTGCACCGAACCGGGCAGTTGCGATCTCATGGACAACGTTGAGCAACGTGCTCTGAAACGCGCGCTCGCGAAACGCGTGCAAGGGACCCTTGATAGCTTTCTTCAGAAAGTGTAAATAAATTATTTTTCTTGGTCTGCATAATGTTTGATTTTTTTTTTTTAGAGTCTAGATATAGCGAAAAAGCGGTTATAGCGAAGTAATTTCAGATTCCTGCCAACATCGTTATAACCGGGCTACACTGTACCGAACCAAGTCGTTGTAAATGTGGGCCATCACATAACGTATAATCGAGGTTCCACTGTATTCATGTATGTGTGCCTTTGAAGAAGATATGCTGCAGACTTCTCAAGTTGTACCCGTCTAATACTACCGTATTCACACAATTGTAGACGAACCTATCTTCTCTAAATTTGAAATCGGAAGTTGGGGTTACAATTAAAACTAAAAGTGGAGGTGTCTACAATTTTTGAAATGGACCCACAGTTTTGGGACCCATTTGGTTACGGTGTCGACATATTGGCCCAGCACAAAATGAACGAGGACAGACGAAAGGACACAACACCGGTGTTGTGTCATTTTGCGCCGGGCAAATACGTTGATCCCAACTCACCAACTAGCCCACGCTACCGTTCCATCGGTTATGGTGGCCATATAGACCGTTCCCAGCAAGCAGTGTTGTGGATGTGCCACAACCCGAGCCTCCTTCCCAGCTTTGCAAAAGAGCCGTCAATTTTGTGCCTCTGCTCTGCAAGAGCGTTCCTCACATGGTTCCTGCCGACGAAAGCCACTCGGAACACGTCACCCTGTGGGTTCCCATCCAATTGAAGTGTCGCAAACTGCCAGGGTTGTTTAGTGGAAAGAAGGTTGTGCAAATGTGAGAGAGACTTACCGCTCTGTGTTCCATCCTCGCCCGTGAGGATAATCTGGCCGTCGTGATTGATGGTGGCCTCGGCCAGTGTGGCCACTGCTTGTGCTGCAGCCTCACTGTTCAGCTCCATGTTGACCGCACTGATTGGCGTCACTGCCTGGCCACCCTCGGCATCACCCATCTGCACGGAGTCAAATCAAACCACTGCCATGTCTAAATGAAATCCAATCCCACGCTTGCAGTGAACAAAAGCATTAAGATTTGTTGCTGGTATGGAGGAAACACTGTCGCCTGGGGACACCTGCACCGGTGTCGTCAAAAAGAGGAGATTCAGCGATTTTTCGAGGTTGAAGGAAAAGCATGTATTCTGTGGCAGGGGCGGAGCCAGAAATTTTTTTTGTTTTAGGGGGAGGGCATCTTCTTGATCTGAAATGGGGGTTGGGCAGGCAGATGTGACTGAGTGTCATTTTGTGCTCTCTATGCCATGGCAAAAAAAAGAATTTCGAATTTCGGAGGGGGGGGAGGGGGGGCATGGGCCCGGTGTGCCCCTCCCCACTGTTCTGTGGGCAGAGGTAGATGATGGCAGAGGGGCAAGACCGGTGAGCCGTAATGCTGCTGGCACACCTTGCTTTGATTGTGCTGCTGGTTTAGATATCACTCAGTTTTCATTTAAGCAGTGTGAACACAGTTCTGTCTCATCGTTCCACAGTAATGAATCCGCACCAACTCACCCCATTGCCAGTCCTCTCAGTATTCCGACCAGCGGAAAGAAAAAGCATTGGAGTATGTGATGATACAGGGTTTGTGCATAAAGTAATGTGCCTGGTAAAAAAAGAATTCATAGATTCGATCAGTAGATATTATTGAAGTTCTTCAGAATCGTTTCCTTGGGTGTCGATGCACCGCTTCCAAGGCGAATCCCACACTGCAAAGGCTCGCTGTAAGTCAGCTGTGGCGACCTATTTCAGAGACTCTGTGACAGTCCGTTTGATGGTGGCAACACCACTGTTGGAACCTTTCAGACGTCTCTGGAGCTTTGTGAGAAGGAACAGGGTTGATGTAGCCATTCTGAAGAATGGCTACATTCAGCCCAGCAGCTCTCTTGAGTGCCATCTTACCGTGCTGACCGTGCGGACTTGTGCCTGTGTGCCGTCTGGCAGCGTGAGAAGTGCACTTCCTGGGTCCACGTGGATGATGGAGACTGTGCCGTCGGGGTTGTTGATGGTCTGCACCATCGTGGGCGTGTAGTGGGCAAGCGGGCTGGTGTACAGCGTCTGCAATGTTATGTATATTCCTTGTGAGCACTTTCCCACAGATGAACTCATTCCGTCCACTGAGGCCAAGACCATTTATGCCCCATTTCGGTCGCATGGCTTCACTTCTGGTCTACACTTGCGGTTAGAGTCTAGTGAGACAACTCCGTCAAAAGTTATTGTCGCTAATGTGGACATCATTGTATCCCAACACAGAAAATTGGAGGAAGATGCCCATAAAACAGCCCCTCTCACTCTGGCACTTTGAGTTTGACTGTCTCAATTTGTGTAAGCGCCCTAAAAGTGCTTATACGAATGCATTCTTCACAATGCCGCTGAAGCTTGGCCTCAGAGAATAGGAATTTGATATGTTCCCACTATAGCAAATTGAAACTCTGACATATAATTAAAAGTATAACATATACTACTAATGACAAAAAAAAAAGAAGATCAACCTTACTAAATATCACACCTGTGCGCTTAAACAAGCACTAATAGACAGTAGACTCCCGTTAAAGGGGTACTGACACAAAATTTCGCGGCCGAGATAGCCTGCTGGATCGATTCCCGTGTACGTGCGTGTACCATCTGCAAAATATCGGCAGCGAATAAAGCTTGGAAGGTATTTTATATGAATTTTGAAGTTCGCGAGCGCGATCCAGCATTATAGGCCGCACCTAGTGCATTGACACCCTCGGAGGTGACCCGAGGTGACCCCCCTACTTCCCCTACGTAACCGTTGCAGCCGGTACAAGTTACGATGACATCGTAGCCACCATTTTTGTTTTGACGCGCTTCCCTACGAATCGCTCCTCGCCCCGGGTCAAACATGAAGTGATTCGCCACGTCGAAAATTCCTTCGATCCCCGCCGCAAGAAAATCGTCGCCATCAGACGACGATGAGCCCGACGACGACAGACCGCGCGGAAATGCGTCACTGTTCCGTGTGCTCACGTGACCGAGCGTTTCACTCGCTAGGTGGTGATAGTTGCACTCGGCGGCTTGCCGTTTTTGGAGCTCTGTCAAACCGAAACTGAGGCTGTGTCGGTAATGAGGAGCTTGTAATTAATTATCTGTCGCGCGCTGCAGCAAATGATGTGCCGTGTTATGACTAACAGGCCCCCAGCAACACATTGCAGCAAAAAAACGCGGGGCGAAAATTTTTGTGTCAGGACTCCTTTAACATCAACTCGAAGAGAGTGGGAAAATTTGTTCGTCTTAGCAGTTTAACGTTTAAGAAGTGCCCCAAAAAAGACATGCGAACATGCTAAGTGCATCCAAATATGTTACTTGAAAACACAGAATCAAGTAGACTTACAATGGGCAAAAAATGACAAAAAAAAAGAACTATCCATTTGGCTCAACTTGATAAAAACTATGTATTCAGGTACCATATTTACACAAATCTAATGTGCACCCAAATTCGTGGGTTCAAAATAAAGATGCACATGAATGTACTGCTACCAGATTTTGACAAGGTAGCCACTATTCAATGTGCTGGTTGGTCCATCTAGCTGACAATGAAGTTGAATAAAGGACAGTTTGGGCTCGCTGGTGCAGTCTCAAGCTATGGCTTGGTTACCACTCCCACACACTACATGGAGCTTCGCCAACAATGCCTACCGAGCAGTCCAGCCCCAAATGGTATGGTGTCACTCACACACGCTGGCCAACGTGGAAAGTCCGCTTTCAGGACTGACTACGCAGCGCTTGCTGGACTCAAGAATGCATCGAAAGGAACACCGGTGTGTCGAACCTACATTTTCATCACAAAATGGTTTTTTACCAACGTAAAACAGCGCGCTTAAACAGGACAAAGTTACAAGAAGCACACAGACTTTCTGTCCTGTCTAAGCACTCTGTTTTACGTTCAAGACGTACCAACTGGCCCGCGAACAATCATTGTTTTGGTTTTTTACGTTTTACGAAAGCAGCATGCTCGGCTCCCGTGGCTTCCCTATCGATGTCCATAGCAGGCGACGGCAGCTGTCGGGACGGTGTTTTTATTAAGTCATTATGAGGAACGTAATATTTCTTCGGAGCAGTTATTTCACATTTTGTACAACAATTACAATAAAAGGGAAGTGGCTGTGGCCCGAGCAATCTAACGTCGCACGTCACACGAAAGCCTCCGCATGGCGGCAGCACAGCATGTCCTCACGCCCAATATGCTAGTGCAGCCGAAGGGCCCAGCACGAAGGCATTGCAGAAAAATCAGGGCCGGTATTTTTGCATCGCGCTCACCGCGCAGTTTTCCTGCGCCTTAGGTGGCCAAGCGAGTTTTGCCACTTTCGCACTAGCTGCCTCGCACGCACACTGTTGCTGGGGCTTTGCGCTCAACCACACAAGATGCATGAAGTGATAAAATCGGAGGCAAAAGCAACGGGTTCTTTCGAGGGTGTCACCCGCTCGCTGTCACTGTGTAACACAGATACGTGGAGGCCCACCTTGTCGATGCGCACGGCGGGTGCCGACAGGGCCGCCTCGGTGACTGGCTGCTGGCTCAGCTGTGGTGTGGGGCTCTTGCTGCCTTTGTCCTTGTCGTCCTCCTCGAAGGCCGGCAGCAGGTCCTCTCGGCCATGGAAGCGGTAGCAGTTGATCACTATCTGGCGCAGGGCGTGCGTCCACGACACCTGCTGGGTCAGGCAGGCCGACGCTGTAGCTCGCCTTTCCTTGATCCCAATCACTCAATCGTGCTTCCAGTGCAGAGTACAATAAGAAAGGGCCCTAATCACCCAGAGGTTGAACACGAGTTTGATGCACTCATTCTGCCCTCTCCTTCTTGCCGTGTGAGGAGGAGCAACACTGCTTGGCAATACAAGTGAAACAATCGGTCGGTTTAGACTGATAAATATTCATCTGAAAACTCTAATGCCGTCACGAATTCTAAAGTGCATTTTTCGTAGTTTGGCGACATTGGCTCGATGAAATCTCCCGAAACTTGGTACGTTAAGTCTATGGCCCTCTCAGAGGACAATGTACTTCATTTTCACCTACATATTAGGAAATACGTAGGCTTCAGTAGATGTTAAAATCTATAGCGTCACGGCGATAGGTGTGAGAAGTTCAGGGTGACATCACCACCTACATCTCTATTTCGAAACATTTTTGTTTCTCGCGCTTTGGTTTTTTCTCTGAAAGAACAACCAGGCAGATTTCAGCAAAAAATAAATGCTTGATTCTGGGGTTATTTCAGGAGAGGTACAACATGAAGTTAATATTTTACCAATTCGAGCAAGAATAAAAAATGTTTGCTAATTAAAGTTAATTAATTAGTGCTTAGGCATGAAAAAATACATGTTATATGTACACGCAACTACCACTAATAAACAACAGGTACAAATGTCCTAGAATGCACTTTTTTTTTTTTTTTTTTAAATCTTGGTCCAAGTTAGCTGGGACAGCCGGTGTATACCCACAAATACGGGCAGTAATGTCCTTGCCTCGTTAACAATATCCGTGCTACATCCTAGTGCATGACCATCCCTGTAGACGACCGTTATTTGTACGCGGTCAAATTACGTTAGACTTCAGATATCCTTGAGCCCTCATAATGTCGAAAAAGTCAACTTACACAGCGCATTTGAAAAGAGACCCACAATACACAGCTTTGCAAACGGTAAACGTTTTGCACGCTTTTGACAAGATAATATTTTAAGCACACAGCTTTCCGAGCCCAGCTAACTGCTAATAAAGCGGCTCAGTTACTCTAACTAAATTAGATGTTAAACCGCTGCCGGAAGAAAGAACCGAGACGGGAGAAATCAGAATAAGGGACGCCCTTTCTGTTTCTCCTGGCGGTGGCTCAGTGTCTCGTTAATTCCGAGTAATGTAGCAACTAGCCCAGCAATGTGTTTGGCTCCATTAAACCGAGATCGTGAATCTTCACAGTGGCAATCGGCCCGTTTCGATTTTTATATTTGGCATACCTTCCAGCAGTCGCTTCAGCTACGAGGAATGATTTGCAGTATCGCTCAAAGGCATTTATGAAATCTTTCAAGTTTCGTCCATCAAGGCTCACGATGACAAGCGCTAGACTTAATAACAACAGACACGCAACGAAATGTGCATCGTGCCGCCGACGCGCCTAGCCGTTCTTACGCACTGCGCTTTCAGTAGCGAGCGACTGCAGTGCCGCCGCTACGGTTGATGCAGAAGGCACCGGGTGGCGAGGCACAGTCATGCTACTCGATAGCTCTAGCACACTCTACTTCGGGTTAGGGTCTGCACTTCTGGATTGGACTGGATGATGATGATGCCCTGCCGTTTGCAGCTTGCTAAATTTAGTGCAACTGAGAACATATTGAGGCTGGCCAGGCATTTTGGCACAGTGTGGCGTAATTTCAACAAATCTCACAGTTATGGCTGAGCTGGCACAAAAAATGAGAACTTTATCAAATTGCCGCCCCTGTTGCACCCCCGAATTCTATATCGTGTGTAATTCTAGAACTACAAAGAGCGGGATGGGCCCATCGTGGTGGCGGCCACGGTAACCATACAACTCACGATGCTCAAACCAGCCATGTGTGCATGCTTATGATGCACAGGAGTGCGACAGCTGAAATAGGATTTGGAGCAGGTTATGGGGAAAAAAGCCCCATTTCTCAGCAGGAAATCCCAAATTTTGAAGCAGTATAAGAAACAAGACTTACTTTGAGAGAAGAAAACAAAAATATGTACAGTCTTGCTCAATGACTTGCCACACGGAAGCGCGTGGCCTCACGAGCTCAAAGACTGCGCATGGCATCAACTCGCCCTTATTTCATGAAATAAACGCCGTTCTCGCGCTGGGGGTCATCCCCAGTACAGAAAATACCATTTGGTTTTGAAAATAGGTGACGCTGAAGCCATGCACAATCTTTGATCTCGTGAGTGACACGAGATCAAAGATTGTGCCCAGCGTACTTTACAAAGCACACTTTATTTTTTTGGAATAGAAAATATACTATCCCATATTATAATTTTTCTGATTAGCATTTGTGACGCTAAAGGTTGCAGCATGTCGCGTATCTCGGGAGCGCTTGCAATATGTGATGGAGTTGGGAGAGAAAGCGAGGCCGGAGACCGTGGCGTCACAGCAAACCAACTTTATATCCCACACCACGGCAAACCAAAAAATTAACACACTAAAAATTTACAATCAGGAGTAACATGTCCAAAACCGCCAAGCGGTACAAAAGAATACAACAAACACTTCTAACTAAGTTCGGCTCTACTGGCCCGAAAGTCTGGCCACTATGGCGCCTCAGTCTCGCTACGCGAATCGAACGTTCTTACGGTTCGTGTTGCCCGTCGCCTCGATTTGATGCGAAGATCGACGCCCTGCCCCGTCGTCACAGCTGCTGTCGACGTCTTGGGGTCCTCGTCGCCGATCCTCCGGCCCTTCGTCGAGAACATCTGTCTCGTCCAGTTAGGCCTAACTCCTGGCCTCCCCTTGGTGCCACCGGGTCGAACTGTCGACGTGGCTCTCCGGTGATTGTCGGTGGGTCGCCGTCGTCTTGCCGAGCTGTGGTAGTGCTGCAGGTGCCACGAGAACTGTGTGGTGAGGCTGCCGCAAGCCCGGGAAGCCTCGCTCGGTAGGCACCAAGGTCGACGCCACCCTCCCGGGACATGCACAACGCTGCCTCCAGAACTCAACCTTGCTGCTCTCGTCGCGGGCGCGACGCTGGCTTGCACCACCTTGCTCCTCGACGACTCCACCGAACAATGCCTGCTCGTTCCTCTGGGGTTCCGCACCTCAGTTCGGGTCGCGTGGCACGCGCCTTTCGCCGGCCAATGGCTTGCGTCGACGTGGCGGGAGTGCACACCATCGGGTACCTTTCCATTTCCCGCACACCATCGACGCATTGCGCTGTCCGGCACGCGCCCCGTGCCCCTTTACTCATGACACAGCAAGACACTCCTAATCGAACATATTGACTCAGCACAATTTTTTCTGTGTTACGAGTTGTTAAACTTTTGGAAAACGAGCGCCCGTTGAACGCATGTGACGACTACTACGTTTTCTCAATCATTTAAGGTTTCACACTGTATATATTGAAATAAGAGATTGATTGTGCTTCAGAAAGAACAATATAATAGCAGCGAAGCGCAGGAATCAGCTGTAGTGCACAGTTTTGCTCTGAGGGGGTAATCAAATGTTGGTGTACTTTTCGCAGGATACTGGACCTTTGTGAGAGCTTACATGTGCATTGTGCTGTAGGTTGCCTCAGAGGTCAAACCAGGTATTTTCTTCGGAAGAATGCCGTTTTCACGGCCATTTGAGACTCGGGAGACTGCAACAGATGCCGGCAGGGATATACGAGAGCCTCTCGGTGAAGTAATTGTCACTCCGAAACGGCTCAGGAGGAAGGGGAAGACGGGTGTGCGAATGAACGCCTTCTGCCTGACGGAACGAAAGAAATCGGGAAGACTGCTTCTGTTTTGATCCGGGAAACAAGTTTCTTTTCGTAAAGGGTAAAGACAATAGCAGAGTTGCTATGGCGATGAACTATGACACAGTCGAGCCACTACGCTCTGTAAGCAGATGATAGACTCAAAAGAAAAACATAGTGCCATCACGAAACATCGTCAGCAGCTAGAGAAATATTGGCATGGGAGAGATTCACCTCCACAATCAAGCTGCGTATAACTACAGAATTTTCATTCGTGGGAAAAAGTGATGGAAGGCCCTCTTCACACAGGTCACCAACATTGCTGCACTGAATGCAGAGAGGATCTGCCAACCTACTGGAGGTTAGCGGACCCTCTATGCGTCGACTGCTGTCATTCACCTGCATACTTGCAAGATACTACCTGTGCTGTGTACACAATAGAACTATCAAGAGGTCTTCCGTGTCCAGTGTGCCTGCCAGTCCCCTAGATCCATATGGGCATTTTCACAAGAATACTGAACAACGGTTGAAGTGCACTGTCTGTGATAAATAGAAATGATGCTGTGAAAAGTATGGTGCAACGCTTTGCATGATGCGTCGCTGCTTCAACAAGTTACATGTGCCAAAACAACTTTGGTATTAGTATGGCAAGGGCCAAGCATGCTTGCTATTCTTGTGCCAAGCCAGCTTGCACTAATATCGCAAGAGCCCAGTGTAGTTTATAAAGTACAGTATCATAATGCAGAAGAACGTGTTGTTGGTCGAGTTGGTGCTTGCTGAATGACATAATGCAGCGCTAAAAACACACACACCACAAAGTAAGGAACACAAACCGACGGGACAGGTGCTACTCACAACTTTAATGAAGACTACAAGATTGTGGCACATATATACACATCCCAATGCGCAAACGCAACATCGCATACCATAGGGGGCGTATCATATCAAAGATTTGAAAAAATTGTGTTCCGCATTGTACAAGAAGACTGACGTCTGACTGACGCAATCATCATTCTTCTCTTTGATGTAGAAAGCCTCGAGAAGTTCACGCGCCGTTTTATCATGGCTTCTGCCCAGAATCCTCACATCATTAAATCTTGGCACACAAGAGCAGAGCTCGGACGAACACAGGAAAAAACGATGTAGACAGAAGGAGCGCTCCTTCTGTCTACATCGTTTTTTCCTGTGTTCGTCCGAGCTCTGCTCTTGTGTGCCAAGATTTAATGATGTGAGGATTCTGGGCAGAAGCCATGATAAAACGGCGCGTGAACTTCTCGAGGCTTTCTACATCAAAGAGAAGAATGATGATTGCGTCAGTCAGACGTCAGTCTTCTTGTACAATGCGGAACACAATTTTTTCAAATCTTTGATATGATACGCCCCCTATGGTATGCGATGTTGCGTTTGCGCATTGGGATGTGTATATATGTGCCACAATCTTGTAGTCTTCATTAAAGTTGTGAGTAGCACCTGTCCCGTCGGTTTGTGTTCCTTACTTTGCGATGTGTGTGTTTTTAGCGCTGCATTATGTCATTCACAGTGTCATAACTTCTGAAGGAATAGATGTAACTCTATGAAAATTGCCATATGTCGTTGTCTACCGTAGTTAGATAAGTGCACGAAATTTCAATTAAATTCAACAAATAGTTTTTGCTTTGGCCTTAATGGGTTAGGGAACCAAATGTGCAGCGTCCCGTGACTGCTAGTACCGATAGCCCCTTCCAAATTTTAGTATGCTTTTCTGCATGGTACCGGTGTACTGTGGTGAAAGTGGCTTAAAAAGCATTCTGCATGCGATAGAACAAGGCCACGAAATTTTAGAACCGCTGTCCTTTCTTCTTTTCTTTCGCAGTGGGGATTAGGGTTAGGGTCTTTTCATTCGTAGAGGGGGTAAGGTTAGGGTTAGGGTCTGCGATTCTCAATTAGATTAGATGATGCCCAAAAACTGCAGGTGGTCAAGGCGGCCTCCATTTCTCGCTAAAATTAGCGCAACTAAAATATGTATCTGGGACCTAGTCGGTTATTTTGGCTCAGCGTGGCATAAAAATAAGGAATTGTATCAAATTGGAGCAATTGGTGCCGCTGTTGCAGTAAAAAAACGCCAGGCCTGCGCGGAAAGCGCAGCACAGTCACAGCGAAAGCTGGAAGAGCGGCTTTTCTACAGCGCGTTATAAACTCTCCTGTGGCTACTAATACAGGTATATTAGCAACGTACCCACTACGCCACAAAGCGTAATTTTTGGGAAGTTTGGAAGCACCCAGCGCGACATTATTCGTTGTTCTGCGAAGAAGCGAGGTACCATATGTAAGCGATTATGTGCAGTTTGTTGATGCGGCGGTTGATGACGATGAATAATTATGGTTGCGCCCTTTGTAATGGGTTGGAAGCTTTAAACGACCCACTAGTTACGTAATGCATGTTGTGTGACGCCCGGTCGTTATTTAACTGTCCCACCACGCTTTATAACACACTTTAACCGGAAAAACGTAGAGCGAGAGAGAGAGAGAATTTACTTTATTGAGACCCTGAGGAAATGGATCATGGGAGCCTTATGGGCTTCCTTGGCAACCAACAGAAGTGCACTTGCGAGGAACCCACTACGCTATAAATCATTGTAATTTTTGAGAAGTAGGGCAGTAGGCACTGTGCCATTTTTCGTCATTTTACAGACAGCCGTGGTACCTGCTAAACGCATGTAAGGCATTATGCGTACTTCGTTGACGATGTGCGTGATGACGATGAAGAATTATGGCAGAGCTCTTTGTAATGGGTTGGAAGCATTCAACAACCTACTCGTTGCGCAATTCGCATTGTATGACGCCTGGTTACATAATTCGTGTTGTGCGACGCTTGGTGCTTATTTTACTCTTCTACCACGCTATATTGCATATGCTAATGTGGTTCCTTCCCGACATGAAGCCTGTATAGGACCTTTTTGCAAAGCAGTTTCAAGCACCGGCATGGCTCAGAGGTTGAATACTGGGCTCCCACGCAGAGGGCCCAGGTTCGAACCTCGTTCCATCCTGGAATTTTTTTCTTATTTAGTTTTTTTTCTTATTTCGAGCGATACTGGTTACGGACACCGGCGGCGGCGGCGGCGGCGGCGGCGGCGGCAGCGGCAGCGGCGGCGGCGGCGGCAGCGGCGGCGGCGGCGGCGGCGGCGGCGGCGGCGGCGGCGGACAACTACGGCACCAAAAACGGCCGGTGAAATGATCTCATAACAGCTTTCGCTGTAAAACTGAGCTTGTGGCATCGAGGGAGAGCAAGGCCGACTTGGAAACTTCCTTGCCGCCTGCTGGCCTACAATGTGGGGCACACATGCTCAACTACCGAGCACGCTCAGAAAGTGTTGCAGGGCTGCCTCTATTGCAAATCTGTCAGCGCAAAGTGAATACTATTACCAGATGGCTAGATACTGCAATGTGCAACAAGTGCCGGCCGCTCTTGAATCAAATCACAACTGGTCATTCTGAAATTGATCAAAGTTAAATGTGTGTACCATCACTCCCATAAAGAAAAAAAAAACAAAAACAAATTTAAAGAATCTGTAAGCTGAAAATGAGAATTCTGCTTCGAGTACTTTGTGATAGACAGTATGGGCTTTATGCTAAAAAAATAATTACAACTATAGCCGTCCTAGATCATGAGATAGCACTCTCACAAGCTAAATAAGAGACCCAAAAACAGATCAGATTCAGCTCGCATAAACTGCGGAGGAAATACTGATCTTATAAAACTCGAGGTAGACTTTATACATGAGAGAATAGCTGCAGATTTTAATAACGCAATAAAAGAACTCTTTTTTTCTTTGATGATTTTTTGGTCTCCCTTAAGGGGAGATCCAAAAAAAGGTTCAGGGGAAGCTGGGAGAGAATTTGTGGATGGTTTACTTCAAGGCTGCAAATGAACATTTTACTTGAAGCAATGAAACTTGGAACATTTACAGAGCTCTTTGTGCTAATTTCAAGTATGTAATCAGTTTTATAGGGAGTTACATAGGTTTTGTTCTGTACTGGTTGTGACGATGAAGAAGGCGGCAGTCACACTGGTACAGACGAAACTCTTTGTTGGGTGAACCCGTGCCCAGAAAACTAGGTCACTGAAAGTAAAAGCAATGCCCGCTGTACACTGGTAGCAGCCATCACAGTCGTTTGTCGGCAGAATGCGTCTATTATAGATGAATTGTAGAAAATTCCAGCGTTATTGCTGGGGCACGCGTCATCTTCAGAATGGTCCAAAACAATGCAGAGGTTTCCCAAACATTGTGGAGCAGCCTGCATGCCATGCAGCTTTTGTGAGCGATCACATCAAAACAATTAAATAAACACATGTGGCAGTAGCACGTGTGACAACCGATACCGGGTGCTGCACCAGCCGTACTGCTGCGAGCAGAAGTGAGGAGAGCAGGGCTGGGGGAATAAACAGTTTGCGTTGTGTTCACAGTGAGTTCGGGTCTCGGCTCCACGTAACACCACGACAACGTGAGGCCTTTTGGCCCCCACTTTTACTGTACCTAAACTTCCATAGTTGTAGGCCTTAAAGGCTTACTCTTCCCAATAAACTTAACAGAGAGTGCATATGAAATTTGTTAATAAGCGCAGAAAATCCGAACTTGGGAAGACTTAAAATGTTGTGACTCCAGTGACCAGCTAAATGAAATTTTGAATAATTACATAAAGAACAAAAAAGTATAAAAAGGAACTTCCAATTGTCACTTTTTTGCATCGAATGAGAAGCCAGTACCTCAAGAATCTAGAAAATGTACTGGTAAGCGTGAAGCTCAGTAAAGTTGAATGTTGGGCAAGTTGGTGATAGTGCATGTTTACGTGGGAAGCAGCGCACTTTAGACAAGGCACGAAAAGCAGCGGTCGTCCCGTCTTTCTTCGTGCCTTGTCTAAAGCGCGCTGCTTCCCACGTAAACACGGTAAGCGTGAGTGCACCGTGAAAGAGTAATTACAGCATGTTCTTAAAAGCTAGCTTCGCTTCCCTGCTGTCGCAACAGAGTATGAGCTTCTCCTCCCGTACTGGCGCAAGATGTGATGTTTCCACGGCTGCTGCGCTCTGTGGCTCCGTTGGGGGACGCAGAAGCCACCGTTCTGAATGTTTTCGGTGACGCACAAATGGCCATTTTGAATGTTTTGGCACATCACGTCATCACGGCTAGCCATACTGGAGCATGGAGTCACCAGAGCTGACACTTGTCACGGTCAGAGAAAGAAGAGAAATTGCTTCCGGCTCGCCAGACAGGAAATTCTGTGATGGCAGCAGTGATGTGATCAACCGAAACTATTTTGGCGCAGCTGAAACCTCACTTTGGAGCAGCTCATCAGCCTTTTGGACCAGTTGCTTGACACACATTTTCGAACACAACTTTTTAAGCAGTTAATTTTACGCGGGAGTAGTTTTACATTGTTTAACACTTGAGGGTCGATATTTTTCCCGAAATGTGTCCCCCCAGTGTGTATTTTATTATTTCTGAATTAAATTCTTCAGACGAATCTATTTAATAAAAAAAATTGTCTAAAATTTTTTCGGGTAACCATAAAGTGACAAAAAAGTCATTTGTGTTGTTACATACACGTGGCTTATTAGTGGGGCAGGCAAAATAAATTCTAAAAAAATTTACACGACCTTAAAAATTCATGCGTTGCAATAAATGTCCGTGTAGTTCACAGACATACAAAAATAAGTGGCGCTAAGTGGAAACGTGGGGGGAGCAAAGCCCTCGTGCCTTTGGAGATGTCACTCACTCATCAGCATCCGAGTCTTAACTGGCAAGTAACCCCTCATATGAAGGGCTGACATTTACTGAATCAGGGTCTCATTAGGCAGTTGGGCGGTGATTTGGAGGAATCGCCGCTAGATTCACTTGCAGCAGAGAAACCGGCAGCATGCACTTCCATAGCGCAGGCAAACTGAGCGGGTGAGGGCACTGAAGATAACTGTGCAGTTGTTAATAGCGCCTGGAGGGCAAAAACAAGTGTGAAACCTATAATAATCCTTTGTCTTATCGCCAAAGAGACGGAAGTGCAACAGGAGACGCAACCACAGCGGCATCGTTTGTGTCAGTCAGCGCCTGCACGGAAACAGGTGTAATTGCGTACCGGGGAGCAATAAACGAGTGAGTAACAAATCGGTCACCTTTTGAAGGACTCTAAACCGGAAAGTTTTGCGGGTGCAACAAGCGGGAACCAGCCCAAGAACAAAACCAAAACTAGACGGTGCACTACTGTAGTAAAGCATAAAAAAACCGAAGAGACATCGGCGCAAGAAAAAAATTCCACGTATTCCCACAGGGTGGCAGTACATGTCAAGCAAGAGAAATGACCGAAAAAAGGTGCGCATTTTGAGAAGCATACGATCAACCAAGCTGCACATGGTCGTGAGGTCGACGCGGGAGTGTTGAACTCCACAGAAAATGATATACTTAACAAACCGTAGTCATTTTCTTTTTGGTGGACTAGTACAGTTATCCACTGACAGGCCAATTTTACTTCGTTACCACGAGGTCTCAAATGCATGGTTCTTGATGGAAAAGGATTTAATTTACTTTTTTATATCCGTAATTTTGTTATATCTATTACAGTAGACTCTCAGTAAATAGAAATCTCTTAAATGGAACTGCTGCCTAAATGGAACAACTGCCTCTGATAACACATTTTCCTGGTCGCTTCAGGTTCTGTTTAATGAGAGTCGACTGTATTTCGTTACAACGAGGTTTCAGTGTAATTCCACGCACAGCTGCACCTCTGCAGGGATGCACACTGGAATTTTTGTGACACGAGGGAGCAGGTGTTGAACGGTCTCCAATCGCGGGAATTGTGCACGATGCTTCTTGGGAGATCCCACGAGGACAAAGACGACCCGCTTCACGATATAGAGAACCCAAGCTCAAGTTTGCAGCACGACGACGGCGCCGCGCCAGCCGCGCTGCGGCTCTGTCGGAAAGCTCTGAACTTTCGGCGCGGCTGACTCAGCCCCTTTCACGGTAGCGGTAGCGCACGTGCGGACGCGTTCTCCTCTCGGTGCGGGTGACTGGGGGGCCGTCAGCTTAGTACGTTGAACAGAGAGGCTTGTTGTGCGAAGCTGCGCATTTCTGCGATGGCAGAAGCGACCCCGCGGAAGCGCAAGCGAGGTCCGAAGTACAGTAAAACCTCGTTAATTCGAAGGCCTCGGGACCGAGAAAAATATCCCAATTAAGCGGGATTCCCAATTATCCGAAACAACGCGAAACCAAAGAAATCAGCCAGAAAACGTGATGTACGGAAGTCACACCTTTATTGTGGCAAGTCAGCCTACTTGGAGAAAAATTCCTCCATGCGTGACTGACGCGTTCGGTAGTTCCCAGCACTGAAAGTCATATTTTCCAGCCTGTCAATGAGGCGCAGCATCTGAGCCTCGCCGCCATTGCACTCGACGAAGCTGCGCACAACACTCAAGGCATCGATGACATCCGCCAAAGGGGGTGCTCGGGAGGGCTCGTCATCGCTGTCAACATTAGAGGCCGAATCGGTCGATCTCGCAGCTATCTCGCTGTCGATGTCGGCGTAACACGTCTGCACTGTGCACTCGACATTTGCGTACTCGGAGAATCCGATTGGAGTGCACTCCTCGTCCGCGTGCAAAGCCTCATATCGAGCGCAGAGAGTCTCCCCTTCTTCATCAAACGGGCAAGTGACAGCGGTGACAGCAAACTCAGCGGAGGTTGCCTCTTCTTTCACAAAACCGGTGTGCTCAAAACACCGTCGAATAACGGTGGCCTCCACCTGCCTCCATGCGTGAACAATGAGGCAAATACCACCGAGGAGGTCAATGTTATACTCCTTTCCGTTGTCATAGCAAAGGAGCATTCGCTTCAACAGACTGTAGCGATATATTTTCCTGGTATGGTGTATGACGCCCTGGTCCATCGGCTGCGATAGCGACGTCGTGTTCGGGGGTAGAAAGACCAGCCTGATTGCCTGCAGGTTCTGAATGTCGCCGTGAGCTGGGCAATTATCGACGACGCACAAAACGCTGCGCCCTGCGGCCGCAAACTTGCGGTCAAGGTGCCGCACGTATTCTTCAAAGAGTGCAGCCGTCATCCAAGCTTTCTTGTTGTTTTTATAGATCAGGTCATCCTCGGATGGCAGTCGTGCATTTTTGAAACAACGAGGCTTTTCTGTCTTCCCAATAACAAGCAGTGGCAGCTTGTGCTCACCGCACATGCTTGCACCAAACAAAACAGTGATTCTATCTTTGTTCTGTTTCCGCCCCTTAATGTCCGCCTCCTTCAAAGCGAACGTCTTCGTAGGCAACATTTTGTAGAACAGAGCAGCTTCATCAAGGTTGTAAACATCTGCTGCTTCGTACTTGGCGAGTAGTGGAGCCAAGGTGTGCTGCTTCCAGCCGTCGACAACAGACTGATCCGCGCTCGCCACAAACAGTCACGAATGTCAGGTTGTTGCGCTCCATCCATTGCTGCATTTAAACTCAGAATGTCCAAGTTGCAGCCCAGCCAGCTGGTTGGCCTTCTCACGCAATATGGTCCCATTCACAGGAAGGTGTGCTGCGTTGGCTTTCTGCAGCCAGTCGATCAGAGCTGCTTCAACGTCGGCGTACGTAGGCGGGCGTACTCGTGTACGCTTTGACGAGTGCGTCTTGCTGTAAGCATCGAGAATTTTCTCCTTATTCTTGATGATGTTGCACAGCGTTGACAGAGGCACGTGGTGCTTTTCGGCGAGAGCCGTTCTTGACGCCGTCGACTTGCTGGCCTCTTCAATTAAGCACACCTTTTCGTGCAGGGACAAGCTCTTGTACTTCGGCATCTTCCTTCCAAGCACACCTCAATCAACTAATTCACAGGGAAGACACTCAAGCGGAGACAGGAGACAAATGGAGCAGTCGCACCGAATCGCACAATGCTCGCCAGCCGACATCCGAATGGCACAAAGACTCCACAAAACATTCACTTCGCTAGAGTGGCTAACATCGCTGTTGAGATGATGATGATCATGATCGCAACCGCACGCATCGCCGCCTGGCAACTGCTAAAACATGGCGTCTACGACGTATTTCCGGTAAAAAAAAAAAACATGGCCTTCGAGATCCGTACATCAAAAAAAAAAAAAAAATGCATGTTTTAGTTACAGCCTCCGAGATTCGCAACACCCTTTGCATATCTTGGAAGTCGCGGCCAAGTGTGCCAATTAACCGGGAAGTCGCAGACTGGCCGCACCAATTATCCGGTTAAATTTACATGTAAAAATTTGGGACCGCGCAAATAATACAAATTATCCGGGATTCCCAATTAACCGAGTACAAATTACCGAGGTTTTACTGTATTGCGGTTTAGTGGCCAGCCACAACAGTGCAGACAACACCAAGGCACACGATTCACGTGTTAAACTCTATCGGTTCCCAGGCGTGTCGCGCGAGAAATAAAGGCGGCAAGCGTGGATAGCTGACAGCGCTGTCTCGCCTTCTATTTTGGCTGTCTGAGTTCATCGCTTTCGTTCGTTCCGACTACCTGAATCGGTAAGTAACGCGGCGCATGCACGCAGCGACTACAGTAATGATTACTCGCTGTCTTCTCGTATTGTTAAAGTCCAGTTACGGTTGTAGGTGAAGCAACCTTGTGTTTTGATTCCCCGTGCTCGTGAGACCTACCCGTGGTTGTTGAACTTCACATTCGTGCTATACCGTTAGCGTTGCGCGGTTCGTTGAATTCAACTGAACTCTCCACGTTGTCAGAAGTTCGGCGCCTGCATTTCACGCGTCGGGAAGGCTGCTTTATCACGCCGGAACGGACGTCTGTGCATTTGCAGCAAGCTTTGACATCGTTCTGCAGGTTTGCTTTGTTTTTGTCACTTTATTAGGGTCATATATATTTAAGCCGCTAAATATAACTGGCACTTAATACATGCTTTGCAATTGCAACCTTGAAGTAACCACCTTCTGACTTTGTGCGATTTTCTAGCCCCGTTCACGCAGCAGGTTTTATATGCCTGTCAAGTCGATATCGTAAAAAGAGACTGCAAGCATGACGCGAGAGCCGAAAAAACGAGGCGAGCAGTTCATCTTGCTTCACAGTGGTTGAAGCTCAGCTAGCTGCCTCGTGTCTTAATCGGCGGTTGCATGGCTGTATAATCTTTTTTTCGCACACCGCAAACGTTTGTTCACGAAAGTACACGGCTGCTACTGTGAGCATGCCATATCAAAACAACAATCATATGATTCGTAGTCTACGCCACAGAACATCGATAGCGTGTACGGCTTCATTTCGGAGTGCATGTGGACCATTATTCATCTTTAACATGACAGAATGAGACTTACCTCGAGGTATACGTCCTACACGGTGTAATCGCGACTTGGGAAATGCATTTCGCTTTGAGTCGGGCGTCGTTGTCGTCGATCGTCTGCTCTTCACCGTTAACGTGATTGACGAGCCTTTCTCATTTTATCAAGTTCGCTTTGCGGAAGTGCCAGTCAAGCTTGAAAATCCTTTTGAAGCCGCACTGCAAGCGGTACATTGTGAGGCGCTGCAAGTGCACAGCAAGAGCTCTGCACGTGCACAGAAGCGAGCAGCAACGCGGTGGAGAGAAGGGAAAACGCGCGCTGCTAACACCCCAGTTTCTCTTTTTCTGCCAGAGATGGCGCTGCCTGTCAAGAGCAGCAGCGCCGCTAAGCATTGCTTGGGAAGCCTATACAGGAGTTTGAGGATCGACCGTGACCGACGGGAGCACTTCAGTGGAGCGACTCGAGGTGCCTCTGCAGTACACGTTCGAGTGCGACAGCCGGGACAGACGGCCACCAGTCACAAATCCAAACGGTGAGCGCAAACGCTACAATTGTTTGAAATTTGGACACATCTGATGGGATTGCCCAGAGGAAAGGTACAGTGCAGAAAAATGTCTGAAATGTGGAAGGACACACAAAGGCACAGCCAAGAAAGTAGCCTCAGAAGTGAGAGCAACGCAGTCTCGGTAGAAAAGATTGATGCTGGTGCGCTCCCGAAGCAGGTTAAGTGGCATGGCATCAAAAATTTGGTCGGCACGATTGACACTGGCAGTTCTGGATGCCTACTGCGCAAATAAGCAGCAGTGCAGTGCAGAATGGAAACGTTGAAAGACGCTACCGCTCTGTATGGCTTCGGAAGTCACGGCATTCCAACCGTTCGTGCGATTGCCAAGTGTAGGGCAAATTTAATTATCGGTGGTGTCGTCCGCAAGAACATTCTCATACTTGTGCCAGACGAGGCCCAGCTGATCGACTCGATTGTTGGCCGCACATTAGCTGAGCTGCCATTCTCTCACCTGGAGCCCCTCGTTTCATGTCTGAAATTGCATTTGAATACTGCTGAAGAGACCACACTGTAGGCCAACGTTGTAAACTGAGTAGGACTGTCGTCGCAGTCTAACATCACCGGGTCAGTGCTGTTCGACAATCGTGGGCGTGGAATCCTCACTGACATGGAGGGCGGAAAGGCTACTGTGCCGGTATTCAAGGGCAGACATGACGATATTCAAGGGCGGACATGACACGGTACGGCCGCGTGGAGCCGATCTTCTCCTGGCTAGTTGCGTGCAGCGCGTCGCCTACTCTGCTCACGCCGCCACTGCCGGGCCGCTTCTGTGTCGCAAGCGCGCATTTGTCGTGGGAATGCTGTTCGTACCCACTTCGCTCCAGATCGTGCACAGATGCAGCGAGTAGCTTGTTCGGTTAAAGACCCGTAAACAGGCTGCGACTTTTTTTTACACCCCCCAAACAAGCTCGGTAATTCGTACAGTAGACCGTGGCGATCACATTTTCCGAATATTACAGCGCTGGGCGCCGCGCAGACCCTTAAATTCGAAAAACAATTCCCGCGCTTCTTTCCTACGCCTGACCAATCCTCCTCGTACGCGCAGTGGCGCAAACTCAGCGATCGGCGAGTTGACGTAGCACTGAGCTCGTCGATTGGTCTAAACCAGGTCTCAACAAACAGTTGTCAAGTTAATGTCAGTTCCTGTTCCCACCCACCGCTACGAAACTGCGCCTTGTTTTTTGGCCCTGCGGTGATGCGGTTTCGGCCACACAGTTGTCGCGCGTATATTCCGTGCACTGCATAGCACCTGCACGCACTTCGCCTTCGACATGAGGCGAAGCGTTGTTCAGTCGCCGGCTGCAAATCGAGCGGGGAGAGGGGAATCTGTAGCTCGGACGGGTCGCGCTTGCTCGCGCGGCAAGCGGGGTTCTCCAGGCTCTTCTCTCGCGCCCCTTCGACGTCTTGGAAAGCAAGCACGCATTCCTGCTGCATTGTGAACTGTCACAAAGGTTTAAAAATAGTGAAGAGCCGAAAACTGCCCGTCAAGTTACGGAGCATGTGCGACAATATAAACAATAAACAACCAGGAGCCGCAACAAGCGGAAGTGCATTGCGACTGATCATGGCCAGTCTGGAGGCGCGAGCGAGCACGCACCTCCAGACCGGCCGTGGACTGATCGAGCTCGCCCATGACGTCAATTGTTGACGTCGTGTCCCGATGCCGAAGTGGGCGGAGTCACGACGACGGGCTACGCCTTTCCCTCCATGTGGCGGAGAAGGGTGGTGGGGCTGCGCGAAAATTTGAAACCAGCTGAAACGGATGTTCTAACCCCTGTAACTTCCTTATTATAGCACGTACTCGCAAAATTCTTGCGGCAGCATGTTCACATAGCAGAAGTGTGCATATTTCTCTTCATTAGAATTTTTGGACATCGGGGTTGTTCACTGGCCCTTTAACGCAGCGATGACGAGCTTCATGCAAGCGATGCGCACACCGCGACGCTCTAGCGCGTTGGGTGGTCGCGTAATAAAAGCGTGCAGTATAGTTACAACCGCGCTACGCTTGCTGTATCGTACACGTGCGTTTAGTGTAATAGCGTCAATGCAGCGAGGTTTTGTCGGCGCCCACGACCCGCAATGTTAACTCCGCAACAGCGATCTGCTTTCATTTCTACAAAGCGGTACGCGCCTGATGACGGCTTAGTAGTGTTTGCTGTCGGGCTAGTTGGTACATGGCTGAAGTTCTTCGTCCCTGTCCGAGCATTTGCGCCATCAATTGAACTTCAGCCTTGAAGATGGCCCTGCACAACGAGGCGGCAGCGATCGGTGGCCCAGCGCGTTCAGGTTGTCGCCTAATAAAAGCGTGCAGTAGGCTTAAAAAGTAGCGCTGCGCCGCCCGCGTGCCTGAGCAGATAGCTGAAGATACTTACTGTGATAAGGTTGTTGGCGATAAGTCATGCCGGCGGGTTCGTCGGTGGCCGCCACGTCGCCTTCGTTCTTTCCCGATGCTTACCCGCAAAGGCGTCGCCGCAATCGCGCGGAAGTCGGAATCGGTGATCGACCGATCTCCGGACTTCTAAAAAATACGGAAGACCTTTGGCGGCACATTGTGGCGTCGGGAAGTTGAGCGGCGCAGTAAAATTTTATGGCACAAAAAGTTATCGCGGTACGCAGGGTACGCACTAACCGGTAGGCATAGGGCGAACCACTACGGCTTAAGCGGTCAGCCAATGCACTAGGCTCTATGGGAATCGGTCGGAGATTCGTCGCAATTACGCTTTAACTGTTAGTACGTTTAAAGCGGGTACGTATTAACGAGGTTTGACTGTATTGCGCTGTTTTCTACTATGAGGTTCGCACACTCCAAGCAAAGTTGCAAATACAAATACGATGAGTATAAAGAATGCACTACACCCCTATTACCACAAATTCTTGCTTAAGAAGAACTTGTGCTTGATATGTTAACAATAATAGTAATATAACAATAGTAATAATAATAACAATGTGCCAGAAACACTATTTTGACTAGGAGCAAACAAGAGAAAATATAAGATATGCAAGCCTAAATATCTGCAAAAAAGTGTAGTACTAATCAGGGAAAAGAAAATGTAGAGTCACTGTTGCCTACGTTATAAAATGCAATTATTAGTAAGCAGCTTCTAGACACTAACGAAATTTCATTGAAGGATACAAATCTGCACTATATACAAGGGAGGCCGCCATTGTCATAAGTCTTCACTTAAGGACATGCATAATTATTTACTTAAGGACATATATAGGCCGCGAATGAGAAGACACACACAAAGGGAGGAACACGATGACAGGACGAGCGGTCCTCTCATCGCACGTCCTATAAATGTGTTCCTCCCTCACTCATATATATATATGAGTGAGTGAGGGAGGCCAGCCCTCCCACTCGCGAACAAGTTGGTACGGCACTGCGGAAGAGTTTCAGCGTCCGAAATTTCAGACGTTCTAATACATTGACGTCTATGGGGCTGGTGACGAATCCGCAAAAGCGTCCAGATTTTCGAGCATGTCCAGAAAATCGGGAGTCTGAAAAATCGGCAGTTGACTGTATACCCAGCAAAGGTAGGCGACTGCTTTTCAGCACGATTTTTCGACATCAATTTTTCAAAGTAACGAACGATTGTCCCTCGTGTATCGAGGTGTACAAAGGCTGAGTGAAGCTGTCAAACCTTCTGTTTGTCCTCCTCGGAGCGTGCATCGCTGCGGACATTGGCCCAGGGCAGGTCACTGGGCCACCAGAGGGGTCGGGTCGATTCCTTGCCCCAGCCTGGCTTGCCCCGCCCTGTCGAGTACTTCAGCATCAGGGGGATGAAAGCCCGCAGCTGTGCCTGCACACAAGCGTTCACTACTGTCTTCATCGCATTCCTCGCAATGGAACACAAAAGGTGTTTCATGCATCTGCCGAAGGCACCTGTGGTTCACACACATCTCACTACGCACGGAGAGCACATATAACATGAGTGATAGCAAAAGAATACAGTCGCCGACCAACTTTTTGGACCCTCAAGGGGCGAGATAGCGTCCGAAAAAACGAATTCACGCAAAAAAATGTTACAGCACAGTCACTGGCTCCGCAGTGTTGGCACAGTCTCTGGTTTCCCAAAATGGCGGCCTTCTTTTCCACCATCAATCGGCTCTAATTTCCTTGCTTCGAGGTTTTTGTCAAGGGAAGTGGTGTTGGAGCTATCGGTAACAACTAGCGATGAAACCTCTATTGGTTGTTGAAGCGGCGATGCAAACAGCACAACCGACCACATGTAACACCGTAGGCGACTGGCGAGATCAGCTTACGATACGCGTGCAACACGGATTCGAGGCTGCAGAAAAAGAAAATGGCAGCGACGGTGTTAGTGTTGTTGGCGGTTTTCGGTTGCTTTTGACTCGCAATCGCAAAAAAATTCTGGAAAATCGAACGAGAAGGGCTTGAAACATCCGAAATTTTGGTTGGTGTTATGCATTGACTCTATGGAGCATGTGACAGTGCCGTGACAGAGTCCGCATATTCAGACAGGTCCGAAAAATCGGTCGGCGACTGTATATTTCACTTACAAAAGCAAGAAATGACACACCTTCACCAGCAGCACCTTCAACCAGCTGAGGTGTCAGCTGTTCGGATGTCGATGAGCAGACGCTTGATGACATGGCGACAATAGTGGACTATAAAGTTGGCAACCACTCCCTGGTCCATTGGCTGCAGCGTGGTGGTTGTGTTGGGAGGCAGGAAAAGGACCTCAACAGTGCTTAGATGTGCGTTGAAATGGTGTGCGCTGCAAATGTTGAGCAACAGCAGCACTTGGAGCTTCTTCGCGTCTCCTTGTCAAAGTCAGTCAGCCACTTACAGAAGATGTCTCCCATCATCCCTGCCTTGCTGTTGTGTGTATACGCTACTGGCACTGACAGCTACTTGGCGAAGTCCCACGGTTTCTTATGCATGCCGATGGCCAATAGAGGCCACGTGCCTGAGCCGTCCATGTTTGCACACACCAACACCGTGACGTGATTCTTGCTCTTTTTTCCTCCCACGCGTTTATCCGTCTTCACTGTGAGAGCTTTTGCTGGCAATAACAGAAAAAACAACTCCGTTTTGTTAGTGTTGTACAGCAGAACCTTGTTGATATTGCCACGCCCGCTTCTTGTTTTATTTTGATGTATTCGGGTTTGACCCGCGAGGACGGTTAGCAACGCTTGACGCAGCCCATACCGCAGCGTTTCAGAAGCTTCGCGATTGTAGTACACTATAACCTCATTATAACAAAGTCATATCTAACACCAAAATAACTTTGTTATATCCGAGCATTCGTTATAAACATGCATTCACAACACTGTATCTATGACAGGACAATTTTTCATTTACTTCGTTATAACCAATAATTCGTTATATCCGTGTTCATTATATTCAGGTTTGAGTGTACATCACTTTGTTAAGATTGCGCGCAGGACGTGCATAGCCTAGATTATTCCAGAGCTTGCACAGCCACCAGTGATAAGGCTGGAAAGTTCGATGTGTGATGTATAAAAGACAGCGCATCCCAGCCATGATCAGTTTTTCGATGGCCGACGCTGTGTTCACCACTATCAGTGTACAGTGTGTATTGCTGTAGTCCGACTTTCAGTTTCCCAGCCACAAGTTCGGCCAAATAAAGAGTTTCATCTTGGACACGCCGACTGCTGCCTTTGACAACGTCACGCCCCTGTGACAATACTATGTTCCGCTTAGTACAATTTCCCTGCTCCCACGCTCACAATCGTGAAAGCTAAAAATAACCCAACAGAGCTACGTGTCAATACTTTGCGGTTAATACGTTCCCGGAAAATACGATTATTCGGCAGCCACGTTCAGCACCGCGGCAAACTGCAGTTGTACGATACGTGCTGCAGTCAAAAACTCTCTGATTCAGGTGTGCAGAAAGGCCGCTCTGGTGTACCTGTGAAGCTCCGGCAAGCGGCGATGGCAGCTTCTCCCCCGTGCCTAATTTCCCCCTCCGCATCTTCTCTGAATTGCTCGATCGCCCCTTCAGCCAATGCCTCAGCTCACTGTCAACCATACACAGACCCAAAGGTAGGCAGTCACGCTGGCCGACCTGAATGAGAGTCCGTGATGGTTTGGTAAGAGACCCACGGAAGCGCACATGGCGCACACGCTGCCGCCGCTGCACAACGCGCCACGCCACGTAACCCAATGTGCCGCCATTGTGCCCAGTGCGTATGGCCGATCAGACATCATTTCCTCCACACTTTTCTCCCAGAGCACGTTCATTATTGGATTGCTCCATCCACCGTGCGGCATACTTCCAGACGGCATTCATTTTTCTCTGGCTAGAGACAGTTCTGCCTATCCTTGTGCTGCCAGGACCTGCCAGGACCATGGCAGTTCTTTCCTTCCTTCGTGGCCAGGACAAATTTGTCCTGGAAAAGTTCTGGAAGGTCTCTGGTTATCAGACGCCAAAAAGAGACGATGCATGCTCGCTGCCATTTTTGTAAGGACTCGATGGATTGCAGTGCGGGCGCTTGGGGACTTCACCTTCGGTTGCCATTGCGCTTGGTGTTATCTTCTAAAGCCCGTTCCGTCGCGCAAAATTACGAGTGGCGGCAAAGATTCTGAAGTTAAGACAGCATGCTAACTGATCAGCGCGTGTGTGAGACATCCTACATGATAACCATGGGCAGCTGTCGCTTTCAGAGACACTAACACTCTAGCGGCGAGATTTTGCATTGTGTTGTACTGCGATTGTTACATGCACTGCGCAGAAATAAACTTGTTAAGCCATTAGTGGCACGGCAGTTTTGTTCATGAATGGGGCGCATCGCGCGTGATCTTGCGAACGAGGGTGATCGTATCCCATTTGCATATGCTCGAGAATATTGCTTCAGCTCTTCAGCAAGCCTACCCACATACAGTCTAACCTCATTACAACCGGCCTTCACAGTGAAGAGGATTTGGTCTGCTGTAAAGGGAGTATGTAAAATCCAAGTACTGTTACAACAGACTTTTATGTAAACACTGAATGGGTCTGTTACAACCGGAGAGAATTACAAGTCACAAAATGGTCTTATTCTTAACGGGAGACCAAAAAAAAAAAAAAAAAAAGCGATTTTCCAAAAATCACAGTTTCTGTAGCCCTTTTTCTATCTGATTCCAAAATATCTTCGCTTGAAACTACGCAGAAGTGCTATAAAAATTCTTTTGCGTCTGCTGACTTGGCGAAAATTGTGGAACTAGCAAAAAACAAAAGACAAAAAAAAAACTGCGTTTTTCAATATTACAGCTCGGCAACAGTGCAACCGGGCGCCACCATTTTGGGCTCGTCGTAAAGAGCATTTCTCCGCGTTCAAGTTCTCTGTTTCAGCTAGCTGCTCCATTCAGTAACAAGCGCACAAAAAGCACATGTTTGAGTTCAATTCGAGGCCCCTCCGAGTGGCTGCTTCTGCCGTGATGCTCGCTTCGGGAGCGTCGTCTGCTGCTTGTGCGTCGCGATGTCATGGCTGTCGAAAATTGTGCTACTTAGTGATGCGTTCGCACTCGTTCTGTGTTCACGGGTCGACGATAATTTAGAATATATTTACAGTTTAGTTTCGCAGCTGCAAGTGGAAGCTCAATCATCGGATTACGATAGCGCGCCGCACTCGTCGCGAACATCGCAGACGTGCGACTGTAATAGCGTTGACTCGTTGGACCCGCTGTCAGAGGTTCTGCTTATCAGCACTTCGGAGCCTATGACGAAGACCATCGTGCGACAACTCTTTGTACTCGCCATCGAGCATGACATACTTTGAAACATCGGGCACCGCAGCCACGCACATCGCAATCAAGCTTTCTACTCGATGTCGTGGCTAGGCCTAACTCCACTCACGGTGCCGATGTACGAGACGAATCCGAATTTTGCGGTCAAGAACATCACACTAGCGGACATGCGAAAGCGAAGAAGCCGCAATGTCTTTTGTTGCAAGCAACGAATCACATTGTCCGCAGTTTCTTCAGAACTGCAGATGGGCATTTTGTGCATTGGCAGCGGACCCCCCCAGGCCAACCTCGCCGCACAGCGACCGCTCGGAGAAGCGGTGGCAGCGGTTAGCAATTTCACGCGTCAGCGTCTGTCACGGATCTCCGGACAACAGCTGGCCAGAAAGAACGGACGAGGCGAGAGCGTTACACACAACTATTTTAATTACACACAAAAAAGAAAAACACACGTTGTTATCCCAAACCACTGCAAACATTAAAAAGGAACACACAAAAATGAAACTAACGCTAAACACAGTTATCAGTTCAGTAACGGAAATATACAGCTAAAAGTACGAAGCGTTCATCGCTTACACCATTCGTGGCGTTCTGTCCCAGAGGTGAGGCGTTGCGGAGGCACAGGCGTTGAAGTCGGCGTCCCAGTCGATGCCCCAGGCTTTAACCGTGGCCGAATGCGGGCGGGCATTGTAGATGAGGGTGGGCAGCACCGGGTTCAGTGACCTGGGTGTCGCAGGTCTCTGAGATGGCCAGCGTCTCCCGGGAGGAGAGACTGGCTCGGTCGAAGCCTACGGAGCGGTGCCGTAGGTCAGTGCGCTTGGGCCAACAGCCGATGGCGCGTCCTGGGCGTTGCTGGTGGTCCCAGGTCCAGGTCCGTGGACGTGTCCTCGAACAGGCGGTGGCTACGGTACGATGCCATAGCACGAGGAAGAGCCGGAGCGCCCGGAACACACGCCGGCAACGCTCGTCCCCGGCTTTCCAAGCTCAGGCGCTGCCGTTCCAACACTCAGGGCCCCCTATGGCCACGTCATCTTCCTTTTTTATATCGCCCATTTCGTTCTCCTCTTCTTCCATCCTCTTCGTTTGACGTCACTCTACGCTTGATGTCTTACTCTTCTTCTATGACATTTTTCCTGTCACCTCTTACATGTGACAGCGTCTCAAAATGCAACACCAAGCACATTGCACGCCGATTTTTTGTCGCTGCAGCTAGGCATAGCTGATCATCGACAGACCGGAGATCGGTGGCCTTCGTTCTTAAATCGGTACGTCGTTATCAGCGGCGCACTGTTCCTGTCCCGAAAGTATCCTAAGCGATGTTTGAAGTCGGAAGTTCTTGAACCTGGAATCTCCGTGGTAGAAAAGTCTTGCTGGCCTGACATTTTAGTCAATTATATCTGAATGTCCGTTGTACCAGAATCCGTTGTAAACGAAACTCAATCAGTGGAATAAATATGGCGGTCGGCATAACGCCGTAAATTGGTATGTAGTATCCGAATGTCTGTTGTAAACAGATCCGTTGTAACGAGGTTATACTGTATTTCCAATCGAGCAATGCAGAAAGAACCGACACTTACGCGGGGCAAAGCTTCATCTGCTGCAGCAGCGTTTGTTTACGTTTGCGCTGGCTGTCCCAGCGTTCGATTTTGCAATCTTCGGGCATTTTCGGGTGTCTTGGGATTTCAACACTTGTGACCACGACGTTGTTTTCTGTGAGAACCGGAACTAGCTGGCTAACCTCTGGCTGCCAGAAGTTCGAAAATCGAAGAGTACCGCCATGTTTTTAAAGAAATAAATGTTTTTTGCCCTTGCACCTCAAAATAGCAGGCTTGTGCAAATATTCGAGCACTTTGAATATTCGAACAAATAATAGAGTATTCGAATTCGCTTCGATCTGAATTTAAATTATTGGAAATTTCGAAGTATTCGAAATGCACGAATACATGTATATAAACCGCATGTAACCCCCTGTAAAGGTGGTTTCACTGCAGTGGAGGGGTGCTATACCGTGAATACACCTGTAGCAACAGAGAAGATACTGACACCCGTGTTGCCCTGGTTCAACACTTCTTCTTTTTCCTTTTATTGCGTGCTCTCGAGCAGCCCCGCCTTACGCCCGCTTCTTCGCGCGTCTTGTGCGCGGCATGGCGTTTCCCGCCATCTTTTTGCCGCGGCAGATTCAACATCCTCCCGGGGCAGCGGCGTGGTCGCTTGCTCCAATAGAAAGAGCCAATGAGCCGTGTGCCGAACTTGATGGCCGTTTGCGTAGGCGAGTTTGAAATGCCGTTTTTGCCTGGATACGCCTTAACCACTCTGCTGAGTTTTACTGCAGTATCGGCACACTGTCATTCTGGAGAATCAACGTCGCCAACGTGCAGTGGGAACAAAGATGGATGGCACTGATGAGCGGAGCGCAGGCGAAGGAAATATTCTTTCTTCCTGCTTTTCCACAACCGTTGCAGAAGCTCGTGGTCACACTTCACAAGCCTTCGCAGGTCATGAACGGGGGAACTATGCAAATAGCCGGTAGTTCTCGCTGGTAGCTGCAAGAAGTGCTTGCCGGTTAGGAGGTACCAGGGTGTCCGCGCCTGTGCATCCTTGGTGTCCTCGCAGTTGCGTTAGAGGGCGGTCATGTACTGTCACGCCTCTGTGGTCTTCATATGTCAATGACGGGTAACGTGAAAAGTGATGGTCAGAAAGAACAGGAAGTTCCGATTCCCACTTCCACAAGTCCTCGACGTCAGGTGGAAGAGGCTCGTCCCAGTAGATGGCCTGCCTCAATTGCCGTCTGCGCTTTTCCTCCTCTGATGTTGTGGCTTGGCAGTCACGCGTCACATCTACTGGCATGCCGCAGAGAGGAAATATGGTCTGTCTAGGCCTCGAAGTAGCTCCTGGCGATGATGACTGCACTGTTATGGTGGACGGTAGATGAGGCGATGTTGAGGTGTCCGTTGCCTTGCGGTTCGCTGACGCTTTCCCTGAAGTAGTTTCCTCACCTGACATTCGTCTCTGCCGTTTTCCACTTTAATGAACTTTAGAACTGCCTTTACTTGCTCTTCGTTTGATTGCCCCGCAGAGTCTGCGACGTCCGTGTCGGTGTTCGTGCGCTTACGGTACAAGATTGCCCGGTCCTCTGGCAATGAGCGCATCGGCAGTCGATGCGAAACAACCGCGTACTCTGCAGACGGCATGCAAAGGCTGTCCAAACAGCCATTCCTGAACTGTGTTTTCTCGTAGAGGTTGCACAGCTTAGATACTTGTGACGGTGACTGGACCGATTCAATGGCAAGCAAGCTGTCTGTGTGGTCCTCGATGAGGAGGTCTTTTCGGCCATATCGTACGATGAGCACCTTGACGGCGATGTTGTTCGCTTCATTCAGCTGTATCCCTTCGATGGCTCGCTTCGCAGTGCCGGCCAAATAAGTCTTCAAGTACTCGAACTTCTCGATACTGGTGAGATCGGGGTGCGTGTTAATGGTCGCCTCGTAGTGCTCCCAGAACCCCGGCCACTCACTGCTCTCGCCACTGAAGACGGATACTTGAAGGTTCGGCAGGGCGTCTTCTAGGCCTGGTGCTCGTGGCCTACGCTGATCGTTGAGGTTTTGACTGGTCACGTCCGAGTGGGCTGCTCCCATGGAATTGCTGGATCCATCTCTTGTCCACGCATGCCTCGACTGGTTGGCTTCGATGACGGTAGGACCAACCGATGCACGCGCGCCAAGCGCGGACCGAAGCCTGCTGACGGCTTTCACGATCTTCTCGTGGTACTCAATCGCGCCCGTAATTTCCTCGTCAAACTCCTCACTGTCAAGGGCGTAGGCGATCTGTTTGTCCAGTTCGGCAAAAGCTGTGTCTTTGTCACGAAGCCCATCGATGAGTTCCTGCAAGTCGGCGGAAGACTGTAGTGTGCCTTGCAGGAGGATCTCGCTGGCCTCGGACAGCAGTCGGGTAGTGGCACTGCGAAGGGCGCCTCGATGTCTGCGTAACTTGTTCATCCTCGGTACGGCATCGGTGCAGGGGATGTCGGCCTTCTCCCGGGTTTCCGGCACCAATAATGTAGCGACAGAGAAGAGACCGACACTTCTTCTTTTTCCTTTTATTGCGTGCTCTCGAGCAGCCCCGCCTTACGCCCACTTCTTTGCGCGGCATGGCGTTTCCCGCCATCTTTTTGCCGCGGCAGATTCAACAACACCTTTTCAGAAAAAATTCGCACTGCCGCGAAGTCCCACTTCAAGGTTAAACGAACATACAATAAAACCTCTTTAATTCAGTCACTGGGACATTCAAAATATTGGAATTAAGCGGGTTTTCGAATTAACCAAACATGCAAAAAGTGGGATGCAAGGAACTTTGAATTACTGGAAGTAATCAGAGGTGGTTGTTTGCTGTGCCTGCTAGTTCGCGGCTCCAAGGGTTATATTTTCCAGCAATCCCCGGTCCGAATTATGCCTCTAAACCGGGGAAATGGCGGGCCTCACTGCTGCCAGCGCAAGAAAAAAAAGGGGAGGGGGAATTGGCTGGTGGTCAACTGAAATGCACGCCTGTGGAAAAGAAGACGTGCTTCACTGCAACACAGTGGTGACACGCGGGCAGCATGTCACCTGCTCCTCGCAGCGTCAGCGCGTCATGATGCGACCATTCGCCCATTCTTTCTGGTAGGATAAAGAATTTAATAATGACCAGTGAGACGGAATTCGCGATGTGTTCTGGGTGGAAAAGACGATCATTGAAGTTTTTGAACTGAGTTTTTGAAGTGGGCGTTGCAGGCAAGTACTTCGGCAGCAGTGCAAGTGTGCAAATTGCCAGAACAACCGCCAGTCGGAGGTTTGCATACATCGCGAATTCCGTCAGACCGTCCTTAATTAAGTTCTCTATTTTCCCAGAAAGAATGGGTAAATCATGACGTGCTGACGTTGTGAGAAGCATGCGTCATGCTGCCCGCGTGTCACCGCTGTGCTGCAGTGAAGCACGTCTTCTTTTCCGCAGGCATCCATTTCAGCTGACCACAAGACCTCTTTCTTTTTTCTTGCGCTGGTAGCAGCAAGGCTGGGATGCTTAACTTGTCCCCCATTAGTATCGCTACACTGCACTGCCTTGTGGCTCCTAAGGGCCATCGTTTCTGCGGATTTGCGGCTAAATCGTGATCAGGAATTGGCACATGGCACCGGAAGTTTTTGAATTAACTGGACTGTTACTGACTGCCGCTTCAAATTATCCACTCAAATTTACATTGCAAAATATGGGGCCGCAGAAATCCTTCGAATTATGCGGGATTTTGAAATACCCGAGCTCGAATTAATGAGGTTTTACTGTATTACCCTCACATCGATTCACCATTTTTTAAGTTTAAAATCTTGTTATACCGGCTTATATGCCCTAGGTATAGTAAATTTTAAAGGGGTCATGAACAAACAACTTGTAGAGCGCTGCTTCTACATCGCTGTAAGTGGCAGCACAGATCTGCTTCCGCTCACTGCTGCCAACATCATCGTCCAAACCGGCATAAATTTTGTTTGGATTTTTAATGATGGCCGCCAAAGTTGACTGGGCTATGCCACACTTCCGCACAATGTCAGTCTTCTTGCTGTTCTCGCGAACTTCATCCAAAATGGTGCATTTCACTTTGAGAGAGAGCACCTTTTGTTTGGCCGTGGACGTGGTAGACACTGCGGGTATCACTGGACTCGACATAGTTGAAAAGGTCGTCGTTGCACAGGCAGGCCAAGCTGTTACTGCGGGAAAGTCCAAGCGTGCTGCGACCATCCGTTTTTTACCTGTGAACTTTGACAGCACGAGTGCTTCTGCTGTTGTGCTTTGTGAGCGCAGACAGGCAGGCTTTGCTGGTGGCGCCGCACCGTGGAGAAAAAGCAGTTTAGGAGCGCACCTATTTGCTTCGCTTTTTTACCAGGATGGGGTGCCACAAGCAAAACCGGGCTGGGGTGGCCCAAAGCATGGGGCGGCTTTCTTGTCAAACAAACTTAGCACGCAGTGTGACGAGAAACGTGATGATACCGGCAACCTTTTACCCAGCTGTCGGCCTGCCTGGCACTGGAAAAAAAAAAAAGGGGAAGCATTCGCTTGTTCTGGAGACGGCGACTGGGCGACTGTGTGATGCGGTGAAGCAAGCCGAGGAGCCGAGTGGGGTGAAAGGGCGAACGATGCTGGCGGAGGCGACCGGGAGCCAAGAATTGGTGTACTGGTAAATTTAACGTTGCGCAACGTACACAAGGACAAGAAAGGAACACTTAAACAGTTAAACGTTAAATTTACCAGTATGCTTCACCAACTCGCCCACATCAAGCTCCTTTTGCAAGAATTGGTGCTTTTTCGGCCTTGCTGATTCGCGTAAAAGCTTGGGAGAACGTTTGATGGAAGAATTTTTTGTTTAAAAAAAAAAAGGTGCTTCGCTATATCTGGTGAGTTGCGTTTACTTACTTCATTAAAACTGGACCTAAAATACATTGAAAATGCAGAAATTAGAATGGGAAATCAAGGTCACTTCATTATAACTGCTATTTTGCTGTAAGTGGGTTTGTTATAAGTGGGCTACACTTTATCAATCAGTCAACATGATGCAGTACAATATCGGTGAGCACCACACACTCGCAAAGCTTGGTCATACTTTAGAACAACTGTACCATAGTAGCACCAGAAGTGCTCGTGTGCTGCATAGTTGCCGCATGCACGAAGGTGTGCCGCAGCAGTGGCCTCACGAGTACTGCAGCTTTTTTTTTTTCGAAATCGGGTTGAGGCTGTTCACCAGGAGATTTATGGCCGCGATCCCACAGTCACAAAGACAGGTCAGAAATCGGGAGAGTTGGTAGGTATGCATCTACCTGTGCGGCTTTGTTTTTTCATCTAATCATTTGCGAGAGCACCAGCATATTTTCAACGTGAAGTGCGCATTCGTTATCAAAGCAGTGTATTTCCAAATGCCTGGAAATGACTTTGTCCGTGCCTTTTAATCTTTTATTTAGGCGTCTGCCAGTTTGACCTGTATGTACGTTTTACCGCAGGAGAAGGAAACAGAATAACCACCACACTCAACCCAACAGCTGCCCTGTTGCATAGCGCACTGTCACTTTTCCTTTCCTTATCATGCATCCAAACAGTGGGTAAGAGCCTTTTGATTATTTCTTTTGGGTCTCGGGGACTTGTTCACAGTACAAGTGAAATCCACAACAGTGAAATGCTTGCTGTGCCATTGCGAATGAACACCCGTCACGAAATGGGTCCCACGTGGAATAAAACTGCTTCGGAGGAGACACGGCAGTTGATCGTTATTCCCTGAAATTGCAGTCCACGCCAAAAATTATTGCTGCAACGAGATAATAGGCAGTGATTTCAAAAAGAAATTTCAAGTGGAAGTGCTTAGAGCCAAGTTTTCAGTGTGCAGCAAAACCATACAAGAATGATACCTTTGACAGCTTGGCAGTGCAATGGCAAGATCAATGCACTCCACTAGATAGGGCGGCCACACCCGTGAGGCCGTGTTAACAAGAGCGTCCAAGTAAAGCTACCTGGGTCATCTTCTCGACTGGCGTGGGGATGCCGTCGACGACCAGGGGGGGCAGCTCGTGCAGTGTTGGGTCGTCCTGGGCCTGCGGTGGGGCTTGTTGGGCTAGGGCGGCCTCCAGCTCACCCACCAGGACACCCCGGCAAGCACGCACCACCGTCTCCAGAGGGTGGGCTCCAAACACCTGGCAAAAGAGATGCCATCCTTCAAGGACTCGTACCGTCACCCTCATGCAGAACCAGCTCTGTTTTCGGCTCCTTGAGCACAGATGCCAACGGGTTCTAGGGAAGCAACAAATGGTGGCAGCTTCCTGCCATTAGCAGCGACTTGCCGTGCACCCATCGTCCTCACTTACACACTTTTCGTTTCTACCGTCAAAGTTCAGAGCAGTTTGATCGGTGCCCGAAAGAAGAACTGCTCCTCCTGCAGGACGCAAATAACACAGTGATGGAACACGTTTACTTTGAGTGTCATACGCCGCCTTCTGAGGCACAGTCCATTTCAACGTATGAATCTAGCCGTCCATACGCTGCAGGCTTTGACATTGCAAGCAGGAATACCGCGATTTCTGGCTGCGATCAGCTTCTGAATCGGTTGGTGAGACACAGCCTTCGGAGCCTCTTGACACGGTCCAACGCTGTGCTCTTGGCAAGCAGAAACTTGCGTGCCCTCGAAATTCGTGGTGCATCCTCTGCTCAACAGTGCACACGCACAGCATTGAAGCTGAAATGCCATCGAGCTGCAAGGTTCCCATGCCGCAACGCATGCTCAGTGGCCTGGAGCTTGAAACGGGTTATTTACCAGCCCACCGTAGCTTGTGCAGCAGATGTCCACGGCACATTGTTTGGTGCTCTGGCTGCACGCCGCGGTGCTTGCATGGTGCCATAAAGAAAGGAGCTCTCTTCTGCATTTGCCAGATGGCACACGAAAGAGAGATTTTTAAGTTCTGACCAGTGCCGTTCACAGATGCATTGCTTGCAGCAGCAGTTTAGCATGCTTCTTAAAACAGTTTTTTAAACACTTCTCAATCGTTGCGTGAGGTACGACGGTCTGGTTTTACGTTATTACGATTGTCGACAGCACCGGAAATCACACCAAAATAAAAACGACGTAAAAAAATAAAATAAAAAATAAAGAGCTATTTTCTCAATGACAAAAGTCAAGCGGGACGGGCTCATTACACAAGTAGATACGGTGTCCACTGCAGGATCTCTAGGACATCCTGTGCAAGCCACCCTTGGCACACACAACCCTTTCCCGTCTTCCCATTAAAGAAACAGGTGTTTAGTAAACCTGGGCAGGTCACTTCATGAGAAGGACCGTCAATGTGTCTGGTAACAAGCTAATAAAAGTGACAATCTCGGGGTTCATTCTTCCTCCAAACCACTAATAAACCACTACTAAGCTTGGATAAACATGTTGAATATGTAGCAGCAAGAGCTTGCAAAATGCTGGACTTTGTCAATGCTAACTTGAGGTCAGCTTCGCCTAAGATTCAAAAACTGCTTTACTTTACTAATGTATGATTCATTCTTTAAGTATATTGTTCATATTTTAATGTGTCAAATTTTGTTGTACAATCAGCTGTCACGGTCCAAAGTGTATTTTCTCTTGCCTATTCCCTTTGTTTTGTTGTACAGTAAAAGCTCGTTAATTTCGATTTCACGGAACTGGAAAAAATGTCCAAATTATCTAAAGTATCGAGAAAACGATAAACAAATGTCTATTACGTCAATACACTTTTATTTTCTCGATGAATCGTAAATCCTATACGTACAGTACTTTGCATAAGAGCAGTGCAAAAGCCGCAATTTTCGCCACTCTCGACTTTGTTCACAATGTGACCGCGGCTGAAGACCTCCCTGTGCTAACTAATCCGAAACATAATTACCGTCGTAACTGTATGGTTCGCGCTGATGATGATGACAATGCAGACTATGCCGCCTCGTTTCGGTTGTCAGTGAACGCCGTTTTCACTCCGTTGCGTCTCACATTTGCGGTGCTTTGCACTCGGCATGCTCCGACAATCATCCAAATTAAGCGGCTTGCAGCCAAATATGACTGAATTAACGAGAGTCTGATGCCACTGAACCATACACAGGCTTGACAGGACCAGAGAACGCATCCGAATTATCCGATTTTGCGAATTGACGGGTGTGGAGTTAACGAGCTTTTACTGTATATTGCCACGTGCGTTTCTTATTATCACTTTTGCTGTATTTAGTTTTCGCCCACAGACTGTCAGCAACGCTCAGCGCAAACCGCGCCTCATTGATCGAGAAGCTTCGGGGTTATTGTAGATCGTTTTGTTAAGATTTCGCGCAAGACGCGAACACTCGAGCTTATTCTAGAGTTTGCGCGACAACCAGCGAAAACGCTGGAATATTTGACGGCACGTGTATAAATGCCGACGCGCTTCACCGCTTGTCAGTTGCTCGACGGTCGACTCGCCGCTGTCAGTGTATTGCTGTAGTTTGACTTTCAGTTTCTCAGCCACAAGTTCGGCCAAATAAAGAGTTTCATCTTGGACGTGCTGACTGCTGCCTTCGTCAACGTCACGACCACGTGACATCTGGTGAGCGTTGCTGACAGTCTTTGTGGGCGAAAACCGAACACAGCAAAAGTGATAATAAGAAACGCACGTGGCAATATTATTTAACACAATGTTTATTTATCTTCCCATATATGTTACTGTATCGGACATGCGCTGTCTGTGTTATCGTGTCAGCGTGTTGACTGTGTTATCGTCATCGGTGCATTCATCACTGAGACTGCCCCGCCCCCTATATAAAGACGTGTTAATAAACCCTGTGTTTCAGCTTGTTCCCGTCAACATGTAGTTGCCTCTGTCCTTTGTCAGACACCCGACACGTTACATGGTGTCAGAAGTGGGATACCAGCGACAACGATGGATCTTCTCAAGGCTCGGCCACCCTTGCAACTGACCGGCAACCTCTCGGAAAATTGGAGGCGCTTCAGACAGAAGTTCGACCTGTACCTGCAGGCGACCACAACGAAGGAGCATCCTCGAAGCGAAGCTGCGCTGCTGCTAAGCGTAGCCGGTGATGAAGCGCTCGACGTGTTTAACATGTTCAAGTTCGAGGAAGACGAAAGCAAGGACGACTACGCAACGCTCGCTGGGAAATTCGAGTCCTACTGTGCTGAGGTGAGCAATGAAGTTCAAAAACGCTACGTGTTTCGGTCAAGGAAGCAGGCAGAGGGAGAACCTTTCGAGAAATTTGTCCGCGACCTCAAAAGGCAAGCCGCGCAATGCAACTTTGGAGAGCAGCGAGATTCTCTGATCAGGGATCAAATCGTGTTTGGCACGAATGACTTGAAGCTGCAAGAAAAAATGCTTCGGGAGAAGTCTTTAACGTTGCTGAAAGCGGAAGAACTGTGCAAGGTGGCAGAATCATTGGCACAGCGAAAGGAGGTTTGGAACGCCACGGAGAATCGCATCGATGCTGTTTCAAGGCATGCGACAACATCGCGAGGCAAAAGTGATGAGGATTGCAAGCAGTACCGTTGCAAAAAGTGCAATCGACGACACTTGCCAAGAAAGTGTCCAGCCTACGGTAAAAGATGCAATGAATGTCGCAAGCTTCACCACTTCGCGGTTTGTTGTCGAGAAATGTCTGGTGTTGGCCAAGTGAGCAAGGACAGCAGTGATGACGACTTTGACGTTCTAGAAATTGGAAGTGACAGAGGAGGCAGCAAAGATTGGAAGGTGGAAGCTGAAATTGCTGGAAGAAACATCGCCTTCAAGGTGGACACTGGTTCACAGGCCAACCTGCTACCGTTCTCGGTGTACCGCAAGATTCCAGGGGCGGAAACGTTAACGCCCACAGGTGCGGTGCTGCGAGCTTACAACGGGGGCGTGATTACTCACTTTGGAACGGCGCAACTGAAAATCACTCTCGGTAACTCTTCCACCACAGTGAAATTTTTCGTCGTGAAGAATGGCCGCCAAGCCTTACTTGGACTGGAAGCAAGCGAAGCGTTGGGGCTCGTTCAACGGATGGTGGCCAGTGTCAAGGCTTCAGAGTACGAAGCAATTAGGGATTGCAAGCATGTCTTCCAGGGGCTAGGCTGCCTAAAGAAGCCCTACAGCATAGTCTTGCAACCTTCGGCAACGCCAGTCGTCCAACCAGCCCGGTGGGTTCCCCTGTCTCTGTGAGTGCCACTCTGAGACGAGCTTCAAAGAATGCAGCGTGCAGGCATCATCAGGAAACAGGATGGCCCCACAGACTGGGTAAGCCCCTTGGTCTTGGTTAAGAAAAAAGATGGCAGGCTTCGTATTTGCATGGATCCAAGAAAGATAAACGAGCATGTAAAAAGGCAGCATTATCAGCTCCCAAAGCGCGAGGACATGGAAGGAGAATTGGCTGGTGCAGCCTATTTTAGCTGTCTAGACGCAAATTCTGGTTTTCACCAGATTTCGCTGGACGACAAAACGTCCAAAATATGTACCTTTGCAACCCCCTTTGGAAGATATCGTTGGAAGACTGCCCCACCCCCACCACCTATATAAAGACGTGTTAATAAACCCTGCCGTTCTTCTTGTTCCTGTCAACATGTAGTTGCCTCTGTCCTTTGCCAGACACCCGTCACGATACAGTTACTGTAACTGTAGTTTTTTTTCTTGTTCACATTTCCGTATATAGTCATACCCTTCCTTTTTTTTTCTTGAAGTTATTGTACATCTTAAACATTTTACTCCATTACCCCCCTTACGCAATGCCTGCAAGGTGCGTTTGAATAAATAAATATTAGACCACACGGGCATGGTCTGGGGTCGTCAGAGTAAGTTTGTTTGTAATGTGCTTCAACTTGTACAAAGCTCAATTTGTTTGCAAGAATTATAACTTTGCTTCTAGTATTACTACGCTTAAGTATGGACGTACAAAGGTTCGAACTGCCCAGCGATCACTGTCAAGATAGTGCATGCAACCAGCCGGTCAAGATGTACAGTTCCTGCTCAAGCCACGTAGCCCCACTGGGCCTTTTGTGTGACAAAAGATCAGGCTTGAGCAGCTGTTGTAAGTTGCCCTCACAAATTTTCGCTTGCACATAGCACATGCAATGCGTAGGTGATGTTATCACAACATGGACTTATATACGAAACCTCATGGCAATGTCAACGGCAAAAATGTGCCTGGAGTCCCCCTATAGAAGCTATCACACACACACAAAAAAAAAGAAAAACGCGACTGCCTGACTTTGCTCAATTTTGCGTTGTAAGGACTCCTAAGTCACTTTCTCCGCAGTACACTGGGGCTATGCAGAAAAGCATACTGAGATTGGGAAGGGGACTACCAAGTGTTACGGGACACATCACATTTTATCCCTTAATCTGGCTTTTTCATTTACCTGTGCTGCCCTCTGCCATTTTGGTAGGTAAGGGCTGGAACAACTGGTATCACCAGAATGAAAGCCTCCGAGATCAAGGGCCGTTCTTTCACTAGGGCAAGAAGGGTGCACTTGCCAAGGCAGATTACACATTATGATTTTTGTGCAGCACTACACAGGGACAAGAAAAGTGCTTGTCCTTGCACTACTTTTCTTTGTCCCAGTGTTTTTGTGCACGAACATCGTAAAGATGAAAATATTCCAACTAGGTCAACTTGCAGTGATGCCTTAATTGCACACATACGAATGCACATTCGCATTGATGGACCAGTATGATTGCTGATGTTTAAATACTAGTGGCAATCATCCAGAGCTGTCTTATGATGTTGCTGCAGCGCCGAGGAAGAGTTTTTTTTTGTCACATACTAGGCCTAGTAGTAGCTTAATAATCTGGCATAGTACTACTTTTCTATAATCTCTGGTGGTATGAATTTTGGTTGATACAAATACTTCCTGTGACCCTGGTAGAATTTTGTATCGTAGCAGCAGCAGCAGCAGCAGCATTGGCGTCGCAGGATGGAGAGGCTCGCATGACTCACGAGCGCAGCTGCTGCGTTCACGTGCCGCTATGGGCTAGCGTTGGAGAAGAAAAATAAACCCAGTCTTGAGCCATCGCAGTCGTGACGACTCAGGATTCCATGAACTTGCCTTTGGCGTGGTCACTCGTCCCCCCAGCATCATCACATTTTACTGCAAAAATAATCCTGTAGCTTGCGGGGGAACTCCGGTGAGGTGCACCAGCTTGTTCCCACCCCACTTCCTTCTTTGCTGTTTCTTCACCACAGAAGCATTGATTGGCTGAGGGAGAGAGGCGTTCCAGACACGAGAGACAACAGAGGCCTTAGCTACGATCGTTGCTTGCCGACCTTCACGTCCTGTTTTGTCAAGTCACGAGGCATCAAGGGCAAGCGGACCAACTCATTTGGGAAAGAAACATTGTTCTGTGAATACTGTGCATGCGTTCTCTGCCATCACACTGGCGTGCCTTCAAAGTCCATTGAGCAGCAAGGTGGGAAACAGTGTCCTAAACAGGAGCGAGGCCAGCTGGAACACGCTTATTCAGTATTAAAAAAAAAATTGGGACGTTTCGCCTTTAAGAGTTGAATGCGATAATGCGATAGTGCGTAGTGCGCACTTTAACTACTAAGTTCATACTTATTAATGTGTGTTGTTACACACACATACGCACACAGACACGCGCGCGTGACATATCTATAGTAATGGTACAGGTTTTCGATCTAAAGCACTTCCCTGTGCTAGAACGACGGAACCATATAGGCTTTGCTGTAGTCGAGACATGTTTTTCACAATGTCTCACAGATGGCAGCACATTATATAATGTTTCCTGCTTGCTTGATATGTTTTCCGCTAGATGGACATAGTTGTCCATTTTTGGAGCTGTTTGTAAGTTTGTGTGTGTGATTTTAGCGGCGATAGGTACACTATCCAGGCTTTTTCAAAGCATGGCGTTGTGCAAAAAATGTAGTTTGATGGCCTTGCCAATGCGCCTACAAATCGCCAAATGCACTAATTTTCGTCGTGACACCTGCCGAACAAAAAAAAAATCACACCATCTCCCGCTAAAGGGGACCATGAGGCGATGCGAAGCAGCGTTTCGGCATGTCGAGCCCACGTTTCAGAGAGGGGAGGGGGAAGTGGATAAGGAAAAGGGAGAGGAGTGAAGAGGGTGAAAAGGGAAAGGGGAGTGGAGGGGGGAAATGGAGATGAGAAAGGGGAGAAGAGGTGTGCGGAGAGGGTTTTCGCATGCGTAGTAAGGGTGGTCACGCCGCACACCACCACCAGATTGAACTCCGCCATAAGATGCTTCGCATCTAATAAATAAAAATCTCTCAAGGCTGTCCTTAGTTTGCAAGGCACACGGCAAGAAGTCTGAGAGCCGATGGCAGTGCAAAAGATGTGAAGTTTGTCTTCATATGCCTGTGTACTTCAAAGTTTTTCACACACGAAAAACGCACTGAAACAGTTGATGCAGTTAAGCATCGCTTCGCGCGACTGTGCGCTTCTGCCATGCAACATTAAATGCGTTAAGGAGACTCCTTCTACTACAGGGCATTTAGGTAGTGTTTTTTTCCGAAGCAGCTGCAAGTAACATCGTGGCTTTGTGGTAAGACACCTGCTTGCCACGCAAACGCCCGGGTTCGATTCTCAATAGGACCAAAGAATTTTATTGTTCTCTTTATTTGCATCCAAATTCACGCCAAACATTTCTTTCTGTAGCCCAATTTGGCTATTAATATAGCCAAACCTGGCAACACTGTGTCCATTTGGAAAAAGTGTATTCAGTTACTCAAAAAAGCGGTGCGCCGGTATGTCACCTTGCTCATGACCACGTTGACGCAGCGAAACCGCCAGCACATTCCGTGTGAGAAGAAAGTGTACAAAATGTACAGAAACTGGAACTTTTCAAGTCTGCACTTGCATATGAATGTATCCTAAATGTTTGAGAATGATGCACGGAATGCACACAGACCTTCACAGGTGCGTTAGACGGGCGGCCGCCTTAAACCTAATACGATGGCTAACGCAATCAGAGTTCATGCACGGCCTCCGAGTTGTGCGCCCAAAAGAGGATCTCTGAGGGCTGCGTTCGTTGCGGTGAAGCGCACTGCGTCCCTCTCATATGTGTCGAGAGTTGTGAAAGCTTTGTGATGTCAAAATGACACTGAAGAAGAAGAACTGAAAACAGAGGGCCTGCCGATCTTCCACCAATCGGCGGTGGACACATCGAGGAGAGCGCGATCAAGAATTGGCGGTGGCGCACAGGTCTACGACTGGTCCACTAAAAATAAAGCAAATGAATAGGTAAAATTAACATTTAAATTAACAAATAAATTAATACATAAATACCCTCCACACTGCACTTCTGGTCGTCCAGCTACACACAATGGAATGGCTCGTGCATTTGTTCTGTTTCTTTCTTGCTTTGTTTTTTTTTGCCGACGAAGCCGGCACATCCCCTACCTCTGTGGGGGGCTTTATTCGTGGGCCTTTCTTTTTTGCTTATCCCGCTCGGCAGCATTCACTTTGTGTCGGGAAGTGCTTATTCCCTTGGTTGCCTGAATGCCCCACCACGAGTGCAATGTTCACCGCGAGGAACTGTCATTGTTGGTGGTCACTGCAAAAGTTTGTCTTAATAGAAGAGTACCTGTGAGGCCTTAAGTGGATCGAGTCCATGGGAAACAAAACAAACATTCCCCTGTCGTTGGGCATTAGCGAGAGTAGGTCGTAGGTGCAGAGTGAAAAGTGCCAGCATGTTGCAAGGCTCTAAAGAGGCAGCAAACCATCAGTAATGCACACTCTGTGCCATGCAATGTGTGCCTGTAGATATATCAACTACTACTGGTGCAGACAGCATGACGACAATGGCGAAGCAGATGAACCAAGCACGCACCTTGAAATGGTTCTGGGGCTTGCCAGGGGTAACTGCCAAAACCACAGCTTGTTGTCCAACACGTGTCGTGTATTCGTCAATGGTTGCCTTCAGCTTCCTGCAGTGAAAATACACGTGCAAAGAATCACTGGCACAACACAAATGAGGAGAGTAACACTTTTCCTAACAACTGGAAAGAAATCATGCAAGTGCTGCACTAATCTTACAATGGGAGGCACTGAGGTCTCAAATACTGATGCAAATGCTTGGAAGTGATGCACAGCAGTAGCAGCAAACAAGTTTATGACTTGGTGCACATAGGCTGCATGCGTACTTCCAAGCATGCGTGGACTCTGTCTCTGATTTCGTTGCTAGTGGCCATGGTCAGTGATGCTACAGAGGGCTTCTGACTTGGAGCAATTTTTGGAGTACCAAAACTTTCATTTTGTAGCACTTTGGAGCAGCAAAAATTTCCATCTTGGAGCACTTTGGAGCAGGTAATCTTGCATTGGGAGCACTCTTGAGCAGCTAATTTAACATCCTGGAGTACATTGGAGAAGCAAGTTGAACTGACATTGCAGCACCTGAATAAACATTAGGGGGTTATTATGAAGAGCTAGAAATATTTGGATTCATTGCAAATATAATTGAGAAAATAATCTCAGGAGCACTCCATATTTCGCTCGATAATGCAAAAATAAGGGCGTCATGCAGTTGAGTGTTCTGGAACAGCGTCTTCAGCGATTGTTTTCAACACTAGCGAATGAACAGAATACTGAATCAATAAAATTGTACTTTATAAAATGACACCCTAAATACGTCGAAGTGGTTATCAGCAGACGTGGTGGACAAACGCAGCGACGTACAACAGTGCCACAATGCTAGACTCGCACTGTCCCTAATACATTCCCTAAGATGACTCCAAGGCGAAAGCCAGGTTCTTTTTCTTCTCGATCGATTGTATTGCGGGGCGCAACATGACGTCACTTAGCTAGCCTCAAAAAGCCAACCTCCTCCAACACTCCATTTCCTTTTTCTGAGGCCTCTCTGTACTGTAGCAAGAGCATTCTCGCAGTGCTTCCAGACTATCATTTGCACATGCACTGGGTTGCTTGAAGATGGAGATCAGCTTCAAGTTGAGCTTCCGCAAAAGTGTCCCAAAGTGCGTTCAAAGGGGGACTACATGATTAAAGAAACTTCGTTTTCCTTTTACGGCGAATCTGTATATGGCTAGGACATTTCGTTTGTATGTCGCCAAAAACCACCCAGGCGCCCTTTAGGGATCAGTGAAAAAGAAAAACTCACGGGGTTCCTTTGCGTTCACCTCAGATGACTTGAAGGCAAAAGCGACGTTCTTCTTTTTATTCCCCCTCGATGTATTGACCCTCCCTGCCCCTCTCTGAAAGCTTTCTGCATTTAACGTGGTTTTGCACCATCTCAAGGACCGGAGGCATTGCAAGCTTTCTGCACCTCAACTTGTTTTGCACTGCCTCCATGATCGGTGCACCGATCACGGAGGCAGTGCAACGCGACGGTGTCATGTGATGACATCATCACGGGACGCGAAGATGCACGACATCGTGTTCTTCACAAGTTCTGGCAACCTATGACGTCATGATGACATCATCATGTGATTTTTCGCATCACTCGTGTTGATGCCACCGACGGTCAATTTTAGTGTTTGATGAGGCATCTAAGGCTTTCGCATTAATATTGCGTATTGAACTTTAACATGCACACTCTCGATGCGTTTTTGCAGTCGCCGTCATTTTCTGCATAAAGTCCGAATTGATAACATCACCCGCACATCGTATGTTCTTCCCGCGATAAAAAGAATGCGCGCGCTACCTACGAACGCGGCTGAAGCGGAGATGAAACGAGCCGGCAGTCTCCGTTGCGAAAGGGGCACATGCGATAACATCCCCCGCGTGCGAGGCCTGCCGTCAAGTGCTCATCAAACAGAGAAGATACACCCCGCCTGTCTTTCGTAAGGAGCATGAAGGGACACCATGGAAGTGGAGGGAGGGGGGGTGCTGCGTCGCCCGAAGCGCGCAGTCGCTGGCGCGCGCGCTATCTCGAGGCATCAGGAGGCGGCTCATAAACTCGCTGTGCTCTTAACGCTTACTTCACATTTAGAAAATTGACAGCACGAAAACCACTTCGGTCCCTGGAGCGACAATATTCCCTTAAACCAGCGTTTTGTTGAGTTACGCGAGATCGGATCCAAAAGAGTTAGGTGCTAGCCTAACTTCACACAACAATACAATTGGTTGGTATCGTATTCAGTGCATCGCTCTTTAGTGAAACTGATTTTTTTAACCGTCAGCCATTGACCCTGGGAAGCTGTGGCGTAGCCACAGCGGGCACATCAGGCCTGTGCCCCCCCCCCCCCCCCCCCGACCTTTTTTTTCTTTCTGCCATGGCACAGAGACCACAAAATGACACTTGATCACATCTGCCTGCCCGACTTCCACTTCAGGTGAAGAAGGTGCCCCCTCCCCCCCCGAAAAAAATTTCTGGCTACGCCCCTGCTGGGAAGGGGGGAGGGCAGACATGTCATGACGTAGCCACTTCACAGTGGGCCTTCAGACACCAGGGCCGTCAGCGACAGGTCCATCACTGACAGCTGCGCATATTAAAACCGAATTATGCGGCTGCTTCGACCAGGAAGTATGCTTTTATTATTGAGATGACATTTTAAAAAAAGCAAGCGAAAAATTCGAATTGGGACCCTAGCACTCACATCAGGGGCGTAGCCAGAATTTTTTTCGGGGGGGTTTCAATCATACTTTATGTATGTTCGTGCGTGCGTGTATATATACGCAAGCAAAATTGAAAATTTTTTGGAGGGAGGGGTTTGAACACCCCCATACCGCCCCCCCCCCCTCTCGCTACACCCCTGACTCACACGAGTTAGAAAGGGCAGTTAGAAAGGGCCTTTTAAGGGGTATTTACCGCAAGAGCGATTACAAACCCGGATGTGCCGGTGGAAGGAATTACGAAAAAGCTCTTCTGAATGAAGATCCATGGATAAAGTATATTTGAGGAAAAGTGTCAAGGCGTTCCCACCATTCACGTGCTCTTCCATGGACGCGAAGCATGGACAATTTGATATTTTTCCATATAGCTACTGCTAGAATTCCCAGATTTCATACCACGATGTCCGGAAACAGAAGTGACAGCCATTTTAGCGGCAGGCGTGTAGTTATTACTGAATGTTACTTTAATTGCGTGCCGTGTGACGCTTGAAACAAGCTATCAGCAGCATTTCTGGAACACACGACGTCCGCCGATGAATTGCCGCCACACTTTCTCGCTATCAATTAGCCAGGACATCATGAGTCTTTGAAGAGAGCGCATTTTTCCATCGAGCCGACTTGTACAACAAAAGCTGCGTCGGCACCGTACATGACATCGTGGCTTGCTGGCGACGCAAGCGCGAGTGATGTTTATTCAGCTGAATAATTCTTGGTCCGTGGTTGTCACTATGGCGGCCCCAAGATCAAGCTGCACATCTTTTGAGGTGCCAGCGATGCGATTGCCTGTGATAGACACACCCAAACCCGAGACTCTGGCGCAGTTTGGCGCAATTTCCGTTGATATTATCAGGATGGCGCAGTAAATCCAATTTGGCGCACTTTGGTGCAGGAGTGGAATCACTTCCAGGGGTTTCCCCAGGGGCATTAAGCAACGATGAGCTAGGAGTGGAAGTCATCTTTATTTTTTACTTGTCTCCTTTGGACACTTGTGACAAAGACTGCAAACAGTTACTTAACTTTACATCTGACAACAGAGAAGGACAGTCGGTATCAAGGCAGAAGGTGGCAGTCATTCCTTAAGTACACCGTGTGTCGCATGTGCTCAAGAAGATTGCCCTACATTTGGCTGTTTCTGTCGTTTTTTTTCGCACCACACAAACTGCGACAGTTATATGCTAGGACATGGCCAGTGAAGCAGGCACCGCGCAATTGCAAGGAAAAACATAAAAACCATTTTCTTGAATGTGCCGACAATGTCGTGTGCAGTGTTCCTCTATCCTGCGTTCTCAAATATGTTGGACAGACGGGGTGATGCCTGAACATCAGGTTACAAGAGCACAATTTCAAGGTGCAGGAAAGAAATTATGGTTTTGTTGCTCAGCATTGTGCTCAGTGCGGCTGTGCTCTTGTGTTTGACCAAGCTGCTGTCCTGGCGAAACATGCGAATGATCAGACAAGAGTGATAATTGAAGCCTCGATTATTGCCAAGTCTTCAGTTGCCTTGACTCCAAAAGAACGGGCTTTTCTTGATGGCCATGGTAAACATCTTTAACTTGCTTTTTGTTGTTTTCTTCTGCTTTTGGTTATCGTGTATTTTGTTGCGTCCGTTAAGTTTTTGACTAACTTCTTGATGCTTGTTACGCGACAGCTTGTGTGCATTCAGGTGATGAAGTATGCCGACATATACAGTCGAACACGGATATATCGAACCCACATATATAGAATTTTCGGCTATATCGAACTCGTAAATTATCCCCTTGAAAATCCTTTGTAAAAGTATAGAAATTCGCACATCTATATTGAACGGTATTTTTACCTGCCATCAAATATATCGAACGCTGCGTGAGCTGGAAGGTGCGCTTCGGCACTCGCTGAGCCCCACGACCTTCGTGGCACCGTGCCTCAGCCGACACCCGAAACGCTCGAAAAATTGAGGCGAGAGGGCTCGGACTGTACTCCTGCTCGGCGTGTTCTCCAACTTGTGGAACGGCTTTTTTTTTCTTTTTTTCTCTCTCTTTCTCCTACGCTCTCCGCGTTACCGTCGGCTCGGAGAGCAGGAACGAAGGAGCCGGTGGCCTCCTGCTTTCGCCTTTTCTTTCTTTTTTTTTTTTTGTTGCTGTTTTGTGAGTTTTGATCAGCCAACCACAGCCCGCCCCTTTCGTATTTGCTCAACCAACCACAGCTCGCGCCTTTCGTACATTGCTGCTGCCCTCGCAGGTAGCCTGGGCGCCCGGGTAGCCATCGCCGCCATCGCAACTGATCACGAGTGCTTTGTTGGCAGAGTTCACTTCCGTGAGTTGTCGCATACCACCGCATTCCCCTTTTGCGTGCGTGCTCCCCTGCGAGCTCAAAAACATCGAGCTGAAGTTACTGCTGGCCAACACGACAGCGAAGCTGCAACTGCTCGACCAGGGCATCATCAAGTCCTTCAAGGTGGGCTGAAGGTTGACCTGCTTGGTGCCATTCAAATGGTGACGGGCGCCTGGCGAGACGTGAAGACGGACACAGTGGCTAACTGCTTCCGGAAGGCAGGCTTTGTGACGGCGGAACTTGCGGATACCAGTGAAGACGGCGACGACAAGCGCATAGACGATGCATTTCACGAGTTGTCGTCCTTCTTCCCAGCTGCCGTTCCACCCGAAGTGTCTGCGGGCGATTTTGAGGAAGCGGACTGCAATGTTCAGGCTGTTGCAAGCGTCGCTGACGAGGACATTGTAGCTGCGGTCGCAGGGACCCAGGATGCCGAGGCCGACAGCTCAAGTGGCGGCAGCGTTCGGCTCGGTTCGCCGTTTTTGCGGCGACATGGAGTGAACTGGGTTGTCGCACCTGGACAGCCTCGATAAGAACGAGGCCAGCGTCTTCAACTTCATTTCGAAGACGAAGAAGCAGGCCAAGATAAGAGATTTTTTTCAAGCAAGTAAAACATTCTGTTGCATCGTGTGTGTGGAATTAGTTGTCATTCTTGAATGCGCCGATTGTAGGCGATCGTCCGCCACTGGTAAGGTCTCGGGGCCTGTATTTTCTTATATTGAACTTTTTCATACATCGAACTAATTCACGATCCCCTTCGAGTTCGATATATCAGTGTTCGACTGTACAGTAGAACCTCGTTGATACGTTTCCGAAAAAAAACATAAAAAATAAACGTATGATCCGAATCCAGTAAAAATTGAGGGTGACAAGCCCATATTGAGGTGTACGGGCAAAAAACATTTATTTCTCAAAAAACATAGAAAGACTCTTCGATTTTCGAACTCCTGGTATCTTGCTGGCAGCCAGAGGTCAGCCAGCTAGTTCCGGTCCTGACCGGAAATAACGTCATGGTCACGTGTGTTCAAATCCCGAGACAACCCGAATATTGCAAAATCGAACGCTGGGACAAACAGCGTAAACGCAAAGAAACGCTACCGCTGTGTCAGCAGACAAAACCTAGCGCCGCATGAGCATCGGTTCTTTCTGCATTGCCACTTGGAAATATGGGGCTATGTTTGCCGAAGAGCAGAAGTGCTATACTCAAGCCGAACGTGCTTTTTTCCGCACGTCAGTTTTTTAAAAAACCGACGTGCGGAAAAAAGCGCGTTTGGCCCTACGTCACATGCGCTGTAGGCGTCGTGTACGAAATCCCACTCACTTGTGGCAAGGTTTATATCGGACAAACTGGTCGTTGCATCAACGATCGAGCACGAGAACACGAGCGATCTGTTAAAAATAATTTGACTTTTCATCTGCCAATGCATTGTAGGACCTGTGCCTGTGAGCCAGTGCTGTCTAGCATTCGAATTCTGGGCAGAAGTGGGAATGCGCTGGCGAGAGAACTAATGGAGGCTTATCACATTAAAAAGAAAGACCGTGAATGTATCAGTGACACTTCTGTTGTTCTGCGCAGTAAGGAAAGACTGTTCTTAGATACTTGGTTATGATGCGAATATGTTTTGGTATCCCGATCCTGATTAGCATTGTCGACTGTCATGTGCATTGCGCCTGCGCGCGCCACTCGGCTGTGTATATATGTAGGAAGACGTTTCTGAATAAAGCTTAGTTGCGAGTAGCGCCTGTCCTGTACATCAGTGTTCCTTCTCAGTCCTTGTCCATTTTCGCACTAGCCAATTTTGAAGATTATGAACCAACTAGCCCAACAACGTATACTATTAAGCTACATTGATAAAGTTTAATGAAGTTCAGTGGTGGCCGTGTGACAGGGGTAAGAGGTTCTTGTTTTTCCTTTCTTTTGCTCATAATTGTTTTCTTTGCGCATGTGTCGTATGCAATAAATCTCAGTTGAGAGTCAGCGCTGTCAGTGTGTGCTTCTTCAAGTGTCTCGTCCTGTATTCCGCGCAATGCAATTCCATACGTTATGGATCACCTAACTGTCTCACTCATCATCGTGCGTCACAAATTGGCCAACTTGGGTCTAACATCATCTGCTCTTTCATCGACGTGACTACACCCCATCTGCCACTTTCACACCCAACCAACGCTTGTCTGCTCCTCTGCACTCTCGCAACCCAGTGAAATAGAGCCCTCCAGACGACTGACCTATATGCTTCAGCTGCAGTCGCATAGACGACATTTCTAGTCATTGCCACTCTTGGTCTAACTTGACACTAATGGCCTTGCCTACCCCTGGTACTTCACGCTCATAGTCGCTAACACAGTTGGTTATGGGGGCGCTCGGCGGCTGTGAGCGCGTAGAAGAAAACGACGATCGCATATGCGCTCGTGTTACGCGGCAGCCGTTGGCAGCGGGCAGCTGCGGCCAAGGCTTGGACCAGTAAAGATGTATCTCTTTGGGTCTTGGCCTCATCTCTAAAGGGTTCAGGGCTAGATGCAGCTGCAAAACCCTACATCTGGCGCCCAACGGGTAGGACCCCGCCCCGACATGTCCTGCCCGATCAACGTACGCGGGATCCCACCAGCCCCTGATTTCGGCCCGCTGCACGGCGATATCGCCTTCGAGGAGCTATGGGCGCTGAAGTGGGCGTTCATGGATATGGCCGCCTATGGGGTCTACGACCTGGTCCCCCTACTTCAGCCGGTGGAGACCCTCATGCGCCTCTGCCTTTCCAGGAGAATGACCCCCGATGAGCAGCGGCGTGCCATCATCGGCCTCGAGCACCTCGGCGCTTACCTCGGCCAACGCCTCCTCTAGAAAGAAGCCCGCGGAGTCGCTGGCTATCCCATTGTAGCCGTCCTGCCTTGAGTTGTGGTCGCTTGTCGAGAGATGGCGCCACGTTCTCCCCCATTCTTTTCAATGAGGCTGGCGTGGTGTGACGTCGAGGGGGGTAATGTGCGCATGCGCAAATGTGTGCTGCAAGGGGCCACCGCAAGGATCGCCACCTACTGCCCTCATTAGAAACGGTGAAGGAGGGAAAGGGTAGGGCAGGAGGTTTTTGGCTCACGCGGCAGGCATCTTTCTAGAGGAGGCGTTGCCTCGGCGTCCCGCTGCCCGTGCAGGCCATGGAGGCTGTGGCGCGCTTGTGTGGCGAGGTGGCACCTGGGGCTGACGACGAAGGCGGCGACGATGCGTGCGCTGACGAGGGCGGCATCGAGGCTCGTGTGGCGGGCCGGCAACGCGGGACGACAAGCGACGCGGTGGCGACGCATCGTCCGCCAACGACGGTGCAGACACCAAGAACGGTGAGGCGAACACGGCGTTGGACGACGCGATTTCTGGGGACACGGCCGGTGACTGCGACGACCTTGAAGCAGAGGTCAGGAAGTCCCGGGATCACGACAATGCGGCAGCCGTGAAGAAAAGGAAGAAGACTAGAAATAAGAGGAGGAACCGGAAGCACAGGGACACGAGACTAACACCAGACGAATCGGAGTCCGGCACCGAGGTGGTCTGCACTTGTGACCTTGAGAGGGACAAGGCTGCCCTTGAAGCTGAGGTAGATCGTCTCAAGCAGGAGACATCGCAGCATGCTACTTGCATCAGCCAGCTGAAATATGAGTTGGCAAACATGACAGATGCACATGATGGTCTCAAGCAGGAGCACGACGTCTACAAAGCCAAGGCCACCACCATGATTAATGAAAAGGATAGCCACATTTCTGGCCTGAAGGACAAGGTCCGTACTCTGGAGAAACTGCTCGAACAGCAGCTGGACGAGTCGCGGCAACATTTCTTCGAGGCCAAGACATCCTGGATTGACAAAATCCAGACCCTTGAAGCTCAGATCTTCAACATGGACCGGAAGGTGGCCGAGGACTCGCTGGAGTACAGTCGCATGGAGAGGCTGCTTGCAGATGCTCAGCAGTGCCTCAAGGATCAGCAGCACCAGTGTGCCAAGTTCGAGGAGCAATTGCTGGAGCGGGACACTCAACTGGCAAACATGCGGCGCAGCCATGAAGAAGAGCTGAAGGCCAACGCGCACTCCAGGACTCCCAGCTGGACGAGCTACGGATGCAAGCGGCTGTTCTCCGTGCACAGCTCGCCCAGGCCCAACAGGACCGCGACCGAGAGGCCAGTCAAGCGCAGACATTAATTTTGAAACTCAACCGGAAGGAGGCAGAGTGCAAGAAGAACCAGGAGCAGATCCAGGGGCTCGAGGAGGGCCAGAGGACTTTGTTGGCAAAGGTCTCCGAGCCAGAGAAGCAGCTCAATCTGGCGTCGGACTCTGAGACAATCCTCAAGCACGGTCTGAAGAGGAGTGAGGCTGAACTAGAGACCATGCAGGAAGAGCTTGCAAAGCTGAACCAGGTGCTGGCCTCGGCTGAGATCGAGAACAAGCGGCTGATGGAGGGGCTTGAGGCAAGACAGCAGCAAGCGGATAAACAATTCAGGCTGGAAGAGGTGACGCAGCTGCAGGAATCCCTGGGGAGGGTGGCAGGACAGGTGGACCCGTTCGAGGAGGGACCTGCCACCCACGTGAGCAACTGCACCAGCATGTCTGACCTGCAGCGCAACATCTGCAAGGGAGACGTGAGCGCCGGAGGCATATGCAGTCAGAGCTTCGTTGAGGACGTCACGCTTCCGTGACTGCCGAGGTCACCTGCGTTCAATGACTACTACCTGGAGGTGTGGCCGCCACCCGCACATGAATGGTCTGGTGGTCAACAACGGCAATGACATACAACGACAACGGCTTATGACTCGCTAGGACCGGTGCTGCACCAGGAGCGTCGGCATTTCGTCATGCTCTCGACCGTGGTCTTCAACCTCAGCGAGTGCGGTGCGTCTCCGCCTTTGGGCGGCGGCAGAGTTGCCTCCGCTGCGTGCGTCAGCAGTTCCCGCGTCCCGCAGCCCATGAGGTCCCACAGAGAGTTGTGGGCGGACAGCTCCGGCATGTGGTCGTGTGTGCCACGCGCAGTCCGCCGTGGCCAAGGATAGTCAGGACACTTGCGCAGGCTACCGTTGTGAAATTCACGTTCGCTCACTTCTTTCCAAGGGGAGCGGGCAGTATGGGGGCGCTCGGCGGCTGTGAGAGCGCAGAAGAAAACGACGATCGCATGTGCGCTCGTGTCACGCGGCAGCCACTGGCAGCGGGCAGTTGCGCCCAAGGCTTGGACCAGTAAAGATGTATCTCTTTGGGTCTTGGCCTGATCTCTAAAGGGTTCAGGGCTAGATGCAGCCGCAAAACCCTACACGATAAAGCCTAACGAGACTTCTTTTGCCCACTTCATCTAGCCGCTCATCTTCGCCGCAACGCCGTCGATTGTCATCCCCAAGCTCTTTCCGGCTCTCACCTCTCGAAAGCTCACAACAGCAGCACTTAGAGGTGATGCTGCAATAACAACCCACACTAAAATCTTCTGTTGAACCTGTCCGCACATCATAACCTTATCAGTGTAGGCGTGGACGGTGTACCAGTTACAGCTCTAAGTGGCACTGGCAGGCACGTGTCTGCTTTGAATGCTAACTTCTGAAACTAGCTGAAGAAAATCGTTACCCCTGCTTTAACACCTGTGGTCCAGGTTGCCAATGGTAGAACACCGGCCATTATTGGTGCATGTTCAGCTCGTGTGAGTGCTGCCGGACATCACACATCAGTTATGTTTTATGTTTTGGAACATTGCCCTTCTGACATAATTTTGGGACTTGAGAGACTGTTCTTCCGACATGGCGCAACTTGCTGTAGCTGCTGTTGTTGATTTTCCCAGTTGCCCTCCAAGTTGGCTCTGTTCCACAGAACACAATCATCTCTCTTGAAGTATGGTTATGTACATAGGTGTCTCACTGGGCCACCTGTATGAGACAGTGAGTATGAGTCCCCCCAATCTCGACATCACAGGACGTCGAGTGTGTCGTCCCTACAATGGACACCAAGTCTCATCTACTGCTAGTAAATTTTGGACTATGTGCACAAGTTCTTCCTCATGGCATTTCCAGTGATGCTACCAAGGACTTCTGATTTGGAAAAATTTTTGGAGCAGCAAAATTTTAATGTTGGACCACTTTGGAGCAGCAAGAATTTCCATTTGAAGAACTTTGGAGGAGGTAATTTTGCATCTGGGAGCACTCTCGACAAGCAAATTTCACATATTGGAGTACACTGGAGAAGCAAATTGCACTTCAGTTCAAGCACCTCAATAGTTATTATGGGGCTCTTATGATGAGCTAGAAATATTTTGATTCATTGCAAATCTGTTTCAGAAGCACTCCCTATGTCACTCGATATTGCAAAGATAAGGGCATCATGCTGTTGGGTGTTCTGGAAGAATCTCCTCAGCTATTATTTTTGATACTAGCATATATACAGAATACTGGATCAATAAAATTGTACTTTATGAAATGACACTCTAAATACGTCTATGTGTTTATCAGCACACTTGATAGACAAATGCCGCGACGTACAACAGTGCCTCAATGCCAAAGAGTCACACTGTCCCTAATGCCTTCCCCTAAGACGACTCCAAGGCGAAAGCCAGGTTCTTTTTCTTCTCGATCAATTGTACTGCTGGGCGCGACATGACGTCACAAAGAGGTGATAATGGCAGGGTGGAAACGACAGTGTACGAGAAGCAATGTGACACGAGAAATTTTTTGCCATTTGAATCTCATCACCCGACCAAACACAAACGGTCCGGTCCGTCATGAAGACCTTCTTGTGACGTTGTGTTGTGGTGTGCTCTAATCAACAGTTGCAGCACATGAAGTGGAAAACGTGATTGGTGCACTAGAACAACAGCATTATCCCAGGACGTTTATTAACGAAACCCACAAGCGCATGCAAAGAGGAACGAGGAGTGCGCCACGAGAAAAAAGACTACGTCCATTGTGTCTATTCCTTACGTTCAAGGTACTATATCCGCCTCTGTTCGCAGAGCCACTGGGCATAGAAACCGTTTTAAGCCTCATTAAACCTTGGCACATGTGTTCGCTAAGCCCAAAGACCGCACACCCGCGAACGATCAAAGCGGGGTCGTCTATGTAGTGTATGGCAGTACCACTAGATGGCTGTACCATTCATGTAGTGTACAACAGTACCGCCAGATGGCAACGCGGCATGTACTGCTTTCAATAATAATGGCTACCAATAAACCTGACGTCACTTCTCCGCCTGGAGACTCGGCTGTCGTGTCATTTACTCGCCTGATGCGCTCGACATGGTGTCGGAAGTGGGCGGGATCTATCTCCGCTGATCCCGTGCTTGCATCCTCGTGACACGGCCCCGCCGCCGCCGCCGCTGCTCTGCCATGACGACTACCGGTGTTGAGGGCTCCGCCCGGAATGTCGGCCGCTCCATTCTTGCAAGGCACGGCCCAGCTGCGTCCACCGTTGCCGTTTGACTTCGACAACCCCAACTCATGGCCTACATGGCTGCTGCAGTTCGAGGACTTCTCGTTCACTATCAGACTTCACATCGCTCTGGCAGAGGTACAGGTGTGCTCCATGCTCTACTGTATGGGACTGTAAGCCAGGGTTGTCCTCACGTCGACCGCGCTAGCTGAGGCAGATATGAAAGACGTCGCCGCAATGTAGAAGGCGTTCATTGACCACTTCGTGCAGCTGCCAAACGAGCTGTACGAGTCGGCGCGCTTCCACAGCCACACGCAGCAACCAGGTGAAACGGCCGACATATTTTTTACGGTGCTCCGGACAATGGTCAAGTCCTGCAACTATCCGTCGCCCGACATCGAAGAGCAGCTTGTCCGACACAGTTTTCTCGTGGACTTGCTCGACCGCGAACTCTCGGACACGCTCTGTCGGAACCCGAAAGTGACATTACACGAAGCGCTGACGTACGTTCGTCACCACGAAGATGCAGGTAACGAGCGCAGAGCTCTTTACTCGGCAGAGGCATCTTCGTTCGCAGTCGACGCCGCTTGCCTTCGCAAGGGAAAGCAAGCACCACATCCTCGCGCCGACTGTCTTGCTTGCAGTGTGTCACGCAACTTTTGTCGCAAGAGTGGCCATTTCGAGAACGTGTGTTGCAAAAAGAAGCGTGTAAATGGGAAGCCCACACGAAAGCCTTTGGCCAGCTCCATCGAGTTGCATGCAGTTGCGGGACAGCGTGAAGTTCGTCGAGATGCTCGTCGATGGGCTCCCACTTTCCTTCGAGGTGGACTCCGGCGCCAAAGTTTCAGTTGTACCCAGTACAATTTCTGGCGTCCCGTCGAAGCTTCAAGACCCCAAGAGCGAGCTGAAAGGCCCAGGCAACAACATCCTGCCGGTCATAGGCACTTACGTCGCTACCCTGTCGTGGCACGGAAAGTCAACAAAGCAGCTTCTCTACGTCCTAGCAACCAAGACGGTCCCGCTGCTATGCTTCCCAGCAATTCAAGCCTTGGGCGTCTGCATGTTTGTCGGCGAAGTCGCGAGGACTTCACAGCCGACGGGCGACTTTTGTCTCAATCCCAGTCTCTTCCGAGGACTTGGGACGCTCCTCGAAGCCTACACTATCAGGCTGCAACCCAATGCTACGCCTTTCTCGTTGAGCGTCGCATTCCACTCCCTCTCAGCGATGTCGTCAAGACTGAGCTAGACAAACTAGAAGCAGAGGGCGTGATTCGTCGAGTGGACGCACCCACTGACTGGTGTGCCGGGCTCGTTATCGTCCCCAAGGTCTCGGGCGGCTATCGGCTGTGCGTGGACTTGACTTGCCTCAATAGGCCTCCAACGCTCAAGTTTGCGCAGCGCCGTCCGCCGCCCCAGCGGAGAGAGGGGAAAACTCCGGTAGCTGGGACGGGTCGCTCTTGCTTGGTTTTCCCATCGCGCGCGCGGAGAACGTGCTCCCCGGGGCTTTTATCTCGCATTTTTCACGCTATGGGTGCCGTTCCTTCGTCGTACTCGAAAGCAGGCACGCAGTCCTGCTGCATTGTGAACTGTCACAAAAGTTTAAAAATGTCGAAGAGCCGAAAACTTCCTGTCATGTTCTACCGTTTCCAATGCAAGCAGTCCGAGGAGCAGAGGCGTCAAGAGTGGATTATGGCAGTTCGCCGCGATGCTTTCGCGGTCTTGTCACCTTGAAGCAGTTTTTGTCGTACACAGTATTACGAACTATTAACTGGGAGAAACGCAATGATCGTGCTCATTTGAAAGGGAAGTGCGTTTTTGAACCGAAGTTACAACAAATAGACAGCCGCTGTACGTTTCGAGATTGCGCGCTGGCTTTCCGAGTCAACCATTTGTAATGTTACAGCAGCGGAGCATTTGGGCTTATTACACCACAGTTTAAATAACGTACCGTGAGTACTAAGTGTTTAATTCAGCTAATTGCGGTACATTTCCCGTCGCGGCTCCCTGTAAACAGAATTAAGCTGTATGTTTGCACTGAGCGTTTATATTGGCCTGCATGCGACACGCCGTGATTGCTTAGAAGGCTGAAGTGTTGCGCTGCTAAAATCGTGGTCATGGGTTCGATTCACGCATACAGCAGCTGCATTTCGATGGGAGCGAAATGCACTAACACCGGCGTACTTAGATTTACGTACACGTTAAAGAAACCCAGGTGGCCGAAATTAATCCGAATTAATCCACCACGGCGTGCCTCGTATTAATGTCATGCGTTCGGCACGTAATAAAAAGCCTTGCATGCCGCTTTGGAAACGAGCTGAAAAAACAACCAAGGTGGCAATTAAATTTTCGATGGCTTCGCGAATTCAGATGCGCTTATTATTGGGCACAAATCTCGGCATAATCATACACATGCGCGATCCCAGTGGGTATTGTATAGTATCAGGGGCGTAGCCAGAAATTTTTTCGGGGGGGGGGGGTCCAACCATACTTTATGTATGTTTGTGCGTTCGTTTGTATGTGTGCGTGTACATATACGCAAGCAAAATTGAAAATTTTCGGGGAGGGTTTGAACCCCCCCCCCCCCCCCCGGCTACGCCCCTGTATAATATGATGCTGACCAAGCGAGCTGTCGAAACAACCAAAGCGACATTCGAATAAGCGAACACGGTGCGTGATGAGGCGTCGATATTATTCGAAATGAAACACGCCTCTGCAAGAAACATGCATCGTCGAAGTGGGCATGAAATATTTATTTATTTTTTGTTTGCGTATATCATTATGCTGTCAAAGGGAGCTCTAAAAAAATCCAAGGCGACATTAAACTTGCGATCCGACGTTGTTATCATTCGATGCAAACGTCGACAAAAGTGAAACTCCCACGAAACTGAACACTGCGCATTGCGATGCAGCCAGTGACTCAACAGGGCAGATGTAAATTTATGCTCTTCACACTGAGCTCATAATAAATTTAAAGCCGCACGACAAACTTGGCATCTAAGCAATTGAAAAGTTATCAATAGAAAACGCACTCGAAAGCGTGCTGGTTGGTTGCTGACAGCTCCGAGTATACACGACTGCCGCAACGAATGTGCGTTTTACCGGTAACATAATTACAGAACTCGCGCAGTCACCTCCCTACTCATGTCAAAGAAATGTGCCCGTTCAGCATCTGCACGCACGTAGCGCTCGCACAAACAGCATCGCCCTTGACGACCTGCTCGGTCCCGAAAAGGTGGTCCCTCTCTTGTCCTGTGTCAAATTTTGCGCTACGTGATCAGTTATGCATTACCAACATGCCCAACTTCATACTCTTGTCGATCAACCGTCCTCCTCTGGTAAGATTCCCACCGTTAAAACGTTTTTTTCCATCTCTGGGATCTTTCTAAACCTTCAGAGCAAGCGACACGTGAAGCTGCACGTGCACGGCGAGCAGAGAACAGCGCGTGCAGGGTGCCTGAACGTGCGGAGACAGCGCAGTCAAAAGGCAGGCGCGGAGAGGGGAGCGACCGGCTTTCGCTAGAAAGGCGGCGAAACGCGTGCGCCGCAGCGCCCCCTGGCCGAGCTTGGGAGGCCTATAAGGGGATTCTTCGAGAGCGTCATGTGCTCCCTACAGTGGAACAATGCCTCGGATTGCTTGAAAGGCTACAGTTTTCTTCAAGTTAGACACCACATCAAGCTTCCACCAGGTTAACTCTTTCCGGCACAGTGGTCACCTACGGTGACCACCCTTTGAACATTTTTTAGCAGCGACATCTAGAGGTTGAGCGAGCAAACAAGTGTTTGCTTTTCCCTTTCAGTCTTTTCTGAAGATGCCCCAGATGGCACTTGTTATCGAGGGCACTTTTCTCCCGCCAAGAAAAAGTTTTGCAACAAGCATGCCGTTTCCCGCGCTGGACCCTGAAAGATTCTGTGGGCGCAACGGTATGTGAGCTCGCACGCGAACTTTTTTTTGGTGCAACACGCACCAGAAGAGTATTTCTTACTTGATGTGCTAGTAAAACTGTGCTGCGGATCAGTTTCAATCTGTACAGCGACTTTATTCAGGGTGGTTACCTACGCTGACCACCGAGCATGAAAGGGCTACGGGAGGGGGATCTCTGACTGGATGAAGAAAACTTAAAACAGAATATTTTTTTTTGCTCAACACTTTTCTTTCAGTTCAATATCAAGATATTCCTTCCGACAATGACAACTATGCTGGAGGCAACAGCTCAAGTGACGGCGAATTTGACCCGGAAGAGGATAACCACAATCACTCTCCGAAGAACAATCCGTGACTCCAGAAGTAACTGAATGTGTCAGTGACTCATCGGACAACAAAACACATGAAGAAACTACCCTCGCACTCCAAAAGGTTCCCGTGTGGAGCACTAAGTATCGGATGTCTCCACCGCTAATGTTTTCACGTGACTGCGGACTTCCACCTGAAATGACCTTGAAAGACTATAGAAGAAATTTGGTCCGACAGATGACTGCCGAAGCTCTTATAGATCCTACAGATAAATGCAAGTCATCTGTTGGCGCAGGAGCCAAACTAAAGAAATTCAAATCCTTTGTGGACTTTGCCATTCGTACAACAGCGTCCAACCATCAGCCAACAAGGTGTTCACCACGAAGGTGCGCGAACTGTAGCACAAAGGCACACCCATCTCGAACAGTTTGGATGTGTCAAACTTGCAATGTGCCACTCTACTTTCGGAAAGGAAAAAACCGTTTTTCGGAATTCCACAAAAAGTGACTCCCTCTGCGCAAAGCGCAAGTTGTGCTGCTACATTGAGAACGACCAGTTGTTACACATTTGCGGAGCATAGACCCTTCCGGCACGGTGGTCATCAGCGGTGACTACCTCCTGGGAACTTTGTTACAAGTCGTAATTTTTTTTTCGTGCATGCAATGTGTTATTTGTGACCTTTTATCATAATTTTTGCATTAAAATTCAAAATTTAAAGCAATGCCAACTTCTGTGCTTGAAATAGCTGTTCCTCGAGCCCCAAGAATTGACCACATTTATAACCCCATTTGGATGCTACTGTTTTCTCCGGCTGCCGTTCGGGATCACGTCGGCACCGGAATACTTCTAGCAGCAGATGTCCCGGATCATCGAAGGCCAAGCGGGTGTGGTGAACATGATTGATGACATCCTCGTCTTTGGGAAGACATGCTCCGAGCAAGACCGCAGTCTCCGACAAGTCATGGACCGGCTAGCAAAGGCAGGAGTCACGCTCAATTGTGAGAAATGCTCGTTTGCGACTTCGAGTGTCAAGTTCCTTGGCGTCGTGGTCAGCGCGGAAGGAATTTCTCTAGACCCAGACAAGGTTGCAGCGATCCCAGCCATGCATCCACTCGAAGATGTCACAAGGGTCCGTCGCCTGCTAGGCCTCGTGAACCACATCGGACGCTTCTTACCACACGTTTCGGAGGTGACTGCGCCGATCCGAGCACTGCTGCTCAAGAACTCTGCCTGGACTTGGGGCCCGGCGCAGCAGTCTGCCTTCTCTGAACTGAAGAAGCTACTGTGCTCAGACCTCTGCGTGGCTCGCTACAACACCACGTACAGGACCACGATCTCAGATGACGCAGCTCCTATGGTCTCGGGGCAGTACTTCTCTAAGAACAGCTGTCCGGTGAGCGTCGAGCTGTCACCTTTGCATCGCGCTCCCTCCCATGCACAGAGCGCCGGTAGAGCCAAACAGAAAAAGAAGCTTTGGCGGTCAGCTGGGCGGTGCAAAGGTTCGAGGAATACGTCCGTGGACTTCAGTTCTTCCTTGAGACGGACCATCAACCGCAAGTGGTGCTCTTGGGTTCCATGGATGCTGACCTACTGCCACCACGGATCCAGCGGTTTCGCTAGTAGCTCATGCGTTTCCAGCACCAAGTACTCTATGTACCGGGGAAGCTGTTGGCAACAGCCGATACACTTTCGCGCGTAACGGTGTATTCCCCTTCATCCAACTGGGTGAATCAAGTAGAGCTCTTTGCCCAAGAGGTCGTCCGCTCCTTCCCAGACATCGTCTCGTCGCAGCTCAAGCACCTGCGCCACGCCCAAGCCAACAACGGCGAGTGCAATCTGCTGCTTCAGTACTGCACCAACGGCTGTCCTCTGCAGTCCCACTTGCCTCTCGATGTGAAGAGGTACTGGCAGTATTAAAGAGACCTCAGCGTCTGTGAGGGACTGCTTCTGAAAGGGTCCCGCATCCTCGTGCCGTCTGCCCTTCAGTGCCACATGCTCGAGCTTCTCCATGACGGGCATCAAGGCATCAACCAATGCAAGGCTTTAGCTCGGAAGTCGGCCAGGTGGCCGGGCATCAACAACCAGATAGACACACTGGTGTCTAACTGCCACACGTGTGCCGAAACCAGGGTGCAGCGCTTGGAGCCCATGCTGCCCTCAACCACTCCAAGTCAGCCCTGGGAAGAGGTCGACATCAATCTTTTTCATCTCAATGGCCAAGACTTTGTCCTTCTGGTGGATTACCGGTCACGCTTCCCAGAAGTCATCAGTCTACCTTCAACCACAGCACTTGCGGTCATCAACGCCATCAAAAGCGTTTTGCACGCCATGGGATTCCGAGACTGATGTGAAGCGACAACAGTCCTCAGTTTTCTGCGAAAGAATTCTCCGCCTTCGCAGAGTTCTACGGCTTCTGCCATGTCACAAGCAGCCCCCATTTTCCACAGTCGAATGGGGAGGTGGAACGGATGGTGAGGACAGTCAAAGACCTGCTGCGGAAGGCGGATGATGCCTACCTGGCACTTTTGCCATACTGGGACACACCTGGGGTAAAGGGAGTGAGTCCTGCTCAGCTGCTCATAGGTAGGCGCCTAGAGACCCGGCTGCTGAAGACGTCGCACCTGCTGGAGCCAGCCTGGCCTCCTTTGGTCACAATCACTCAACATGACCAAGACAACCAGAGGCAACAAGCATCAGACTTTAACCGAAGACATGCAGCTCACACCTTGCGGCCTCTTCAGGCCGGAGAACGGGTCTGGGTGCAAGATGTTAAGTCCCCAGCAACCGTCTTAGGGCCAGCTCAACGCCCGTGCTCCTACGTGATGGAGACTCCGACGGGTGTACAGTAATACCTCGTTAACTCGAACTCGCATATCTCGAAAAATCGGCTAAGTCGAAGTTTTCCGCGGTACCGAACCATTTCCCATAGGCGCAATGTATTTATTGCCCTTTTATCTCGAAGTATTTCCGTGCCCACTTTCGGTTATCTCGAAATCTCGACTGAGAATGGAACCAAAACTTCGCCGCCGAACCGTTTCACAAAATACTAGCGGCAAAATGTCATACGTTTCACAAGGTTCGCGCGAGGCTGCCGCGTTTACGACGAAGTGGCCACTGTTCCCGAAAGTAAAGTCGGAACCTAGCGGCATACCAACTTTGTCGAGCAACCCTGTGTCACGTCATGTGACGCTATAGACGTGCACATAAGCAGGCACTGCAAAATAGCTCGGGTCGTACACGTTTTGTTTACCGTCAGAGATGCGATTTCAGCATTTTATTATAATTTTATTTACGCAAGACACGTCGCGCGGATTTTTTCGTCGGCCGTGCGATGTGGTGAGGATAACGCCACCAAAGCAAAGCAAGTCACTGACGCTGCAAAGAAAGGTAGCCCTAATCAAAGAAACGGATTCGAGGCTCGAAATTTCCGGACGTCAAAACGGCGCTGAATGTGTGGCATCGTGCGAGAGGAGCCCCTTCCAGTCACATCGACAGATAAGGCCGATTCTCTGGACTTAGCGGTGGGCTAAACTGATCTAGCCTGCAACATCGGCTGGTTTGACCATTTTGTTAAGCCAAACAACGTGGCGTCACGCACAGTGATCGCGGCAGCGTCGACGCAGCTACTCGAGGGGTGACGACTTCCGCCGAAACAAGATACATGCTTCGCTTGATGCGAAATAAACTTGAGTGCAGCGGCGCGGATGATCGGCACATGCGATATGTTAAGCAACTCGAGAAAGCTTTGCTAGGTGCAAGTGTTACTGAGAGGCAGACCAGCCTTAGTCGGTCACTCTGCACTAAATAAAAAGGCAGTGCCGAAAAACACAGCTGGTTAATAGCGCTTGTATGTCATAATTTTTCTTCAAAAGCTTTACAAAGAGCCAGTTAGGCGCTCCTGTTAAGAAACTGGTCAGTAGGGATAACGTTTCTAGATAGAACTGAATTTCTCAATGGAATTTGCCCAACCTTGCTTATCTCGAAAATCTGCTTATCTCGAAATTTTTTCTGGTTTTTACTACTTCGAGTTAACGAGGTATTACTGTACTTCAGCGTAACCGGATGCACCTGGTGCCAATGACGGGAACCCTAACTGCCAACCCACCTGGAACACCTGTGGTGGATTAGCTCGAGACGACTACAACGCCTGGAGCTGACCAAGCAGCTCAAGATCAGCAAATTGTGTCGCCTCAGGAAAGCACCTCCACTACAGAGGAACCTCGGGGTTCTACTTCTACGCCACGCGTCTCGCGGTATGGCAGGAGGATCCACAGGCCGAAAAGACTCGACCTGTGAACATGTGTTTTTTCGGACCATGAGTTCTGGTGCATGTGTTTTGTTAAAGTTTACCGTGGGGGGGATGTAGTGTACGGCAGTACCACTACATGGCTCTACCATTCATGTAGTGTACAACAGTACTGCCAGATGGCAGCGCAGCATGTACTGCTTTCAATAATAAGGGCTGCCAATAAACCTGACGTCACTTGTCCGCCCGGAGACTTGGCTGTCGTGTCACTCGCCCGATGCGCTCGACAGTCTACAAAGTACAATGCCAAGATTGTGACACAACTTACATCGGCGAAACAGGCAGGAAACGATCAACGAGGCTCAAGGAACACAATGGGCACGTCACTAATGCCACCCATCCCACACGTTCCTAGACAGAGCTCGTCGAACACTGCTGGACAACAGGGCATACCTTCGACTTCAACAGTGCAACGACGCTGGCTTGGGAACAAAGGTGGGGGCAAAGAAAACTGGAATCATGGTTCATCCGCCGCTACTAATCGGCTTGCAACAACAACCGCGGCCCCCTACCGGATATTTACAAGGACATATGCAGGAGTGGAAGTGGGCTTGAGTGTTTTGGAGCAGCTTTGGAGCACCAAAATGTGTGTTTTGGAGCAATGGAAGTTATTTTTGGAACAGAATTTTAGCATCAAATATCACTGTTTTTTTTTTGTTTCTGGTAAACACAAGAAATTCTAACGATTATAGAAAACATTCAATACAGATGAACCAACCACAACTAACACAAATGATATATATATATATATATATATGTATACATGCGCATGCGTGTTATCATTAAAACATCACAGCTGTCATAGAGCAATGACTCAGGAAAACAACATAAGCGATGTGTTCTGAATAGCTACACTTGACTAGACTGACAAATGAAAAACGTTAATGGTAATGAACGTTTTTCAGCAGCGCCGTTTTCGCGCCGCGTTTGCCGGGTTGCTACAGTTTCGTCAAAAGCCTACGCCGGCTTCAAAAAGTTCCTTCGAAATGCGCGGAGATCAGCGCCGTCTGGAGGCATTGGAAGAAATCAAAGAAGCACGCGTCTGCACCCTAAACTCCGCTTGTCGGACGAGTGGGTGATGTGCCGCGCGAGGCGTTTTCTTTTCTACTTCGAGTAGGAAGACGTGGCGGCGCGATTTTGAGACGGCGTTCATCAAAATGACGCCCGCAACCCTCCGACCACGCGTCAGTCGCGCATGTCAAAAAACACGCGCGTCCCTCCAAACACGCGCAACTCTCGCCAAAAATTGCGCCATGCGGTTCCACCTTTTCCCTTCAAGTTCCCTTCCAAGATTTGTCAATTATTGGTGTCGGTTATATGCACGCAAATATGGTACTTGAGATGCGATGATACTAGATGTTGCAATCGCACAATTTGTATCTCGTGATTCTGTTTTCGTACTACCTCACATTTGTCTTTTCAGTAATAAACTTTCCAAGTGTCTATCTTGTTCTTTTTTGTATATTTCATCACTCGCCACCTCATATACCAAGCCACACACAGCAACGGCGGCGAGCGGCATGTCATGTTGTGCTGCGGATGGTACGAGCTACAGCGTACTCGACCACGAGCCAAGCGCAGGTTCTGACGAGCCAAAATCGAACAACGCAACTGATCGCACTCGCAAGACTAAGCTCGTCGCTGCACTAGCGCGTTTACATGCTGCATTTATAACGTCTAAAGGCTTGTGTGCAATGCAACAAATTCTGCACGTGGAGAGGCAAGCTCTCACTAAAAAACGAGTTTCGGAAATGGTTCAACCGACTCACACAAACCGAAGCCCTGTGAGTGGTTTCGCGGTTGGTAGTGGCTTCATTGACCGCAAACGGATAAAACAAATTTTTCTTTCTCATGCAGACTTATGACACAAGATCCATATTACACACTCAGCTATACAGTGGTTTCCTTAATGCAAAGTTTCTAAATAATGGTCGCGCGTTTACGTCCGCGGCAGCTGCTCGCACTATCCTCATGGCTTCACATCAAATTCAATATTCTCAGTAAATAGAACCTTTTCGACAATATTGTTACAAGAAAACGTATATTTACAAATATATACAAGCAGAAATAGATGCTGATACAATGGCGGACCGGAGCCTGTCCTTTCAGCACTTCGTCGTTGTCCCCCTTTCAGAGTGGAGGAGGAGGAGGAGGAGGAGGAGAGGTTGAGGAAAGGAAAAGGCGCAACTTCTGCAACCCTAATTGGGAGCACGGCTCAGCGCCTGTAGGGGAAAGGGGGAAAGGGAGATAAAGATGAGAAGAGGGAGGAGAAGGAGAGGAGGAATGCTGTCCATGACCGAGGACGCGGCGGGCGGCTACTATAGCCGGTTGGCCAGTCCAGTGTCCTCAAGGAAGCGAAGAACCGCCTTGAAAACCTGGGTGTGGTGCTTTGCAGGGAAGAGGAGGTCCCTCTGTGTAGCCGCGGGAATACCCTGGCGACGGAGTGCGGCGAGCAAGGCAGCTCGTTGTGCTTGAAGCGCTGGGCACACACACAACAGGTGATCAATTGTTTCGTCTGCCCCACACGCACTGCACGCAGGTGACGAAGCTCTGCCGAGCCGGTGACGTCGTGCCGCAGGCCAGGAGCAGCCGATGCGTAGACGCAGTAGAAGGGACCGCTCCCTCCTGGAGAGGCCCCTGTCAGGCAGCCGGGTCGGAGGTTCCAGCCTGGCCACACGTTCGTCGGGGTGGCAGCGTAGCAACAGCCGCCTCAAGGTTAGCCTCGAATAGTCTGAGGCGACCACAGCACGGCAGACAGCGACGGTAGAGTGATGTGCCTCCTTCGCCAGTGCGTCTGCTTGCTCATTTCCCTGAATACCCACATGAGATGGGACCCAATGCAGGGAGACATCGACGCCACTGGCGAGGAGGGCATGCAGCTTGGTGACCAGCAGTTGAGTTCCGATTCAGAGTGGGTCCCACTACCACCTTGAGCCACTGGCCCACTGCTACCTTGTGACACTACCCCGCGGCGTAAAAGCGCCGACCCGGCGCTGGTCACGGAAGTAGTGAGGTGGACGGCACATATGGTTTCAGTCTTACGACGTGCACAACAGTGGATGCGGGTGAGAAACAGCGCTAAAAAGACGGGACAAGAAAGGACACGAGACGACGGCGCTGACTAACAACCAAATGTGCTTTATTCCTTCAGTCAGCATAAATATACTTCACCACTAACGTAATGAAAAAACAGAAAACTCAGCCTGCGCAGAGGCAGTAAGGCGATCAACGAGACAAGAATTCTATCTCCTTCGGAAGGAGGGAAATCGAGGGGAAGCTTACACATGCCTCGCCGCTATTGTAGATGTGATAAGCTTCTGAAATGAGGCGCGCGCGCTCGTCATGGTATTTTGACAAGAAAGTGGCATCGTTAAAAGATGGATGGCAACCGCAACTGTTACAGTGAAGAGATAACTGACTATCTGTAGCTTGTTTTTGTACCTTGTTCAAATGCTCGCGCATGCGGTCATTAGCGCACCGCCCCGTTTGCCCGACATAGTAACGCCCGCAAGAAAGTGGAATCTTGTATACAACTTCTTGACAACATTCAACAAACTTCTGCCTGTGCTTCTTAGTGCATCTTCTTTTCTTCTCTTCTTCTCGGTTGACTTGCTGGCACAGGCTACCAAGCTTATTTTGGGCAGAAAACAACAGCCTAACGCCTGCCCTGCTGACAACTTTCTTGAGATTGTGCGCGACTTTGTGCACGTACGGAATAACCGCAACAGTTTGCTTCGAGTTTTTCTCGGATTGCACAGCAGCTGAGCGCTTGTTTTTAAAGCCTGCTACGAGGCTTTCGGCAATGTTAGTCAAAAGCGTTGCTGGAAAACCTGCGAGCTTCAGGCGTGCTACTTGTGAAAGAAAACTTGCTTCAACTTGGTGGTCACAGGACCTGTCTAGCGCCGCCTTCATGCAAGCTCTTGCAATTCCGCGTTTAACAATCTTCGAGTGCGCAGATGAAAAAGGGAGAAGGCTCTTTTGAGATCTGGGCGCATAACTCCAACATAAATGGCTATTTGAGAACGAGAGTTCCAAGTCTAAGAAGACTTAGACTTGGAACTCTCGTTCTCAAATAGCCATTTATGTTGGAGTTATGCGCCCAGATCTCAAAAGAGCCTTCTCCCTTTTTCATCTGCGCACTCGAAGATTGTTAAACGCGGAATTGCAAGAGCTTGCATGAAGGCGGCGCTAGACAGGTCCTGTGACCACCAAGTTGAAGCAAGTTTTCTTTCACAAGTAGCACGCCTGAAGCTCGCAGGTTTTCCAGCAACGCTTTTGACTAACATTGCCGAAAGCCTCGTAGCAGGCTTTAAAAACAAGCGCTCAGCTGCTGTGCAATCCGAGAAAAACTCGAAGCAAACTGTTGCGGTTATTCCGTACGTGCACAAAGTCGCGCACAATCTCAAGAAAGTTGTCAGCAGGGCAGGCGTTAGGCTGTTGTTTTCTGCCCAAAATAAGCTTGGTAGCCTGTGCCAGCAAGTCAACCGAGAAGAAGAGAAGAAAAGAAGATGCACTAAGAAGCACAGGCAGAAGTTTGTTGAATGTTGTCAAGAAGTTGTATACAAGATTCCACTTTCTTGCGGGCGTTACTATGTCGGGCAAACGGGGCGGTGCGCTAATGACCGCATGCGCGAGCATTTGAACAAGGTACAAAAACAAGCTACAGATAGTCAGTTATCTCTTCACTGTAACAGTTGCGGTTGCCATCCATCTTTTAACGATGCCACTTTCTTGTCAAAATACCATGACGAGCGCGCGCGCCTCATTTCAGAAGCTTATCACATCTACAATAGCGGCGAGGCATGTGTAAGCTTCCCCTCGATTTCCCTCCTTCCGAAGGAGATAGAATTCTTGTCTCGTTGATCGCCTTACTGCCTCTGCGCAGGCTGAGTTTTCTGTTTTTTCATTACGTTAGTGGTGAAGTATATTTATGCTGACTGAAGGAATAAAGCACATTTGGTTGTTAGTCAGCGCCGTCGTCTCGTGTCCTTTCTTGTCCCGTCTTTTTAGCGCTGTTTCTCACCCGTAATCATGAACCAACCAGCCCAAATGCGTACCCTTCAACAGTGGATGGCGTTGGCGTTGACTGCACTGAATCGGCGACTCGCTGTATTTCATATGTGAGGTCAGTGACCTTCCGCAGGACTTTGTATGGTCCGTCATAGCGAAATAACAACTTTTCTGAGAGACCGATGCGACGACATGGGGTCCACAATAGGACAAGTGAACCAGGTTCATAGGAGACATCTCGGTGTCGGCGATCATACAGGTCTTTTTGAGTGGCCTGAGATGCTGTGAGGCGCTCTCGGGCAATCTGTCGTGCTGTGTCGGCTCGGGCAATGGCATCGAGAACGTATGTGACAGGCGAGTTCGAGCCAGTGGGAAGCAGCGTGTCAAGAGGGAGGGATGGCTCACGTCCATACAGAAGATAAAACGGGGAATAACCTGTGGTGTCATGCCTGGAGGAGTTGTAAGCGAATGTGACGTAGGGTAACGTTGCGTCCCAGTCGCGGTGGTCGGCAGAAGCGTACATCGACAACATGTCGGTGAGAGTGCGGTTCAGGCGCTCCGTAAGCCCATTAGTTTGCGGGTGGTATGCCGTTGTGAACTTGTGGTTCGTAGAACAGGAACGAACAATGTCCTGGATGACGCGGGACAAGAAGTATCGGCCTTGGTCGGTGAGAAGCTGGCGAGGAGCACCGTGATGCAAGATGATGTCATGCAGTAGAAAGTCGGCCACATCAGTTGCGCAGCTGGTGGGAAGTGCGCGGGTAATGGCGTAACGTGTGGCGTAGTCAGTCGCTACGGCGACCCACTTGTTCCCGGATGCAGAAGTGGGGAATGGTCCGAGGAGGTCGAGCCCGACGCGGTAGAATGGTTCGGCGGGGATGTCAATAGGCTGAAGGTGTCCGGCTGGAAGCATTGTTGGTCGTTTTCGACGTTGACAGAGGTCGCAGCTGCTGACGTACTTTTGCACGGAGCGATAAAGGCCTGGCCAGAAGAAACGGCGCCGGACGCGATCGTAAGTGCGTGTAACTCCAAGGTGACCGGCGGTAGGTTCATCATGGAGCTGGCGAAGAACATCTGCCCGCAAGTGGGAAGGCACGACGAGAAGGCGTTCAGGGCCGTGGGGGCGCATATTGTGGCGGTATAGAACACCGTCGTGAAGGCAGTACAAGTGTAGAGAACTGCTTGGAGTTCCGGAACTCAGACTGTCAATGATGGGACGTAAAACCGAGTCGCGGCGTTGCTCACAACCTATATCGAGGAAGTCTGATATAGAGAATACCCCAGACTCAGCAGGTCCCTCTGCGGTGTCGGGTGGATCCACTGGGTACCGTGACAGACAATCGGCGTCCTGATGGAGTTGGCCGGATTTGTAAACCACCGAGAAGGTGTATTCTTGAAGGCGGAGAGACCAACGACCGAGGCGGCCCGTGGGATCTTTGAGCGAAGAGAGCCAGCACAGGGCGTGATGGTCAGTTACAACAGTAAAGCTGCGGCCGTACAGGTATGGGCGAAACTTAGCAACTGCCCAAACTAGAGCAAGGCACTCTCTTTCGGTGATTGAATAGTTCTTCTCCGCCGTGGACAACAGTCGGCTGGCGTAGGCGATGACGCAGTCTCGTCCGTGTTGACGCTGAGCGAGAACAGCACCAATCCCATGGCCACTCGCGTCGGTGCGAACCTCTGTCGGGGCGGTGGGATCAAAGTGGGCTAATACTGGAGTAGTTGTGAGGGCTGTAACGAGCGCCGAAAACGCAGCAGCTTGAGGCGAACCCCAAGTAAAGTTGACGTCTTTCTTGAGTAGTTCTGTGAGAGGACGCGCAATATCGGCAAAATTCCGGATGAAGCGGCGGAAATAGGAACACAACCCGAGAAAGCTGCGGACATCTTTAGCCGAACAGGGTACGGGAAATTGTGTCACTGCGCGAATTTTGTCTGGATCAGGCTGGACGCCAGCTGTCTTAACGAGGTGACCCAGTACAGTTATTTCACGACGGCCAAAACGGCATTTGGAGGAGTTCAACTGTAGGCCAGCTTTGCGGAATACCTCGAGAATAGTGGAGAGCCGCTCAAGATGGCTTGCGAATGTTGGTGAAAAAACGATGACATCGTCCAGGTAGCACAAGCATGTTGACCACTTGAAGCCGCGTAGAAGGGAATCCATCATCCGCTCAAAGGTGGCGGGAGCATTGCAAAGCCCAAACGGCATGACCTTAAATTGGTACAGGCCATCTGGGGTTACAAATGCGGTTTTTTCTCGGTCTTGCGGATCAACAGCGATCTGCCAATAACCAGATCGAAGGTCAATGGATGAGAAGAACTTGGCGCCATGAAGGCAGTCGAGTGCGTCATCGATGCGTGGCAAGGGGTAAACGTCCTTCTTAGTGACCTTGTTGAGGTGCCTGTAGTCAACGCAAAATCGCCATGTATTGTCCTTCTTCTTTACAAGCACGACAGGAGATGCCCACGGACTAGCCGATTGTTCGACGACACCTTTGGCGAGCATCTTTTCGACTTCTTTCTGGATGACAGCGCGTTCGGCAGCGGACACACGGTAAGGGCGCCGGTGAATTGGGTTGGCATCGCCGGTGTTAATGTGGTGGGTCACAACCGATGTCTGGCCTAAAGGGCGGTTGTCAAGATCGAAGATATCAGCATAGGATGTCAAGAGACCACGCAGGTCTTGTGCTTCAGTGGGCGGAAGATCGGGCGCTATCATTTTCTCAATGTCAGTGCGTGCAAGGTCGAGTGCAGTGAGCGAGTTGGCATGGTGACTAGGAACACCTGCTGATAACTGAGAGATATGGCAATCTTGCAGTGACGACACGACGCCGAGCGTAATACCTGCAGGCAGCACATGGGTGGTTAGATCGAAGTTCAAGAGAGGTAAACAAGTCTGGTTGCGGCATACTGTGACCACAGTGTGCGGTACGGCAACAGAATACTTCAAGACGACGTCGGTAATCGGTGAAACAACATATTCACCATCACGCACAGGTGGATCAAGGATAAGCTGGAGGTACGTCGCGGCTTGAGGCGGAAGATGCACAAACTCCATGGCACATAGGCGACTGGGAGCGTCATGGTCAACGTAGGCGTCTAGAGGGAGTTCCAGCTGAAGAAGGCCCGTCGAGCAGTCGATAAGAGCGGAGTGCGTCGAAAGAAAGTCGAGACCAAGGATCACGTCATGTGGGCACTGCGAAAGCACGGTGAACAATACGATGGTCTGACGGCCAGCAATACACACGCGAGAGGTGCACATACCAAGAACTGTAGATGTGCTCCCATCGGCAACTATTACTGCACACTGAACAGGAGGCGTGAGCACTTTGCGCAGTTTTTCCCGGAGAGCAGCACTCATCACTGAAATCTGTGCACCAGTGTCTATTAGGGCTGTAACGGCAACGTTATCCACCAAGATTTCTAAAATGTTTCGGCGTGTAGGAATCGTCAACAGAGGATTTGAAGTCCGGGTCGTTGTCGCAGCGTCACCTCCGGGAGCTGCATGGACTAGTTTCCCGAGGTCGAGGGGCCAGGCCGTGTAGGGGACGTTGATCGACGAACAAGCGGCGATAGAGATCGACGGCCTTGGGGTGACGGGGATCGGCTGAACCTTCTGCTTGGAACGTGGACATCAGTAGCCTGGAGATCGGAACGAGGAGAAAGCCTGCGCGAGTTGCCTTCAAATCGGCGCCATGTTCCGGTGTTCCAGGAAGTCGACGACCACCGATTGCGACAGTGGCGCGCAATGTGTCCTACGCGAGAGCAGTGAAAGCAGATTGGCCGATCATCAGTTGTCCTCCATTCAGCAGGGTTTCGGTAGCGTGAAGGGTACGCTGGGATCTGGTTGACGACGGCAGGAGTGCTCTCGGGAGTGCGAATAGAGCAAACAGGTGCTATGCCGAGATTCGCAATCTCTTGGCGTACGACTGCTTGTATGAGCGATACGGTGGACGCGTTAGCCTGTGGAACGTCAGCAGGAACCATTGCTTCCAGTTCACGACGGACGATGCGGGTGACATTTTCTGACGACGTAGCCTGCGTGAACGTGGGGGGGTCTTGGCAGGTCGATGTGGCTGCAGTATTAGGTAGTCGTACGAAATGGCGGCTGATGCGACGACTCTTGGCCTGCTCAAAACGCTGACATTCCTTGACCACGGCGTCGACGGTGGTGCAATCCTTCACGATCAGCAGATTGAACGCGTCGTCGGCAATCCCCTTCAAGATATGGGCAATCTTGTCAGCCTCCGTCATGTTCCCGTCAGCTTTTCGACAAAGACCCAGTACGTCCTGTATGTAGCAGACGTAGGACTCCGTCGACGTCTGAACGCGGGACTCGAGATCTTTTCTTGCGGCCTGCTGGCGACCAAATGGCCTGCTGAACAACTCGATGAGTTTCGACTTGCAGGTGTCCCAGGTGGTTAATTCCGACTCGTGCGTCTCGTACCAAACGAGTGCGGTATCCCTGAGGTAGAAGACCACGTTGGCGAGCATCAACGTGGGGTCCCACCTGTAATACTCGCTGACGCGCTCGTACAATGCGACCCAGTCCTCCACATTCACCTTGTCTTTGTCAGTGCCCGAAAAGGTTCCTGGGTCTCGAGGAGGCAGGAGAACCACATGGGGCTGCTGCTGCTGTTGCTGCTGCTGCTGCTGCGCCGGCGATCCTCGGTCAGTCATTGCAGGGAAAGGGAGGCGACGACCGCTCCGAAGTTCCGTGTTGGTTTTCCGAGAGGAAACGCAGGCACGCAGGTGTACCCAGCACCTCCACCAATAATGTTACAAGAAAACGTATATTTACAAATATATACAAGCAGAAATAGATGCTGATACAATGGCGGACCGGAGCCTGTCCTTTCAGCACTTCGTCGTTGTCCCCCTTTCAGAGTGGGTCCCACTACCACCTTGAGCCACTGGCCCACTGCTACCTTGTGACAATATGAAGCGTCAACGCACTTACTTTTATTCATGTTCGCAATCCCAGGCCACGATGACAGCAACCGCCTCGTGCGCGCAGCGCGCCAAAAAACTCCGTTACCGACGGCGTTACAATCGAAATATGGCGGCACAACTCACTTTCTTGAAGCTAGCTCTGAGGCTAGCTCCTGTACAGGCTCGCTAGCTTTTTTGCGCCTGCGACAACGTTAGGGTGGCTAGAATGGGGAGGTGTGCTGAGCGCAGCGCGTTTCCCTTGCCAGACGGGGCCCCTCTGCGCGCCAATGCCGCCAGGGGCGCTGGTGCAAGGGGCGCTGCATGGGACAGCCACCGCTGACGCACATTTTACCCGAATGGAGCCTAGCGCTCGGCAGCGCAGCGTCGTTTTTTCAGCTTTCACGTGGTTTTTATTGTACATGGATCATGGATTTTTGAGCTGTGAGGATAATGCCCTATAAAGCGAAGAGAAAGCTGAACCTTCTTGCTTCAGCAAAACTGCTAGCCGGCCTAGTTGGAACGAATTCATTGTAGTACTTGCGCGAAAACAAATGTGGACGAAGAAAGGAGACACACGGACAAGCGCAATCGTGTGTCTCCTTTCTTCATCCCCGTTTGTTTTCGCGCAAGTACTACAATGACTTCTTGCTTCATTCCTGACTGCAACTTTGGGTACAAAGGGTCTGTGAAAGTTCGAAAAGCTCGAATAACAAATCGAATGGTGTTCTATTCAATCTGGTACTCGAATCGAATAGCACATATTCGAAATGCCAAATATTTTTCGAATAATTGAACTGGCGGAAAAACCCCAAAAGTGCAACACACTGGAACATCGGGATCGAGGCAGCACTTTTCTTGTTTTAACTGTTGGATTACCAAGATACATGCATGCAGCCGAATTTTTCATGGGACTATCGATACCGTACTAATCACAGATGAAGGTGCTTCTATTTAAAACTTTAGTGTCGTTGAGCGATAGTGTCCTCAATCTGCTATGGTCATGACGAGGTTCCTAAGGTTGATTGAATTCTGAAGGAACCACTGCATATCAACGTACAGTTAAAAATATCTCGTAGGCTGTCACTGCTTATACGAGCTTACCTCAGTTTACATAATTGTGGGATTTTTTGCCGTTTAAAGTTAATCGCATTGTTCCTTTGTTAATATTTGTGACTGTTTGTTCCAAATAAAATATTGTTGAAATATAGAACTGCTTTGAAAATTGTTGCCTTTTTCGAACACTATTCGAATAATAGTCAATTAGTATTCGATTCGGTTCAAAATTGACTGTTCGCACAGCCCCAGGTACAGGTTGTCCACAGAAAAAGCATCCTTGTTCCAAGCACCAGCGTGGAAAAAAAAGAAAAAAAAAGAAAGAGGGAAAAAAGGAGCTGTTTTGGAAGTGGGCTATTGCGAAACCGAGAGCTGAAGCTGAAGAAGTGATGTCCACCTTGTCTATTACATTGCGGGCTATGTGACAAGGAAGCAGATTCTTTGCATCAATGAACCTTGCAAAGCAGGTTGCCTCATCACCAAAGACAATGGGACCCTAAATCTGTTGGCGCATGCAGTAGGACCATGGCAGACTCCTTTATCTATCAGGCGCGCTGTACATGTTTTAGTCGGTTGAGGACAAGCTGACCACTTTTTAGCACAGTTCGCCCCCACGCAGTCTGTTGCAGACATGTGGCAAAAGATCGGGCAAACGTCACAGGTTAGCTGCAGTGAGCATAGCATTATGTTAAAGCGATCTGTTGCACGCTTTTATCGCGTAAGTCAGGTACACGTCTTTTTAAAAGGAGTCAACCAAAAGGAGGAAGAAAAGAAAGCCAAGTGGGCTAAGCCCTGTGTTCTGTAGAAAACTTTTTATTGCACAGTTAAAATAAACTTGCTTCGTGTACGAATGTGTTTTCTGTTCAACTAATGTTTCCCCCTTTGCCAGCAAAACGTATACATGACTGTCATGTGTACGTTTTCAAAACGTCGATCATGATGACGTTTTGACCAGAAGCCAGTGAATGGGAAACGTGCGGCACCTACAGGTGGTGCGACACTGCAGTGCGCCAGCGCGCCGTCAGCGCCGCGAGTGGCCATTCAGTTGTCAAGTGTCGTGCTACGAAATCTCGTCTCTCCTTCTGCTGCGCCCGCGTTTTGTGGACGTGCGTGCGCGCGATGGCGACTGGTTTTACAAAGCGCGCCGGCTTCAAGGGCATAAATAGCGCAGGGTTTTTTAGAGCCTTCAACGAAGAGAAGGGACACAAATTATGCCGCAGCAGGCACGTTTTCGACGTGACGGTAGAGAGCACGGTCGGATAGAGTAATCTGAGAGGGAGATGCGTGCGACAGGCCAACGTGAACCAGGGAGCATACGCCGTTATCATCGAAGTTTGTGCGCACGCTTTTTCATCATTTTACCTGCTCATTACTGAGTAAACGATTACATTAACGTCAAACATGTGCTGTAGCAAGATGTTGTCTCGAGGGTAACCGAGTGTGATCGGCGCGATTAGTACGCATGATCGCCTCCCGTGTTGCATTTAGTGATGCCGTAACAACTGTGCGAAGCTTTCTATGCTGCAGCTCTGTTTGTGGATGTTGCTTGGGCTGCATGAGTGCTTGGGTAAATCAGTTACCTGTCATCTTTGCAAGCGATATCTTAGCCGTCACGTAGCATAAAAACAGCGTGGCGCAGCACCTCTTGCATGCGCAGCGCTATCAAGGGGCAAATACAATACAGGTGTAATAAAGATTAAAATTCGCGCGGTCCCCGATGCATTGTGCCATGCATCCGGCTCTTGTTCCTCACTGTTCCTGTTTACGAACTGCGCTATCTGCTTATACGTATAGGGCTACGAGTAACATTTTTCCCTGCAAATGAGTATGACTGAATGATGCTCGCCTTTATGTACCTATCAAATTGTCTGAACTACGGTCCGCGTAACAATAACGCACGTATAGCTCGACGGCGTCAAGTAATTTGACAATATGGTCATCGCCGTGAACTGCGGGATAACTGTTGGCTGATGTACGTAACTTGAAGTGCTCGCGCTCTGTAGTATGCATGTGTACTTTTCAGGGTAGGGTTCTGTTTGGTGTCACAGAAGTCTGGCCACTTGGGGCACACCACGGACACTGAAGCGCGAAGCGGCTCGTGGGTTATGTGCGCCCCAGTGACACGGGCACGGACGCACGCCTGCCCCGAAGGGGCAGGCGCGCGGGCTAAACAGCGTGTGGCCGCGATAGCGGCCAGTAGCGCATGACCGAGACCCTGCCAACCGGCCATTGAGCGTTAGCGAAATGGCCGCACTCGCGAAGCGAGGGCGAAGCCACGATTAGGTTTCCGCGCGCGAAGGGCGCAGAGGGCCTTCACTGAGCAACAGGGAAAAAGTGCCGGCAACTTTGCACGCGTCCGTGCCAGCGTCCGTGGTGTGCTCGTGTCGTATCACTGGGGCGCACTGCCCCAAGTTGCCAGACTTCTGTGACACCAAACAGAACCCTGCCCTTTTCAGCATTAATTACTTTAGACTATTAACACAAAAAACGCGTCTTTTTCAATCGTACCGCCCGGAGGCCGGGTGTAACTTTTCAGCTTTATGCAACTAGGCTGATCACCAGAGCTCACTACAACTGTAGGGGTGGTGTGAAGGCCACTGCAAGCATGCAGCAGCAGTTGTAGCTTTTGTCAACAGTAAAGAGTCTGCTAAACTTCAGCTATCGCCGCAGTTTTGCGGTACGTCAGCGGAAAAACAGCAGGAGCGTACGAGGGAGAAGCTGGATCTGTCGATGACTTTCCGCACACAAAATGTACTCTGCAGACCCGAGACCACTTTGCCGGCTGCCACTCGGTTCCATTTGCACTGTAAAAATACCGGTTGACTTGCGTAAAGCGTAAATTCACAGCGAACTAGCTACAACATGTACTTCATAACCATGCGCAGGATCAATTACTTCACAAGGCGTACGCTGCGAATCCACCGTTCCCGCTGGTCTAGGAGGCTTTCTCGCCCCGCAGAGCGAGAGAACTTTGTTCCAGGATGGCATTCCTTATATCTATTAGCGCAGTTAACGACCCAGCAACTCATGCGCGACATTGCAAAACTCCTCCAACGGCGTGACACGGCTCGGGCAGAGAACATCTGGCTCGGCTCGTGGAGCGGCTGCTGCAAGTAGCACGCCAATTCGTTTCGTTCGCTCCCACACAGCGGCGCCACCAGCTCAGTGCACGTTCCCCTATCAAGTACGAGAGCAGGCAAGTTTTTAACAGTGTGAATAAGCATTGAAAATGACTTCAATATGTTGCAGTGACGCGTAATTGCAATTTGTAAAAGGGCTCGACACAAACGCAAAAAAAATAATAATAACACAGTGCTTAAAAGTGGCGCGCCCGAAGTGCCTCGAGCTATATTACTGGCGCGCCCAGTGTTACTCGGTATGCAGCCTGCTGCATGATAACACATACGAACGCTGTTTTTGAAAGTAGGAGATAAGGTCAACCCTTTATTAGTGCACTCGCTCAGCAAAAACGATTAGCGTTGGAAAGTGTAGCATGCAAAAAGTAGCGCAAGCCATGTTCGTCGTATGGTAGCAAGGCTCGGTGTACATTGTCTGCTCAACGCCACGCGCCCCTGCGTACAGTGCCCCTTGCGGCATCGGCGCACTTTGGGGACCGGTTTCCGAGGCCGCTTTTCACACCTCCCCATTCTAGCCACCCTAACAACGTCACGAGAATGCGCCAAGTGATGTGATGATGATATAAGCTCGCATAGGCGTGCCATGACACGGATGACAGCGGCACATAAAGGCACCAAACGTAGCCTCGATGATCGGTTCCGGAAGCGCACCGGAGACCATCGCGGAGGCCACGCACCAAAGACCGCTTGGGAGCAGTTTCGGCGCAATAATGCGTTTTGGAGCAGGATGGCGCAGCAGAAGCGGATTGGAGCAGCATGGCGCAAATGGCGACGCACTTCCACTCCTGCATATGTGACTAACAGTGGACTGGGTGACTTCCGCTCAGTTGGTGCCAGTGTATACTGAGGATGCCACCCACATAGGTGGCAAAACGTCTATGTAATTTTGTGATATTTTTGTTGCGTTAAGTCGGAGTAAATATTTTAGAATCACCTGTGGCATATACCCGAAAACCCTTGGCCGGTACGCAGGTATGTGCTCCCGTGATTGGTGGAAAGGACTTCATGACGTACGCGACAGGGAACTCACGTTATTAACGCGATAGTGTTAAAGAGCTCGTTTCGCAGAAATTCTGGTGTCGGTGTAGTTGGTTGCGAGCGAAAAATCATCATCTTGTCCGTGGCCAAATAATCCAGAAAGATGCAAATAAAATAAATAATAAAAATCTTCGAGTACAAGTGAGAATCGAACCCAGGCCGTCTGCGTGGCACGCAGGTGTTCTGCCTCAGAGCCACGCTTTTCTTGAAACTGCTTCGGAAATAAACACTATATGAATGTCACGTCTCTTTAACGCAAGTAATACTGCATGGAAGAAGTGTAGAATTGTGCCGGGTGTCAAAACATGTGAATTGCGCAATGAGTGGGTGTTTTAAAGGACCACCCATTACAAAATGCTCAGACATATTTAATCATCATCAGCAAAAGCATCAACAAAGTGAACAGCTGCGTAGGGTCGCGTGTTGCCTTATGGATGCGTAGTGGGCCCTTCGCTGATTCGCAAAAGAAATCTGTGGCATAGTGGGCACTTAACAACTGTACTTGCAGAGGCATTCTAGGATACTTTGAAACGGCCAATGTTATGCGCACAGTCGTTCATTTTGTTACAGCATGATTGAGGCATGCACCGAGAACCGAAGCTAGGCTAGCAATTGAGAAGATGATGCGCATGGGGCCCGATTAAGCTATCGCGTTCTACTCATGAAGGCGAAGTTCAAGTGTCCTTCAAGTTTTTCATGCCATGACCAGCGAATTGTGTTCATCGTACCCTTACGTCCTCCTAAGACAGTTTCGGTGTATACCAAGTAGCAAGTGGCTTTTAAGCCAGCATTGGGACCGTGGATCAAAACTCTTCCATCTTCCACAGCTTCTGTCATGTTTGAGTTTTGTGACTGCACTAGCATGTCAGTTGAAGTCAAAATGAAGCTACTAAGCGTTGCATACGCTGTGGACGAAACTGTGGTCGCTAATGCACAGTCATCGATGGTGACTATGCAGTTCTGAAGGCACACGGTGAAAACGCAGGGTTCGTACAGGTTTCAAAGGAGAAAATTCAAGGATATTCAAGGACTTTCAAGGCCCTATAGGAGGATTTTCAAGGCCTTCTTCGAGACGTAATTTTTTTCCCCATGTCGAAAATCTTGAAACAGTGCTCTGAAAAGGTCTGTCATCTATTGCGCAAAGAAAAATACATGTGACAATACAAATCGACCGGTACGAGAACTGGGATGTGACGACTTTGAATGTCCAAAGAATTTCTGCGTCAGTGGCAAGTTAGGCTTGGCGACTGCAACGGAGATGCTGTAGTGGACTGGTCTGTCGCAACAGGCGTCAGGTGCCTCATCTTGATTGCGCCAATATGCTTGGCACTTTTCATGTGACTCTTTAAAGTGGATTCACCCATGGCAGTCCCATCAAAAGTTTTGCCGCAAAGCCTGCACTTAGCCTGATGCGGATTCGTCGTGTCAGGTGCAATCCAGTGCTTGTAGTCGTCATGGTGGAGCCACATAGTCTGAAATTTGCTTTTTCCGGGCATTGTTTCACATATCAACACATCACTTGCACCCCTTGCACTAACACGTAGAAGGCACGCTCATTCCGAAAAGTGCTGGTAGCACAAGGACACGGGGGTGTAGCCAGGGGAGAGGTGCTTATGGGGCTTCAGCCCCCCCCCCCCCCCCCCCCCCCGAAATTTTTCGTGCTCTCATACACCACCGACCAGGGGCGTCACCCGGGGTGTGGGATTTATTGGGCTTCAGCCTTATTATTATTTATTTAATTATCTATTTCAGACCCTCAAAATGTTAGCAAAAGCAAGTTTGATATCGGGCTCTACACAGATGACTCAAAAAAGGATGAGCAGACAAAACATCAACTACTAACTTCTCCTTGGATTCCTCCGCCAGGCTACATGTTTAAGTCTATGGACGATTTGAAGCAGAAACGAAGGTTTCAGATGGCTTGGCTGGACAGGTACCAATGGCATATAGCTACTTAGCGCTTCAAGAGGGTGCGTTTTGCCGAGTGTGTGTCCTTTTTAGCAGAAGTGGGGTTGGCATGGGCCAACATGTGCGCACTGGGGCCCTCGCATCCAAGCCATTTCGAAAGTGGAAGCACGCCCTCGAAGTCTTCAGTGCACATGAAGCCACTAAATATCACACCGACGCTCAGCTGGAAGCTGATAATTTTCTTCAAACCTTCTCAGTATGTGTGCCCAGCGTTGTTGATCAACTAGAACATGGCAGGCAAATTCAATATTATCCATCCAGACACTCGCATTACGGCGGATAGCGCAACGTTGTTAAATGTCGCCATTACGAATGCACCTGGCCCAAGTAGCTATGCTGGTCTCTTGTCAGTGGACATAAGTGATCATCTGCCGACGTTTTGTTTCTTGCCAATGACGAATGATAAAAGCATAAAAATGGGCGTGTGCTCATATCGGAATATCAACCCGAATTCTTTAGCTCACTTCCGCTCTCTTATCGAAAAGACAAACTGGGAACCGATTTTCGAGCAAAGTGATGTAAACCAAGCATATAACAATTTCTATGCCAGTTTCATGCCATGTTACGAGCTAGCCTTTCCTATTAAGACAACTAAGCTTGCCTCCAAGAAAAAGATTAGAAAGCCGTGGATTACGCGCCTACTTTTAAATAAGATTGCCGCTAAAAATAACATGTATCATTCTTTCGTTAAGACGCGTGACCCACAGAAATTTGCCGAGTTCAAAATATATCGAAACAAGCTCAATGCAGAACTTAGATATGCAAAAATATGTTAGTATGAGAATTTGTTCTCCCAAGTATCAAACAACCAAAGCAAGTTCTGGCCGGCGGTTAATAATCTTGCTCAAAGAAAGAATGACGCAGCACCCATAGTTGTAACCACAAATCAAGGCATCCTAAATGATGAGGAAGCTGCTACTGTGCTAAACCACCAATTCATTCAAGTGCAGATGCATATAACAAAAGCAGTTCAATTACTTCTATTGTACTGACACCAGCTACAGAGCACGAACTGCCAGACATCATGCGTAACCTAAAGAATAATGCAGCTGCAGGCTACGACGATATCAAACCAGCTGCCGTGAAACATTGTAATGGACATAATTTGCAGTCCTTTAACTCATGTCGTTAACTGTATGCTCGAACAGGGTGTGTTCCCAGAAGCACTCAAGCTGGCTAGAGTGTGCCCAGTGCACAAAGGTGGCACAGACTACACTTTTAATAATTACCGACCCATATCAGTATTACCGGTGATGTCAAAGATTTTTGAGACAATCATAAACGTCCGCACTGATAGTTTTGTCCAAAAGTACTCTCTTATGTCTGACGTGCAATACGGGTTTAGAAAAGAAAGATCCTGTGAAGAAGCGTTACTCTCTATTAAATATGAAATAATAAATAACATTGAACAAAGAGACCATTGGTCTCCTTTTAGATTTAAGAAAAGCTTTTGATTCTGTAAACCACGCCATTTTGTTGACTAAGATGTATGATTGTGGGATAAGAGGGACAGCACATGACTTGATTCGAAGTTACTTACAAGACAGGTATCAGTATGTATCTATTATTAACAATTCCAAATCTCCGAAATTAAAGATACTACAGGGCGTCCCACAAGGATCTATACTTGGACCCTTGTTGTTTAACCTGTACATAAACGATCTTTCTTACATACCATATTCTCAAAGTGTAAATATGTATGCTGATGATACTAATGTGTTTTTTTCTGGAAAGTCATTGCAAACGTTACAGATTTCAATAAATAATTACCTAAAACTACTTATGTCGTGGTTGCACAGCAACAAACTGCAACTTAATATCAACAAAACTAAATACATCATTTTTGCACCTATTAACAAAGCAATGAATTTTAAGTTAACAATATTGTTTCAAGATGTGCAAATAGAACAAGTAGAAGCTCATAAGTTCTTAGGCATCTGGTTTAGAGGCGATATGTCCTGGACGACACATGTAGAAAAATTATCTGCACACCTTAGTAAAATCACGGGATGTTTTAACATAATCTGGGAATTGATTCCACTTTGGCTTAAAAAAGTATTATACTATTACTCCATGTTCTACTCTCGACTTACATATAGCTTGGTTGTTTGGGGTACGACATACTCAAAGAACTATCAACAATTGATAATATTACAAAAGAGAGTCCTTAGATGCTTGGAAAACTACACAGGTAGGCTTCAGGATTTGCGAACGCATGATTTGTTAATTAAACACACTTTGCTGAAAGCTAACCAGATATACTACTACAGGCTATTTCAACGTATAAAAATGACCAAACTCTACACAGCTAAATCATCCGAACCAAAATGTCGGTATTCCCTACGCAATGAAACTAGGGTAATACTGAAGTTCAGAACAGTTTATGGCAGGCAGCATATAGGCTACCAGGTTCCGCTATTATTAAATTGCCTAATTCCGCTTGATTTTTGTACTTTTTGTCAAAAAAATCTATGAAATTGTATGTTATAGCAGTAAAACTGAGAGCTGGGCGAATTGGTATTGGTATGGAAGCGCTCGTTTTGTACCTTCTTTCTGTGTCCTCCGTCTTTTGTGCGCACTAAAAAAATGTATGTTATAGAGCATCAAATGAAATATGCATGATGTGTATAATTTTCGTGTCATACTGTTATGTTTTCTTAGTTTTTTTTACAACTGAATAATGCAATTCACTCTCATTTCCCATGTTATTTTTTTACTGAAGTCACAGGAAATTTATTCTACAGATTCTTAATCATCTGTATTTAACTATTGTTTAATGCGCATATTTCTTTTGTATTCCGGGCTACTTCTCCAAATTAATTTGATTTAGGCTACATGTGCTTTTTTTTTTCTTCATCTGTTATTCATCATGTGATCTGTATACTGCTTATGTGACATTTCATTTGATATGGACATGTGTGATGTATTTTGTATTATCATTTGTACCGCTGATGCTGAGTGCCAACAGGAGCGGGAGCCCTTTGTCAGGCATTTGTAGCCTTTTGCTCCTGCTCCTTGTTTCTGTAATGGAAGCAAAATAAACTTCAAACTTCAAATAAGACAGAACCGAAGGAAGTTATAGCCTAATGTTGAGACAGTTCTCTTTTGCGGGCGGCAACGTCTGGCTCTCCGTGGCCATAGAGACAGTGGTCCCATGGATTCAAGTACAGCCTGCTCTACAAATACAGGCAACTTCAGAGCGCTGCTTCGCATGCGAGCGGATTGTGGTGACACATATGTAAAAAAAGCATTTGGAAAGTTGCGCAAATAATGCCTCGTATTTAAGCCCAGATGTACACAACCAGATTATAGAAATCTCTGCTGCAATCATCAAGGAAACCCTAGTCGCAAAAGTAAATGCTGCAGGCTGCTTCTCCGTACTTGCTGATGAAACGACGAATATTGCTGGTATCGAGCAGCTAACTGTTTGTGCAAGGTACCTTAATAAGGATGCGAACGAAATCGAGAAAGCGTTGTTAAGGTTTGTGCCAATTCACGACCAATGTGGCTGGGCCCTCGGTGACACCATCATGGTTCCTTATAGACATGGGAATGAACGTGCAGCATCTCCGTGGTCAAGGCTACGATGGTGCAAGCTCGACGGCCGACAAAACGAATGGTGTTCAAGCTGCTGTCCGTGAGAAATATCCAGCCGCACTCTATGTATTCACTGCGCGTGTCACTCCCTTTATCTAGTTGTGTGTGCAGCATGCTCCATCACAGACATCCGAAACTGTTTTGGGACTCTAAAGGCGACGTCGGTCTTTTTCCGTAAATCTTCTAGCTGCTCACACGTTTTGCGAAAAATGATAAGTTTGAGCTGTCCTGAGTTTACAAGGCAGCGCCTTTTGGCACTATGCGAAACGTGCTGGGTCGAGAAGCACGATGCAGCGCTTTCATTCGTGAGCATCTTTGAGCCGTTGATCGCAGCACTAGAGGAGAAGTTTAACGCAAATGGCGAAAGTCCAGTGCAGGCAAACAGTGAAATGTGGCACGCTTGTCACCAGCATTCCTTGTAAGCCTGCATGTCGCGGAGCACGTGTTAGCACTGACTTTGCCACTGTCAAAGAAGCTGCATACGAGGAGTATCGACATGAGCGTTGCCATTGACGACATAAAAGCGGTACAGAAGACAATTAAAAATGACCGCAAGAACGTGAATGCTTCTTTCTCAAGAATATTTGCACAAGTGCAGGCATTGGCAGAAAAACTGAATGTGGAGATCACCAGCCCTCGAGCCGGTGTCCGGAAGCAAAACCTTGGGAACAATGCCTTCGAAAGCGCGGAAGAATATTTTCGCAGAACCCTGTTCATTCCGTTCATGGACCACGTACTAGCCCAGGTAAAGCAACGGTTCGAGAAGCACAGGGCCCTTCTAAAGGACTTTTCATAATTGTACCATCCGCAGTACCACCAATGCAAGATGATCGGGAGAAAGGAGCAGAAAATCTCCTGACCGTTTTTGCTCATGACGTCGAAACGAGAGCTGCTTTGGGAGAACTGCGAATATGGTGGACAAAGTGGGCGAACAAAGCAGCAAACCAGTGCCCCGGACAGGAACTAACGCCCTCTCTCATTGCGACAGCAGGTTCTATCCGAATGTGTACAAGCTACTCCAGATTCTAGTCACCCTTCCAGTGACGACTGCCAGCGCAGAGAGAACGTGTTCAAGCATGAGGTTACTTATGAACTACTTACGCTCGACGACGTCTGAGGAATGTATGGTTGGCCTGGCACTTCTGTACGCCCACAGAAATGTCGACATCAGCGTGTCGGAAGTCATTGACCGCTTCGCTAAGCTTCCTCGCTGGGTCAACTTTGTCCTTTGATACCGAGCAGGACAAAAATCAGCGCAAAAGAAAGGAAAAGACACTGCCGTTCCAGAGTTCAGGTCAATGTCCCCAGCTTTTAAAGCCGTGAAAATTTTGTACCTTTTAGCAGTTAACACCGTGACCTAATATAAAGATACGAATACGGGCATTAAGGTGGGCATTAACGGCCAATCGACAGCTTTACCTTGTTCACTGAGAGGTCGGCATACGCGGTGTTACCAAACAAATTCAGCTATTGGGAAGCCGTAGTAGCGGTATTGTTTGTTACTTTCATTTGTCGTTTTTGTTCTTCATTGCTTTTTGAACTAGAAGTGACAACGCTCCTTTTATATTGAGCGCACAATAGTGGTTCACACTTTTAAAACAGTTTTGAATCTGTTTCTTTCGTTATTTCTGCGCTTTGCCTTTATAGTTCTGTCCACATGGTGCGTCCGAGAAAGCAGCTTGGCCCAAGGACATATCAGTTTCTGTGATTGTGCAGCATGTTCTTTTGCCTTATTTTGGGCATTATGTATAGTGATCATTGCTTAGTTCCGTATATTGATTGCATATTTAAATGTACATTTGTGATGTTTTGTGTAAATCATACTTCGCACTGTTTCTGGTGACTTATGTTTTGCCCGTGTTCGAGGTGTACTTTCCCATTCTTGTTTTTCCCTGGCCGCATCATTTGTGCAAAAAGATGAACATTTTGTGTAAGCAATCTGCATTAAAATATTTGATCTCGTCCTGGCTATTTTGTGGACATCCCTTTTTTGTTATCAGGCGCTTCTTTAGTTAAAAACTGGTGCAGTTCCAAAGATTACTTGATATTTGCTGCACCTCTTACACAAAAGAAAAAATAAAAAAATTGAAGAGATTGAAGACAGTTATTCCAGGAAAGATTTTGTGGGCATGCCAACATAACAATTTTATGAAAAAACACATTTCTGACTCGTTCTTGACAGTGTGCAGCATTCAAAAAGTGATTTGCAGCATCTAATACAAATTCTCACTGGTAATGCATGTTATCCATATACTTAGTCGTTCGAAAAATTTAGTGAGGAATGTTGTGTAGGGCAGGAGCACGGGGTCGCGCAACACAACAAGGAAGTCGCGCTGCAACGTAAGCCCCCCCCCCCTTCCTTGAACAAAATTCCTGGCTACACCACTGCAAGGACACGACTAGGTTAAAGCACAAACGCGGACACCACGTGGGACTAGTTGGATGAAGACAATGGACATGCGATAGTGATGGGACGACTGCGCTCGCAGCCGATACTACTTCTGCCAGCACCGGTGGTGAAGTTTTAAGTCACTGACATGACGGCTACAGTGAACGCTGCCTTCGAGACTCGCACCAAGACCAATGTTGCCAGCTGTCTAACGAGAGTCGGCTAACTTAAAAGTACTTGTTGCTGGGCTAGTTGGTTCATCGTAATGAGGAAAAAAAAACTAGATGCCTAAAACACTGTAATCCTTCCCTGTGTTTCTTCGTCCTTCTTACGGTGTTTTAGGCGTCTAGTTTTTTCCGCATTAGAGTCTGCTGAATAGGTATAAAAATTGGTACGGTTCCTTGGCCGCATTTCAGAACTCAAACAAAAGACAAAAGTTCAGCAACGAAAATCGTTTTCACTATGTCAAATACCAATTCAAAATGAGCGTTCAACAAATTCAAGGTTTTTCAAGGACTGGTCCGAAATTGAAGGTTTTTAAGGGCCTTGAAAACCGACTTTAGATTTTCAAGGGTATTCAAGGGTTTGAAGGATCCGTGCGCACCTTGAAACGAAGCAACTGGTTGTCACAGCTGCTGCGGATCATACAGCAGTTGCTATCAATGTGATCTTAGACAGTTCGCCCCCAGTCCACATGCACCGAGTGCCTTCGTGCGTCTTCGCTTTTAGATAACACATAGTGTTGCCATTGTGCTTTTTTTCTCGATGCTATGACGCGTGTTGCTGCGCTCGAGGCAGTGTTTTATTGTGTTTACACGTGCCTGCCACAGTGATGCAAGCCACGTCCTCGCAATCAGACATCCTATGAACAGTGGATCGAAAAAGGAAGCTAATGGGCTTGGTGGAGGAGCTAGGCCACGCAACGTCAACAGGCATGGTTGCTGAAGATGCACATTACCCCCAACTCTAACGATTTGCACAAGAGACTCCCAAAATTCGAGCAAACCTGATGATCGTGTGGGCGCGGCTGTAGATCTCCCAAACAACAGCCTCAACACCATCGCAAGAAGAAACGACAGCGGTTCGACAATTTTCTGACCTTTGTCTATCGCAGCAAAGGAAAGCGAAATGGTGGAGACAGACAAGGGTCGGAGAGTGACTCGTGCAACCGCTATCCTCAAAAGAGTCGGGCCACACAGGGCTGACGTTCTCTTTGTCCATGCAGCCGAAGGAGAAGACAGATTTGCTACAACGGTTGTTGTCGTGCGAGGAACACTAATCAATGCAGCATCAGTGAATACAAAACATTTACATGTGGCAGAGAAGCCTGCCATAGCCCTCCATATGGCTAAACAGCCCGTCACCATCCACTCGGATTTGCCTACAGCTTTAATATCAGGCCAACCCACTAGCACAATTTTCTGACCTTTGTCTATCACAGCAAAGGAAAAGAATAATGGTAGATGCACTAATCTCTACAAGGAGCAATACATAAAAAAAAAAAAAAATTGCAGTGGCTTAGCTCAGCTATGCCAGGATATACGTAGCGTTAGCAAAGGTTCAGCTGATTATTCTGCACTTTCCAGATTGTCTAGGATTAGCTTGATTGTCATGCTTACTGCTGCTCCAATGACACACACACGGTATACGTATTATGTGGCACATGCATATTTAATTTTGCTCAACGTCAGGTTGCGTCTTCATTCTTCATACGCTGAACCGCTAATTGCCAGGCAACTACATCGGGATCCGATGGCATAAGCTTCTTGGCTCTTCTGCGCCGTCGAGCAGCATTTGCGCTCTCCTTCTCGATGGGGTTACCCACCCGCAAACGTCAGTCAGAGGCGCTGTCAAGCGGCACCAGCGCATTGTCAGACGGCGACTGCAGAGCCAAGGCGAATAGCTGCGCGCGCCATGGCTACGACGTCACCCCTCTCGAATGCGCAGAGCAGCAGCGGCGAGTCGCGTGCGCTGGCGCCAGTCTGTCTGCCCGGCTACGACGCCACTCTGTTGTGTAGGGCAGGAGCGCGGCGTAACCCGCGGCGGGCCGACGGAGAGGCCGAACGACGGGAGGGCGCGTAAAGTGACGACGCAGAGACGAAGCTTCGGCGAGACTGACGGGACACTGCTCTCCCGCGTTTATTGCAGGTAGTTTTAAGGAGGGAGAAGAAAGGCTATTGGTCAGCGAGGCACGGGTCACATGACCGGCATGACCACGCCGGATTGGTGGTAGCAAAGAGGCATGGCTAGGGAGCCTACATGACCGGCCGTTTCAGGGTGATGTCAGCCTTTGACTCACTACATGACGCAGCGCACCGCCGCCCGCCAAAACACAACGTTGCGAGACAGCAATGCCGCACTGTCACCCCATCTTGGTGCCCGCACTGCGTCTAAGCCCGGTTGCGTTTAGTTCTCAACAATACGGCGTTGAACGTTGCAGTAACGTGTTAAACGCTGCAGGCGAAGCCCTGGATGCTGCGTACCACTCTGCACTAACCACAACAGAAAGAGCGTGCGAATGTTCCGCTTCCCAGCGAGCCCTGGCCGACGACAACTCTGGCTGGCTCAAGTGAAGCGAGACGGCTGGGAGAGTGCGTTTCGTATTTGCTCTGTGAGTACTGCGTAATATAATAATAATAATATCTGGGGTTTAACGTCCCAAAACCACGATATGATTATGAGAGACGCCGTAGTGGAGGGCTCCGGAAATTTCGACCACCTGGGGTTCTTTAACGTGCACCTAAATCTAGGTACACGGGCCTCAGACATTTTCGCCTCCATCGAAAATGCAGCCGCCGCGGCCGGGATTCGATCCCGCGACCTTCGGTGTGAGTACTGCGTATTTCGTTCAGTTTTTTGCTGCAGCACGTTATACGTGTTTCAAGGTGTTCGCGAATGCATAGATAACGAAGTTCTCGTGGCTGCGTCCACGCATTGCGAGTAGGAAGCCTACAAACGGGACGCGTCCGCGCGTCTGTACGGAGACACGCTCGCTAGTTTGAGCTGTTGCCTCCCTTGCATGAGTTCGCGCAAGCGTAAACTCAGTATTATGTCACCATAGGGCCCCTTATGCCTTTGCCTAAGATGACAAGAAGCAGAGAGCTTTCTCATTTCGCTCGATTATATTGATCCTTACCCCGGAAGCTTTCTGCACCTAACGTGCTTTTGCATTGCCTCCGCGATCATAGGCATTGCAACTTTTTATTTTCCACTCTCGTAGTTATGCATTGCCTCCGAGATGGGCACACGTTTCACCAAGCGATGATGGCGTGTGATGACATCATCATGTGAGGTCATGTGATGAACTCATCATGAAACGTTATGATCACGTCACAATTTTCGGAGCTCTCCGACTTCATGATGACGTCACACGGTCGGCTCCTTGATGACATCGATTGACATTCAGGTCATGCGACTTTCGATGCGCCGTCGGCTTGCATGCATTCACCTATCCAGCACGTGACCTCTGCCTACCTTTATTCCGTTTTCTTGAATCATTTGTGTTGACCCCGCCACCGACAGCGTGCGCCAATATCATCATACGTGTTACGTCATAGTGATTCTCATGATGACGTCATACTTTGGTGTCACACTAAGGTACTGCTCATTGGTGTATCACTCGTGTTGACGCCGACGCTGGACGCCAACGACGGTTACATTTCGCGTTGGATGCATCTAAGGCTTTCACCTGAAAAAGGGGCTTTGAATACACAGCAGGTCGCTGCTAAACGTGCAGATCACGAGTAAATCCATTCATGGCAACCCTTGTGGAGAGCAAGAGTGCTTCGTGTAGCTGGAGGGAACGGCGGCTGGCCCCAATATGGCGGCGCACAGAAAACTGCTGAATTTGGTGGAAGCTGGCAAGAGCGTGCCCCATTGCCCGCTGATTTGGCTGAGTTTCTTGAAGGCACTTGTTAGGATGTCTCCACCCTAAAAACGGCCGTTCATGTAGGCTCCCTAGGCATGGCAGAGACCCAGCTCCCCCCAGTAGCATGAATAGAGAGCACAGAAGCACTGGTGTCTTAGCATGTCACCAGGGGTCGCACGACACAACACACTCCTAAAGTCCTTCTATCTTACACACTCATCTCTGCCACCAGCAGCGGCGAGCCGCGCACGGCGGTGGCGGAGAGCGCTCGAGATAGACATGTGCGCCGGACCCAAAATCACCGGCGGCGGCGCGCCGTTGTTTCTGTCTTCAGCGGCGGCGCGTGAACGGCGCGGGGTTCATCAGACCGGCGGCGACGCGGCGTGGGTGGGGAAGGGGGGGGGGAGGAGGACGAAGCAGTGAATGCGATAAGTACACGCCGTAATGGTATAAATGAACGAGGGCTAGCAGCTAACCCTTTTTGCTCCGATCTTACTTAACTCTACAAAATGCTGGTGTATGTCAATACGGCCGCTCCCGGGAGAGAAGCTGTTTTCGGTCAGTTTGTGGTATCAGTGGACCGAGTGCGAAGCAGTGAGATAACAGCGCTCACAATGCTCACACCGCATAGAAGGTATACGAGCCGTTCGCTCGGGAATGTCTGCCGAAATAGCGCGCGTCCCAGAGCTCTCGACTGCGCCCTTATAGTCAAAGTTCACAGTTGCTGATCGAATTACGCAGTCCCTCTCCCCAGACATCCCTTCCTGCTCCTCCGCCCAGCAAATGATGGGCGGGGCGTTTAGTTCTGCTTGAGGAGCAATCGATGGCAGGCCTCGAGCACAGGTTTATGTTATTCCGTGTGACGGAGATGGCCAGCTTCTTTCATCTCTGCTTTAGCCATGTTCCTTGCCAACACTTGCGAGCTTTTACTCGCGGATAGAACATAGAATGCGCAGAGCGATGTAATCGATTTAGAGTTTATACGGAACATGACTGCGACGGTGAAAACCTGTCCTGAGTTTCCATACAAGTGCTAACGCAAAAAACCGCCGAAGCGGGCTCGCCTTTTTCCTGGAAAGCTGCATCGTCTCCGCTGTAAAGAGTGCGTCCGTTGAAAGAATCATATAATCCGGCGCCTTTTCCATTGGTTTCGTTCTCGCCTTCAATACCCTTCTTACAGGGGACATCTCCTCGCCACTTATTTCTTCATAAAGCACGCGTACAATGTCAGCACTAAGCGTTGAACCTATCATGATTTCGCGCTTGTCGGCTACAGTCTATTATCTCTGCATGCGCGGTTGCAAACGCACAAAATGGAGCAAAGTGAGTTAATCGCGCACGATAGTCGTGCGAGAAAAGGAAGAGCGGGTGGGCGGCTGCATGCACAGCAAAGCAGTATGGGAGACAATTCACAACTGTTATTTCTCGTATATGAACCAGTCGAGAGTATGTACCCTGATAATGCCATGAGAATCACTGTTCTGGCCTCACGAAGTGCACCAAAAGACAAGAAACGCCAAGAGAGAATAACGCGCTCGTTGTTTTAGTTTTTTGTTGTATTTTCGGGCTGTTAGGGGCTCTTTAAAAAACAGGGCGTGCAAACACGGACACAGGAGAGTAGTCAGACACCAGAAACACCACTAACAACTGAAAAATCACACAGCGGCGGAACCGAAGGTAGACAGAAATAGTTATCTGCGCATTTCCACGTAAGAAGCCATACCTATAAATCAAGTGCGAGTGGTGGTCTACGTGAGAGATAGCTGTTCACTGTCTCGACATTTCTCTTATGTCCGTGTTTCCATATCATGTCTCGTTAATTAACATGAATACCTATACCAACTAGCTCAGTTATATTCTGAGTTTGCCATTCTCTTTACTTCTGTATTTATTTATCGATTTACTCGAGTAAGAATGAAAGGAAAGTGTACTAACGCACCGATATATATATATATATATATATATATATACACACACACACACACACACATATACATACAGTCGAACTCCGCTTCAACGAAATTTCCGGTACAACGAAAAGTTCTCGGTTCCCCGTCAACAGTCCATAGGAGTCAATGCATAAATATGCTCGCCACAACGAACACTTTTTCTGCTGCCGTTCCGCTTCAACGAAATTTGACGATGCCATTCCGGGCTCAAAAATTTAATTTACCGTGCAATAAACACAATCTCGGACATTTTGATGCATTTTAGACCATAAAAACACGAATTCAAAGTCTGAATCGCGTGTTGGAGCCACCAGAAACCGCCGCTGCTAACTGAGCATGGGGGCCGCCATTGCTTGATAGCGACGGCGATCAGACTGCCCTGCTTTCGCAACTGGCTTGAGTTGCTTCTGAGTCGCAGACAATCCGAAGCCAAAGCTCAGTTGTCGACACTGGCGTGCAATCGCGGAACGATAGAGACGATAGCTTTTCCGATGCCTTTCCAATACATTTCGTGCTTTTCGCGGTTCGCTAGTGGTCACAGCGACGGTACATCCGCCACATCCGCGTTATCAATGCGAGCAGCCCTGGGGTGCAGTCGCGGAATGGTGCCTTTTCCAATGCCAATGCTATTCGTGCTTTTCGCGCTTGGCCAGTGCGACGGGTGGTCGGAGCAACAACTCGTCCGTGTTATCAATGGGATCAGCCAGCCACGAGTGGTGGATAAGAATAGCATAGAATAAGGTGTACGCCATCGCTCCGTGATAGCACGCCTGCATGTCGCCGTTGTCGGCGAATAGCTAGTGTTAGCGTATTGGTGCAACTGTGCAGTTCGTGTTGCGCGCCCGTGCCTGTTTGATTCGTTCGCGGAAGCCGTTGTTTCTTTGTGGTTTTCAACGTTGCGTCGCTATGCATATATGAGAATCGCGTTGTAACGCTGCTGGGGACGCAAAGGAAGCAGCAGACACTTTTTGAATATTGGAAATAAAAGTTTCACTGTTCTACTAGCTCAGGTCAGCCATATATATATATATATATATATATATATATATATATATATATATATTACTTATCTATTTTATTTATTTATGCACAGTGTACTAGGTCCAAGACTCCAAGAATATGCTATCCAGCGAGTTGGGTCGTCGCCCTTTAAGGCTGGAGGACGCGGCAGCGATAAGGTCGGGCAATACTCGTGATATTTCTGGAGAAGAAAAAGATACTACAACTTCTGGGCAGCTATTCTCGATGCATTCATCCAAAGGAGATGTCCACAGTCCATTTCGGCAGAGCACATTCAGTGATTTGAAAAAGCGGTGAGCCGTGATGTCACCTCGCTCTTGACCACGTCGCCGCACCGTACCCACCAGCACATTCCTAGCTTAAGAAGAGAGTGGACGAAATGCACAGAAACAGGAACTTTTCAAGTCTGAATTTGCATATGAATGTGTCCCAGATATTTGAGAACGATGCAGGGAATGCGTACCGACTTTACAGCTGAGTTAGACGAGCAGCCGCATTAAACCTAAGTCGATGGCTGACACGATCAAAAGACATGTGCACCGAAAATCGTATCTTTGAGGGCTGCGTCCGTTGCATTGAAGCGCATTCCGTCCCTATCATTTGTGTCGAGAGTGTTTGAAAGCTTCGTGATGTGATGATGGCGCTGCAGAACAAGAAACAGGGGGCGCGCTTCTCGCCGAGCTCCCGCTATTAAGCGGCCGCTGAATTGAACAGTTCATTACATGGACACATCGAGAAGGGCTCCTCCGGCGAAGTGCTGTATTTTATTTCCAGATTCCACATTTGAATTAAAAGAAAAGACTAAAGCCTGTCTCACATGACAGCGATTTTGCTCCAAGAGCAAAGCGGCTGCCGTCGCGGGAGCCCAAAAACAGGTTTTAAGAGCGACCAGTGGACGCTCTTAACGCCGTCGATCGAGATCGCCGGAGTTGGAAAAATTCGCTCGCGGCACAGCGTCTGCCCAAGGTCAACCAATGGGAGAGCAGTGACGTGGGGAGCATGTGACTGCAGGGGTGGAGTCGAGGAACGGGTGCGTGTGCCAGGAGGAACTCGCTTTCCTAGCAGACGACATCCGCAGCAACGAGCTGGCAGTGTAGTGCCGTTCTCTTCCTTTTGTTGTTCTCTACGGCGCTTCCGTTTAAGCAGACAAATCGTTTGCACGTGTCATTTTGTTCTTTTGCATTTTTATTGAATCGTGGCCGCAACGTAGGTCCGGTCAGGGGGACCCTACGGCACTCCGCACTTGTAGTTCGCAGCACATGCTGCTGTTTTTTCTTGTTTACCACTCTGGCCCAGCACATTCGAAAAGTTTGCTGTTTTCTTTTTTTGAATGGTCACGTACCCCGATGACGACAAGTGACACCGCCTCTTTACTGGAATGCCCGTAGGCAAAAAGAGAGACGATCGAGCTCCTTCACAAACCCACAATATCGTCGACTGGGCCGCATGCATCTGGTTGCCGGCCCAGACGGCGCACGAACGCCTTGCGGCATTCGAGAGGAAAAGCCACCGAAAGCCCTGTGAAAGCTTAAAACCACAAAAGCCAATTCTTCCTTTTGCTTTTCTATGACCAAGTGTATAAGCGTGCAACAAGACTTGCATGGCAAAATAAGAAAGCTGGAACAGAAATAAACGTGACTACTGAAGTTGTTTAATTGCACTCTGATACACTGCACGTTTTCATCATTCAAGGTTTAGGCGCGTGAAAATAGAGCACCGAATTAAGTAGAAGGCTGGTGAAACTCGCAACCCAAGCGCACCAAAACAAGCGAACTCGGAGAAAGGAAACCCACGGTTAACGGGCGCTCTCCACAACCATCACTGCGCATCGCAGTGGCGCACGCCGCGCAAAAGCGGTGCATGTTAAACGAAGCCGCGTCCTGGTGCCGCTCGATCGCCGCGGGCCCCGCCGCTCAGTCGCTACCATGTGAAACTGGCTTAACGGCGGCACGCTGCAATTATTGCGCGGCGGCGGCGTGATCTCTCTTGAGACTTCGGCGGTGGCGCGAGCGGCGTGACCAAAAACAGGCGGCGGCGCACACCTCTAGCTTGAGATGCCGGCTCCACACTGATCCTCGCACATGCGCAGCACAGCTCATGACGATCCATGCGAAATCGGCTCTGGCTAGGCAAGTGTACCTAACGCTACAAAAGTTGAGCGGTCACCACATCCTGTGGTTCCCTGTTCATGTCGAAGGTCTTGAGGATGCAGTCCCAACGAGTGGACTCATTCCCTGGCGCGAGAACTCACAAACCGCGCTTGGACTAATGGGCCGGCTCATTCACAGGACTGCCTCGTTAAGTACCTCCAGCCACATTTAACGAAATTACATCTCACTACAGACTTAGCAGGAGGAAATTCCCACCACAAAATCCCAAATTAGACAAAGCCCAATCCATTGCAGAGACGCACTTATCCAAGGGACTTGAACTGGTCCAATCCCAGGCACGAAACCTGTTCCTCTGGCTGTGCCCCTTTAAGGTGGCTTCCACTCTACATGACACAGTCAGCTGGATCTCACGTATCAACTCCAGGTCGTCCAGAGGGCTCGGGTCATCACTGAGAGTCATCATCATCTCTCGGTGCCAACATGGGTGGAGCCACCCACTTGACTGGGGAGTTCTCTTGGCCTCTTCTAATCTTGTCCCTCAGGACTCCAATAAAGTTCTTTGTATGTATGTACTACCGTATTTTCTCGCATAATTTGCCCACTTTTCTTTACGAATTTGGAGCTGCGAAGAGGGGGTGCGCAAGTTATGCGAAGATTTCGTGAACACATCTGAAATGATGCGCGTGGTATGTACATTCAAAAAGAAAATAAATTATAGCACGAACGAAGGGTACTTCCTTACAGAATTAGCATGTACTTTAACCAGCCAGATATCCAGTCATGCACGGTCCAGTCAGAATCAGTGGTCGATAAGTCCGGAATCATCGTCGCGGCCACTGTCACCGTCCTCCCAAAGCACATCGTCTTCAATTCCGTGAAGCGCGTTTGATAGCCCTGTCTTCTTGAAGCTCTTCTCAACAATGCTGGGAGAAACGAGGTCCCAGGGCAGGGTGATACCAGAGGACCTAAGCTGTTGCACATATTTGAAAAGGTCCTCTTCAACGGCAGGAAACTTCCTTGCTTCGGTCCTTGGAATGCTCTCCTTCCTGGTCTTGTATTACAAGTGAAATCCAGTACCAAAGGTGACTATTGCAGGGGTGAGACGGCTGAAATCGGTTTGGGAGCAGTTTTGGGAGCAGCAAAATTTCAATTTAGGAGCAGGAGAACCTTGTTTGGGAGCAGTTAGCGGCATTTATTATGTCGTTTTTGGAGCTTGAAAAAACAAATTTGTAGTAACTTGGAGGAACAAGCACATATTTTAATCGGCTTAGAATACACATAACATTCAAAGAGCCTTTGGAGAAAGCTTTTTTTAACAGATTATTGCCAGGTATGAACTACACTACCTTTTTACAAACCACGCAATTTATATAACCCTGGTAACAACATATGAAATAGATAAAAAAAAGTTTTTCCAAGTAGGTTCACTTTACACTTGAAAATAACGAAGTAAGGCTGGCAGCTGACTGTTTTGTATCCGATCTCGCGTAACTATAAAACGATGGTGTAAGAAAATACGGCCGCTCCAGGGAGCCATGTTCTCCGCATAGTCACTTCGCTTTGAGAGCGCAGCACGTAGAAGCGTATACGAGCCGCCCGCCCCGCTGTGATGGCTTTCGAGATAGCGCGCGCGCGCGCGCCAGTGATCGCGACCGCGCAAAGTTCAAAGTTGCTCCTCCCGCGACACTCTCCCCCCCCCCCCCTCGCATCTTCGAGTCTTTTAAGGCTTGTTAAAAACGGGCGGGGCGTTTCCTGTCTGCTTCGACGGCAGGCCTTCCGAGCGGGGTGATGTTATCGCATGCAGCCTCCGAGCGACGGCAATGGGCCGGCTCGTTTGCTTCGGCCGCGTACGTCGCCTCTGCTCGCGTGCTTTTACCCGCTGTAGAACATACAATTCGCGGGGGGATCTTATCAATTTGGACTTCATACCGGAAGGACATGACGGCGACGGCAAGAACCCCTCGAGACTGTCCATATAATTGCTATCGCAATAAAAGAAAGAGGGACGGAGATGAACATCAACGAAAGAGAGATAAAGAAGTAGAGAAAGAAAAAAAAGATGAAAAGAAAGAAGCAAGCATCGATCGCTTTGTCTAGCGACCAGATACCGCACCACCAGGAAAAGCCGCGCATGTGCAGTAGCTAAGCCACGGACATCGCGCGCAATAGGCCGCATACTCCCGATGAGAAATTAAGCCCCGCATCTCGAAGACGTGTCGACGGGGAATACGAGCGGCGACGTGTTCGTGCTTCGCTGTGTCAATCTTTGCGCCGTCGATACCGCCCATACTTTGACTTAAAGGGACACTAAAGGCAAATAACAATTTATGTCAGAGTGAAAGCCCAATGTATGACAACTTCTAAAACGGCAATATTATCAACAGCAGTGCCCTACTTACCGAGAAATTAAGCTAAATGTATCACATGATGAGCGCCACGAGTGGGACCTTTTCGAAGTGATCCCGATGACGTAGGGAAGTCGGCCTACAATAAATCACTAGTAATCAAACTAGCAGCTATAAAAAAAGAACCTTCCGTGCATCAAAAGACGTAATAAAATGCTGTTTGTTCGTTTCCGCTTGATTCATGGAAAACAAAACCTCCGTGGCGTTGCCATGGGGAACGGCGCGCGTGGTTCAAAGGTTTCGTTTTCGCCGAACTGTGCCTCGCCCGTCTCAGTGGTAGTTTCGGGATCGCGTACTGCCGTGCGTGTTTTGCGCGCTCGTGAAAGTCGCTCTGACAGAAAGTTCGACAAAATGCCGCATGCGTGTGATATTGCCGGATGCCCGAATGGTGCACAACGCCAGTGCTGCAGCAAGGAAACCGGTGTGTCTTTTCACTGGGTGCCGCGGAATGAACCCTTACGCTCGAAGTGGCTTAGTGTCATGCCATTGCGCCAGTGTGCTAAACAGTCAAAACCTCTGCGTGTGAGCTCGCTGCACTTTCGTACTGAGGATTACGAGACCAACCGCAACTTGGTGACGGCTTTGAATGTGCCCATCCGAGCAAGTCTTTGCCGCTGCGCCCCGTTGTTGCTACTGTGGGTCCCGCTACTTCCGCTCGGCTGCTAATAGTGTCGGCGGCCGCGCAGTAAAAGCGGGCAACGTTGGGCACGGCAGCAGTGACGTATGAGAGTCGTATTTTCAGGCGGGAGATTTGAAGCGCGCTAACGCGATGCGGACCACTAAAAACGTGATTTTATTTCAAAATAAGCACTTCCTTGGCACAAAAGCAGCACTACGAGGTTTCTGGACCGCTATTTCAACAATCAACGTCGACTTAATATTTGCCTTTAGTGTCCCTTTAATCGGAAGGAGGGGCGCTGCGATTAATATTTGCCCTCCCTGAAGGGCGAACCCTCAGGAAGCTTTCGAATAGCGTACGCAAAGCTTTGCGTTGGCTTTTCGCACAACTGCGCATGCGTCGTACGCTAACCGCTTGCGGGCTCCCGTTAAGTGACGGAAATAGCGGGCCGCAAACGCTAACTTAGCGTACGCTATTCGAAAACTGCCTAAAATAAAGCGCCTTCAGCTATCTGCTCGGCTGCGCGGGTGGCGTAGCGTCAAGTGTACCGCACGCTTTTAATAGGTGATAACAAAAGCGCGCTGCGCCACCGTTCGCTGCCACCTCGTGAGGGACCGCCTTCAAAAATGCGTCGCGAGCACCGCTCGGACACTACACATATTTACAACCGCTCAGAGGCGATTATCACAGCACTATGGAAGCCTCTATTACAAAGGCGCGTAGAAGGACACGCTTGGGCGCGTTAACGTGTTCTGCGAACGTATCCCTGGCGCTGCTTCTAAAGTTACGTTTTCCCACGCTGAAAGTGACGCGGGCTTGAAAATTCTTGATTGTGGGGCCGTTTCGGCGCAGTTCGGCGCAATTTTTTCAATTTTTATGCTTTTGGAGCAGCTTGGCGCAGGAAAACGGAATCGTATCAAAAATGCGCAATATGCGCAGCTGTCTCACCCCTGCTATTGTTCACACTGAAGTGCTTGGCAGCGGCACGGTTCCAGTTTTTTTCGGCAAACTCTATATAGCCCAGCGCAAGAGAACAAGTGAAAACATGACTGGCTGATGGCATAACCTAAACTTCCAAAATCAACCAATGACGTGCTGCAGCACGGACGCAGAGAAGGAGAACAGTTGGCGTGACTGGCACACCTCCGATGCAGAAAACAGTTCGTGCCGTGTCGCATGCATGCATTTTCACGGCAGGAGAACACTCGAGCAGTTCGGACCAACGTACCTATAAACGTTGGTTTTAACAACCCGTGAACGAGTTTGGGTGTTCGGGTACGGTCGCTAGGGACCGTAGTTCGGGAGCTTCCAGAGAACAGAATGAAGTAACCGGAAGAAGGGACTTCGCACTCGCTGCCCGTCTTGACTGCGCTCGGCGATGGGTGTGGCTGCCCACGCCGTCCTGTAAGTTTCTCTCTGAGCTGGCTTGGACGGTACGGGGATGCAGAGAGACTTATAGGACGGCCCCTCGCCGAGCACATATTATGCCAGTATATATTTTTTCTGTAAAGCTCGCTAAATATTAGGGGAGCGCAAATTTTGCGGGTAATATGGTACGCCCTTTTCTGCTCTGTCTTCAATCCTTCCTTTATGGTACACGTCTTTTTTGTACGAGGGCTATTCATAAAGTAAGGGCCTTTTTCTAACATTTAAATATTTTCACGTTACAATGAAGAGTTAATTGTGCAGAGCCATCTGTTAATTCTTCGTGAAGGTACTGAAGGTACTGTTCTGACTCGGTGGTCGTCTGCTTGCCGGGGAATCCAAACGACGTCTGTAAAAATCGTTGCTCCCGGAATCTGTTGTGAAGTGCGAGCTGTAATTCCATTTTTGCTTGTAAAAGGATCATCAGCTCTTCAAATTTATGCGGAATTGTGCCTAGTTTATGGACATAAAATGCTGAGTCAAGGAAAGGTCATAAAATCGTGTCGAGACTTCACCAATGGCCACACAAATGTGCACGACGAAGAGCGTAGTGGAAGGGCCAGAATCCAGACCAATGAAATTGTTCAACAAGTGGACCGGGCATTGCGATTAGATCGACGTCTGGCAGTTTGTCGCCTGTCGGATGAACTTCCTCTTGTCAGCCACACTAAAATTTGCCCGATTGTAACTGAAGGGCTCCGATATCAAAGAGCGTGTGCAAGGTGGGTACTAAAAATGCTTACCGACCAACTCAAACAGCAAATAACTCCCAGGCGGCGAACTTCTATGTAGAGGGACTCAAGAAACTGGTGCAGCAGTACAAAGAGTGCTTAGAATTTAACGGCGATTATGTCGAAAAGTGAACTAAACCAGCCCATAAAACTTTTACTAACGAATATTTATTTTTTGGGGACCAAACGGCCCTAACTTTTTGAATAACCCTCGTATTTCAGTAAGCACGTCCCAACTAGCCCAACAAAAGGTTTTACTCTGCTAGCTGTCTCGGGTCATAACACATCTCGTCCCTTAGCATGCATGTGCTATATATTTACGAGTACAAGTATGATTGTTGACGTCCAAACTCTTGACTTGCAATCGCTAATGTCCGCCTGTGATGTCACTGCAACCCTGAGCAACAATAAATGAAAACGTACGCCAGTTACTCTTTTCCGCATGCTAATTTTTCATGTTTTCTGGTGGTACGAATTTCGAAGTTTGCCCGTATGTGGAAAAGCCAGAAAAATTGTCTTGAAAGAAAGTGGGAATAGTCAATATCCATGAAGCCTTATTATGTTCAGCCTACTGATAGAATTACACGACTGAACTGTTTTTAAGATTTTCTTTCTCACAATTCTTTCCACAGTTAAGTGAAATAAAATACATACTGATAAAGTAGCATTTCACTTGTTCGCTTTTGAGAAAAAAATATTGTGGTCGAGAAGTGTGCCATTATTTTCTAGAGTTGAGAAATTGCAACACATGCAGAAAAGTAGTTTTGGCAGCCCAAAATTGTATATATACAGTGAACTCTTGTTAAGACGAACCCGGTTAGGACGAATTCTCGCTTATGCCGAACAAGACAGCACCATTTGTTTGGTTTCCCATAGACTCATGCAAAAAAAATTCACTTAAGATGGACCGCCCAACCGTACTCCTTTGTTAAGACAAACTTTCCGGTAATCGACAAGGCTGGCGATTCTGCGAAACGAACATTGCAGTCTTGGTGGGGCATTCAGGCGACCAAGAAAAAGCAAGAAAGAAAAAAAATTACACCATTTCCCACTCTAGGGAACCATGAGGGGATGGGAAGCAGCATTGGGGGTGCACACCAAGTTTCCGTTATGTTCACTTGGCGTTTTCGTTAGTGTGTGAGGTTTGTATTTAGTGTTTGTGATATCATTATACAGTACACTCTCAGTAAACGGAAATCTGTTAAACGGAACTGCTGCTTAAACGGAACAACTGCATCTAATATAATTGGTTTCATACTTGGATTCTGCACTCCTGTTCATCTCTCAGTAAACGGAACTCCTGTTAAATGGAACACATTTTCTTGGTCCCTTCAGGTTCCGTTTAACGAGAGTCTACTGTATTGTGTTTGTGCGTTGCTTTCTGTTAGCGCCGAGTGTTTCGGCATCGCGAGCCCTGCGCTGCTCCGCGACCATCTCGATCTCGGCAGAGGTTGGAGTGCTGCTGCAACTGGTGCCGACGTTGACGTTACAACTCATCTGAACGGGAGTGAAGCGAGAATGATGGAAGCCGACCCAGCGCACGCGCTTACATACAGGTGGAATGGGGGAGGCAGAGGAGAGAGTGGGTTACAGGCTGTATTTGGCTGTGCCGTGGCTGCAACGCGGGGGAGGAGAGGAAAGAAGGTGACCGAACACCTGCGTAAAGGAGAAGAGTGGGAGAGAGAGCAGGCGCATGCGCAGTAGAGCGCAGACGCCACCACCGGACACAGCCCCGAGCAAAAGCTGGTTCGCATCTAAAAAAAAAGCACTTCCTGGAGCAAGGACACGAAGCAAATCACGGCATGGAGGGTGCGAGATAAACAAAAAATAACGGTCAGCAGATAAAGCTGGTATCCTCCTCACCCCCTGCCTGTGGGTGGGGGCTTTATCAGCAAAGAAAGCAACAAGAAGAGTAGGGGGATTTGCAACTGGGACCCCCAAGCCACTGCGTCCTTTTGTATTCCGCCCCCCCCCCCCCCCCTCGTTCTTCGGTTCCCCAGCTGGAGTACAAAGGATAACAGAAGACCACAAGAGCTTGGAACTCCTCCGCCATCGTCAGAGGGGCAAACGCAAGGGAGTGGGGAAAAAAAAGGAAGTGACAACGGGAGCAAAAATTGTCTGTGCATTAGCATCGAGTACAAAACCGAAACCACGTTTGTGGCGCACTCCCGTCAGAGGGGTCAGGTACATTGTCATCGCCATCACACACTGGCGGCCGAGCACATTTTGTGGCCGGTTCGCGTAGGACCAGTGCACGTTGTATGTTCCCAGTGAAGTGCAAATTGTGATGAGCCATTTTGATTATGAAAGTGCACGACAAAGGAAGGCTATTTTGCACACTGAATATAGCTGCGTCGTGCATTTTTCATGTGCGCGAGGCTTGTAACCATGAGTAGCGCAATGGGATATCTTCAGCTGAAAACGGGAAAATATACGGACCTCGAATAAAACCTTGCAGACTCTCTTTAGCAACTCAGTGTAGAATGACTTTGTCAGCACGCGACCGAGGCGTATCCAGAAGTGATCTTAGAGCCAGCAAAACAGGCTCCCAGAAGAAAAGGAACTGCCAGGACATTAAATTGTACATTCATTGGAGGAAAATTGCACTCGTCTCTCTCTCCCTCTCGCTTTGTTTTTGTGATCGTCAACATAGGAGCGTGCTATAGTTTTATCATTAAAATGCGGCAGCAATATCTTCATGAGCATTTTTATTTTTGAACTTGCAAAATCGGGTGCTTGAAGGCATAGTTTGGCTCATGCCTCTACTTGAAGGCATGAGCCAAATAAATGCTTTTTCTTGTCGTTTCACCCCTATTGTAAGTCTACTCCATTCAGTGCTTTCAAGCAGCATATTTGTATTCACTTGGCATGTTAGCACGTCTCTTTTTGGGGGCACTTCTGATAAGCCGAACTCCTGATAAGACAAACAGATTACCGCGGTCCCTTCAAGTTCGTCTTAACGGTAGTCTACTGTATGTGTATATATATATATATATATATATATATATATATATATATATATATATATATATATATATATATGGGTATAACACAGTGGAGGTGTTGTCAACAGCGATATATTTATTTCCCAACAGTTTCGGGAGGGGACCTCCCTTCATCAGGGGACGAGTTGTGGCGAATCCTCAGGGATCTCATGCCCTGACGAAGGGAGGTCCCCTCCCAAAACTGTTGGGAAATAAATATTTATATCACTGTTGACAACACCTCCACTGTGTTATACCCATTACTCGAAAAGAACTGGCCCATTGAACCATTAATGTACACTTATACATACATTCATACATACATATATATATATATATATATATATATATATACATATATATATATATATATATATATATATATATATATATATATATATATATATATACATACACTTTTTTAGACGGACAGAAATTTAGTTTTCACAAGACACAGTATCACTGTGTCTCAGATAACTTTCTATAAAATTGCAAATGGCGACCAGGAGGGGGGCATCTGGATTGGGTCAAGCGTGATTGTATCCCAGAGAGTAATCTATAAGCCACGCAAGTTACCACCGTATTCACGAGTCGACCTTAACTTATCGCGGTAAGGCTACTTACGAAAGGAAGAGAAAAGTATAAGAAAGGGATAAGGTGAGTTTCAAAAACCTGCCTTATCTTGTCAAAAGTACGCCTTATGAAAGGCGTCCTTAACTCGTAAAGTACCGTATTTACTCGCATAATTTGCGCACTTTTTTTCGCGAATTTGGAGCTCCGAAAAGGGGGTGCGCAAATTACGCGGAGATTTCTGAAATAACGCGCAATATATAGTCCTAACACGCGCGATATAATACATTAAAGAAGAAAATAAATTATAGCGCAAACGAAGGGTTTTTAACAGAATTAGCACGTACTTTAACCAGCCAGATTCGGTCATGCGCGGTCTAGTCAGAATCACTGGTTGAGAAGTCCGACTGAGAATCATCGCCGCGGCCGCTGTCACCGCTTTCCCAAAGCGCGTCGTCCTTGGTTCCGTCGAGTGCGTTGAGGCGTCTTGTTGAAGCTCTTCGCGACAATTCTGGGAGTAACGAGGTGCCACGGCACGGCGATACCGGTGGGCCTAAGCTCTCGCACATATTTGAAAAGGTATTCTCCAACGGCAGGAAACTTTCCATGCTTCGGTCCTCGGAACGGTCTCCTTCCCGGTCTTGTATTAAAAAGCGAATTCTTCTGCGGCACGGTTCCCGTTTCCTTAGGCAAATTCTATAACAGTGAGCTTGAATTTTGCCGAATAGGTATTGTAGCTCAGCGCAAGAGAACAGTGAAAACGCAACTGGCTGATCGCGAAACCAGCGAAACCTAAACTTCCGAAATCAACGAAGGCTGCGTCGCAGCGCGGACGCAGAGGAGGAGGGTCAGCGAGGGAAAATGTTGGCGCGACTGGCCCTCGCACGCCTCCGATGCAGAAAGTAGTCCGTGCCGTGTCGCGTGCATGCATTCTCACGGCGGGAGAACGTTCGAACAGTTCCGACAACCGGTGAACAAATTAACGGTTGGTACGGTCTCGGCGGTTTCCAGAGAATAGAACGAAGTAATCGGAAGAAGGGACTTCGCACTCGCAGCCTGTCTTGTGTATGACTGCGCTCGCCTGCTCGGTGAGGGCCGCGGGGCGCGGCGGCGCGGCCGTCCAAAGTTCGCCCCGTGCGCGCGCGCCGGCGAGCTGGCTCGAGCGGGGCGGGGAGCGCAAAATATGCGAGTAAATATTTTTTTTTAGCAAAGCTGGCTAAATATTAGGGGTGCGCAAATTATGCGAGGGCGCAAATTATGCGGGTAAATACGGTATGTGACCTGGGAGCAAGGGTAGGTAAAGTTTTGTTAAAGAATGATTACTTTGAGCAGCAATAAGTTTTATTGCAAGAAACCAATAACAGTATGCACAAAAGCACTCATCCATAAACACCAGAAATGTTTGCTGAGGCACCGGCCGCTCTCGGTGAAATCAGCATTTTTTGTCTGGCCACATTTGTTGAGCCCCCCCCAATGCAGTGGGGCCAGGAGATCGCAACTGCCATTTCAACGTCTTCTCTTGTACGTTTTTGCTTTGTTCGTTGATGGTATTTTTGTGCTCTCTTCAGCGTTTATCATTGTCTTTCAATTTATTTTTTACTTCACTTGATTTATGCAATTGTTTGAGCGCTTTAACAGTTTTTTTTTTACGAAATTGCGTTTATTATGAAACAGCGAACGAAAGTGAACATCGCTGAAGAGTGCAGCGTCGCGGTGTCTTGACGAATCTCGTGAAGAAGTACCGTGAGGTACTGCGTTGTTGACGTTCTTGCGGGCCAGGAACGTGAACGAAACTTCGTAAACAGTGTACTCTACATGTGTGTGTGTGGGTGTATGTGTTATGTGATTATCAGTGTATAATCATAATCATCACCCAGATCCTGGAGTAGCATGTCAGGCAGGCTAACACCTCCAGCTTTTCACTAAAACATCTCTCTCTCTAAAATCAAGAAGACGGATGCCGTGTCCTTTCAGAGAAAACAAAACACGTGGGAACAGCTCGTGATAGATTTCAACAGCCGACCCAGTGTGCATCCACGTGTGGCCACACAAGTAAAGAAGTGTTTGCAGCACTTCTGCAATCAAAGCAGATATCCGCCGGACTACTTGTGACACGGTCAACTGCGAGACATTGACAAGGTCGCTGCTCACAAGTTCAAACTCCACGGAAGCGCAATGCGATGAGCAGCTGCATGAGAGGCGGCACAGGGAACCCACGACTGTCAGTATATTCCTGCAGAGGCACCACAGCTTCTCTTCACGGCACTTTTTGTGAAGCGGAAGCGACACAAAAAGGTCTCCGTCGGGTTCGGTCGATCCCCGAGGATTCGCCACGGCGGGGACGTGTATGCGTACGCTGTGCCGTTCAATATTTCTTCATTGCAGTCCACATATAATCAACTAACTGTGCAAAGCTGCCGTTGTTTGTCTACAAGGAAGCCTTAAGGTAGGTCATAGGCTACTTTAACCAAACTTTACTTACGATGACGATAAGTACGAGGAAAGTTCTGCGATAAGTACAAGGTTCGTTCCTGAAATGGGCAGACTTACAGTTAAGGGTGACTTAAGTCACAAGCATAAGTTTGAGTTAGGTTTGTGAATACGGGGGTTAGTGCCCTGGTCTCTGGGTTAGTTGTCCCTGGTCAGCAAGGCTCACGAAGCCAGGCAAAAATAATTCCTACAGTAAGCTAGTGTTTGGCATCCCACCTGTCGATTTCATAAATGCACAAATAAATAGGCAGGAGATGAAGCTGGTCTACACTCACCTGAGCAGGCGTGTCTGTTGGCGCTTGCGAATGGAAGGGTTTGTTTCAAAGGTGTGTGGCCGCTTGCGTTTCTTTCCCGTGGCTATGGCTGCAGCTGCAGCCACCCCAATGGGACCTGGGAAGATAGAGTGCCAGTTGACGACAAGCATGCTAGATAGAACCATCCTGAAAGTATACAGGAAAGGAGGACTGCCACAAAAACCAGGGTATTAGCAATGCTTCTGTCCAAAAGCAAAGGGTAGAGGGGAAGTCCGGCATATTTTTTTACTGTATTAGAATACTGTGGTTTCAAGATAGGATTGAAAGGCCTGTAAAAGCCCTGGTGGATCAATTTGTTTAGAGACTCATAAAAAACCTTAAATAACCAAGACTTAAATGAGCAGGGTGCTTACGCAACATCTACAATGACGTCATGACACCCCACCTGTAGTGTAAACGTAACAATCCCAGATACAACTTAATAAAGTGGCTGACTCGGCTAGTTGGTTGTGCATACTTTGCAGGTGTACTCCGCAGTTTGAAAGGACCACAGTTCTGGATAAGATTAGAGAAGAGCATGAGCGTATAATCTGTGAGGCAGCTCAGATGGCGTGTGAAAGGGGCACGTGCGTAAGCAAGCCATCAGTTGCATTGTCAGACTGTTTTTTGGGATGCGTGAGTCGGCGTAGCAGGCCCAGTGATAGTTGATGTATAGTTGTTTCATATCTTTGCTCATGTTTTCACCTTCTGTTACCGATTGTTTTCTGTTCACCCGGGTATATATAAGAGCATTCTTGTCAACAAAAATTCAGTTGGAAGTCAGCGCTTGTCTCGTCTTTTTCCTGTCCGCCGTGTGTTCTTTTCGTCAGATATAACAATCTATCGGTTATGAAGACCATATTTTCCGATCTATCGGTTATGAAGACCAATAGAAACTGCGTCCACATATAGCGAACATGTTACTTTTCTAAAAAGACAGGGCGTGCAAACACGGATACAAGGAAAAAGTCAGGACACCACAAACGCTGGCGTTTGTGGTGTCCAAAGCAAGAGGTTTGATGCTATTCGTTATATTCACCGCATTCTCCAGTGAAAAGGCGGACGTTAAGGCTGTCATGTTGGTACCCAAGAAATTGTCAGCCCTATGCAAAACGACATGCCCAATTGCCAAAGAAAAACACAAGTGTTCCACTAAGCATCGTGTGCACTTTGGAGAATGCAAAGATGCTGTCATTGATTCGTTTCCTTCAACATGTGGCGGTACATATGTGGGACCAGCGTTGCCAGGTTTGGCTACTTTGCACTAATATGCCTACTTTTCTAAGCCGGCGGTAGCAGAAAAAAAACATCTAGGCTATTTTTTTGCTACTTTTGTGTTCTGTCGATATGAACCAAATTATCACTACCTTGTGACGTCGCAGTCGTGCCGTATGAATATACAGTGTGAAAACATGGCGAAAAACGTGCTTCCAGCTCCCAAAATTGAATTTGGAGCTTGCATTAAACAAGAAAGAAGGCTTTTGGACAGGTGGCTGAGACTCGGGGGGAAAAACTGTTGAATGGGACCTCATTTTGCAGACCACCTCCAGCTGAAGGTGACTTTAAACTGTAAATTTAAGTGAACAGGAAAATCGGAAGCGCTCCGCATCCAGGCCATTGAGATAAGAAATCATACATGTGACAAACTGTCGGTGTTATTTCCTAGAATGAGCATGGACCACGACTCGGGAATATGAACCGCTCGGACTTCACTACTACACGAGGAACGAATGTGAAAGAGACAATTTAGGCTTCAATCCAGCAACTGCGATTTCGAGCACACTCATGCAGTACTCATACGCATACCATTTTTACCTTTAGAGAGCTCCTTTTTATTTTTACCACAAGGCTTGTACGTCTAGTCCTTTAAAGAAAAGTCAAGGAGAACATGTGAAGAGAGTGTCATTTCTGCTACAGCGTAAGAAACTTAAGTCATCCTGCATGAAGTGACTCTGCAAGTCAACCATTTATGCTTTAATTATGCTCAGCAATTACGATTTTGAAGGGTTCTTGCTGCAATCCTGTACAGCCGCCCATTTATTTAACCTGAATGCGCGAGCATCCACAGCCGAGTTGCTAAGCGCCATACAATGGAGCGCAGTGGCGAAATGAACTAGAATATGCGCATGCGTACATGAGCAGTCCTGGGCAGCTGTCGTCTGCCAGGCCTTCCTGGGAACCGGACACCGGCCCCGTATCTTTTGAGCGCTGCTATCGTCATCCTTTTGTTTTCTTTCCCGAACGCTGCCATCAAGTCATAAACAAAAGGTCAAGTGGTCACGTTTGAGATGGATGGGATGTGATTACACACGCTGATTATACTACGTGCGTATCAGAATTTTTGCAGCGACGCAGTTAAGCTTTTCGTTATGCCGTGCGGAGTCGACAAGAAACTATCAACAGTGGCCAGCCCGCTCTCTGGCTGTCTTCGTTTTCTTCTTCATGTTCTTACCCAGTCTTCATGCTTAGTCAAGCCAATCAAGCCAAGCTATGCAAAGATCAAGCTAATTAAGCTATGCCATGTTAAGATCAAGCTAATTAAGATTATGCTAATACGGGTCATTGCAATTACATCATGCCATAATCACACTTATTAAGGGTATGCTAATTACTTTCCTGCTGATCAAGATCCTGACAATTAAAATCGTGTTAATTATGGACAAACTAATTAAGATTGTGTTGATCATTTTTAAAACACAGATAATTATGCATTGCTAATTAGGATCTTGCTAAGTAATACTATGATAATTATGCCTTGCTTATTGGCAAGTTCTTCGTTAACATGACCCTAAGTGGGAGTTCTTAACTCTTTGAGGGCTGAATTTTTTTACGAAATGCACTCCAAAAATGTGTACTTTTTTTATTGCTGAATTCAATTCTTCAGACAATTCTATTTAAGAAACACTGTCTAAATTTCTTTTTTGCGTGACAAAGCCACAAAAAAATAATTCTTTGTTGTTACATACATGGCTTATTCGTGAGTAACATCAAGCAACATCCTAAAAACAACACTTGTACAATTATTTATAAATTAAAATTATCCATCGTATTAAACATAGCTCACTGACAACACCAGAGTACTTTTTCGGTAAAAACTGTTCTTGCTCTAACACTAAAGACTTTTCAGCAGGTGATAGTCGATATGTCGCTCCATCATCATCTGAGTCTGAACTCAGAAGTAAATCCTCGTCTGACGAACTGACATCCAATGAATCAAATTCTGATTCTGCGCTTGGGCAGTAGTCTACATTGAAAGAATCGTGGCTCCACTCACAAGCAGCAGAGCAACCGGCACGCACTTCCATAGCATAAGTGAACTGCATGGGTGAGCGTACGAAACAAAGCTGTATGGTTTGCAACTGTCCGGAAAGCAAAACGAGTGAAAAAGCTATATTAATCCTTCGTCTTATCGCTAACGAGACGGAGTTAGTTTTTACGAGTCCCCTAAACAGGAAACGCAACCACGGCAGCATTGTTCCGTGTAATGTAGCGCCACATGGAAACAGATGTAATCGCGCCCCGGGGTGCAATAAACAAGAGAGTAACAAGCGGTCACCCTATGAGAGATCAGAAACCAGAAAGCTATCAGCTTTGTGGGCGGGAGAAGCACTAACCACCTAATGGACGAAACTGATACCAGCCGCATGGCGCGCGCGCCCTCGGATGTGCAAGCAAAAGCCGCTGCGCTGCTTCGGAAAAAAATTTAAATAAAAAAGAAGCAACGAAGAGACATCGGTGCATGAAAAAAATTCTACATAAGTGTGGCAGCACATGCCAAACAAGAGAAATGATAGAAAAATGCGCACAAAACCAGCCACAACGCGTGTGCGCGCTCGGATGCGCAAGCGAAAGCTGTCGCGCCGCTTTGAAAAAAAAAAAAAAAAAACGGCTAGACATTGGTACATGAAAAAAATTCCACGTACTTCCTAGTGTGGCAGCACATACTAAGCAAGAAAAATGATCGAAAAAGGCGCGCATTTTAAACATACATGCAATGACGTATGTGCATGGTGTAAACCCTTTGGTGCCTGTTAGGTGATGCCGTACTTGTACGGCGTAAACCCTCAAAGGGTTAAATAGCATGGTTCTAATTAGCAAGGACATAACATGATCCTACTTAGCAAGGTCTTAATTAGCATAACCTTAATAAGTGTGACTATGACATGACGGTTTAATTAGCTTGATCTTAGCATAGCTTGGCTTGATAGGCTTGACTAAGCATGAAGACTGAGTAACAACATGAAGAAGAAAACGAAGACAGCCAGAGAGCGTGCTGGCCACTGATGATAGCTTCTTGTCGACTCCACACGGCATAATGAAAAGCTTAAAAGCACTGCTGTAAAAATGCTGATACACACGTAGTATAATCAGAGTGTGTAATCACATCCTATCCATGTCAAGCATGACCACTTGACCTTTTCTTTATAACTTGATGGCAGCCTTCGGAAAAGAAAACAAAAGGATGACGATAGCAGTGCTCAAAAGAAGCGGGGGCGGTGTCCTGTTCCCAGGAAAGCCTGGCAGACGACATTTGCGCAGGACAGCTCATAGCGCGCATGCGCGTATCCTCGTTCATTTCGCCACTGCACTCTGTTGTACGGCGCTTATCAACTCGGCGGTTAGAAAAATGGGCAGCTGTACATTTCCCCCAAAAAGCACTTGCATTTATTCATTTAAATAAAGATGTTGCATTTATTTGCGCACACACAAGGCTACTTTTGCCTACTTTTACTACCCTTGGCTCAAGTTTATTACTTTTTGGCTAGTTTTTCAATTTCTTGGCTATTTTTTTCCTGTTAAACATGGCAACCCTGCGAAGGACAGAGCGGGCATTGCCTGAACAACCAGTTCGGGGAGAATTCGCATAATGTCCTGGGGGCGGTTTACAGGGCCACGTGGCGATGCATTGCCGAAGTTGTGGATGTACACCTGAATTTCAAAGCGTGTTAGAAGAACAGAGCGTTGGGTGAGTAGGTAATCCACAGCGAAGGACATTTTGCCTTTCTTGTCCCTGGAACAAACCATTATGACTTATCGCTGACAACCTTATTACAATTATCAGAAGCTATCTGCTCAGCTGTTTGTCTGGTGTAGCCAGGCCCTGGAAAGTCTCAAGGTTCCAGCGATTGCCGTAAAGGGCGAAAAAAATCAACCGCGGTGAGTTCCAGCTTCAAACACCGGGAGTGGATCTACTAACCTCTGCGTTAGGATAACATGGCAGCCTTGTGGTGGCCGCCATTCGCGCTATTGCACTTTTTATGTAGGGGCGCCCTCATCGGGGCCAAACTTCAAATCAAAATATTCTTGAAATAAGCGGCATCATTATGTTCATTTCAAAATATATGGCGGCAGAGGCGTGCGGCGGCGCAGCGACAGGTAACGGTTTGCGGTGCATTGGGATGGGTCTCGCACTGTTTCGTTTCACTGTAAATGTTTTGAGCCACTGCCGGCCGACACATTCGCTTTTGTTCTGTTCGTTTTGACTCGTTAAAATGCTTTCGAGAAGTGCATTAAGCTGACTTCGGGCGAAGGAAGGGACCGTTGAAGCTTTCACAGGATGACACTCGTTTCAAGCCCGAGAATATACGGACCGGTGAGTAAACACCCATTGCTTCAGTTTTTTTTTTACCAATAGCTTGTGTGGGTGTCACATGGACGCGACGCACTGCGATATTCAATTTTTCAACATGTCATACTCCGTCGACGAGAAAAAGTGCGTTTCTTGCGGCGTGGCTGCAAGTGGCTGCAAGTGGCTGCACGTGGCTGCAAGTGGGAGCGAGTTGCTGAGTTTAACATTACCCAGGCCGCTGCAATAAAAAAAGGCAACTGTATCACTAACGCCTCGCATGTATCTTCGTAACTAGACCATATATCAGTGCAAAAAAATATACGAGGTATAGTTTGCCGCAGTCGCATTTGAGAAGCCAGGTTCAGAGGTCTCATTTCTCCTGTTGTCAGTTTAGGCTATTTTACTACACATTTAGTGCGACAAAACCTCATATAATTGTGAGTGTACTTTTACTTTAGTGTGATAAAGAAACCGTCACTATAATCGAAATTATTCTTGTTTCTTATTTTTTCTGCCATAACCTCCTGGCCTTTCAAGGAAACAGCTGTGTGCAATGGGCAAGACACCTGTTACATGACAAACCTTGTAAAAAAGCTAGCCCGAGTGATACAGCATGCATTATAAGGTACGCTTACGTATATGTATAACAAACTGCTGTTTATTTGTTCAATATGTTTATATGTTTACTTCCTCTCCCCATCATCCCCCCTCCTGACTCCTTTTTTCCCCTTTCCCTTTTCCACTGTGCAGAGCAGCAGGCTAGAGCGCACTAGCTCAGGCCGACCTCTCTGCCTTCAAAGAAATTCTCTCTCTCTCTTCGCAAAATTTAATATTTATTGATTATGCTTATCAATATCTGGTGATGTCATTACTTGTTTTTCCAGGATTGCCACGCAACGACAGGGTGACTACCCCCGAATGTCCACTCTGCAAGTCCGGTGAAGCATTTGAACGTCTGCTACAACAGGTCATCTTGAACCTCACGCTAGCAATGATGTATTTGTGAATGGTTTACCAGCCATCTCATGGAGGGGTGCTAACAATAGTCCACAAGCATTAGCTGTCAACTGTGCAAGGAGGGAAAACAGCGCAAATTTTTGGACGAACACAAAAGGGAGACAGACGACGACGGCAACGCCTGTCGTCGTCTGTCTCCCTTTTGTGGTCGTCCGAAAATTCGCGCTGTTTTCCCTCCTTGCACAATGAACCAACTTGCCCAAGCCTTAACCCTAGCAAGCTGTCTACTGCGTCACGCAATCTACACCGCAAGAGCATTGAAATTGAACACTAGCTGCGTGCATTATTTACGTTACGTGGCACTGCTGAGCTAAACGACGCAGGTTTTATTCGCAGCCACGGTGAACACATTTCAATTGGGGCGAAATGCAATGACACTCGTGTGCTTAGATGTGCGCCTGAAGTTCAGAGAAAGACGGAAGCTTGAAGAGACGAAAGACTTGTGAACATGAGGTGTGGTTGGAGCAAATGTTTCGACAAGCAGTCTTGTCTTCTTCAAGGCTACAACTGCGTTTGTTTAACTCCAGGCAGTTAGAATCAATCTAAAGTTGCCCACTACTGTATGACTCATAATCATATCATGGTTTGCATGTGAGTCATCAGAAATTATAAATTTAAAGGTAAACATATTTGACAGAAATCTATCTGGCTGGGTAAGATTATGAGAATAAAAAGGCTCTCCAGTCACGGTTTGTCATTAGTTCTTTTTTAATTTAAAAAAAACTAAGAGACCGAACGGCTCTCAAAACGTATGGTCAGTTTCTTTAAATGATAAATTACATTACAAAACGAACATCACGGCAGTGAGGGGAATCAACAGTCTTTCTGACATTAGTTGTGCCTTGTGACACAGTTTACAAACTACGCTCCAAACTGTTTTGCCTTAATTAACTGTGTTTTGATCATAGAAGTTTACAAAAAGATACGACAAAGCTTTACAAGGCTGTGCTCAGTTACATTAGCTTTTGCACATATGTTCAATGGGCTCATTCAAATTATTTACAGCGAATAAATAAATTGTAAATGTGACGAGCACTTCTTGCAGCACAGCTTCACCATGCACGTCTACGTTGTCGTGATGAGTGAGATTGTGTTCAGTGAATATGGTAGTGTTTTTTTTTTTCATATAGCAGAGAAACGTTCCAAATATGTTTGAGCACACCTACTTCTGCTGCTTGATTAAATAAACATGACAGAGTTATAGCGCATACCACAAGTCTGGGAACTAATGCCATGGAAAAAAACCTAGGAAATCGAAGAGGTAATTTAAAACATACATGAACTTGGACTTATCCACAGCCACACACAAGATTTTACGTATTGTCACGGGTCTTGACGTCGACGAAAGCAGCAGTCGGTGTGTCCAAGATGAAACTATTTATTTGGCCGAACTTGCGGCCGGGAAGCAAAACTTCAAACTACAGCATTACACACTGCACACTGACAGCGGCGAACAGGGCGTCGGCCGTCGATAAACTGATCTGTGGCAAGGCGCGTTGGCATTTATACCTGCAGTATCAAACATTCGAGCTTTATTATCACTAGTGGCTGCGTTAGTTGGAGAATACACTCAGCTGTTTGCGATTGCGCGCTCCAGCCTAACAGAAGATCCTAAAATAATCTGGAATGTTCCCAGACATTCTGGCATGGTTTGTGCAACACAGTAACTACACATGTAATTGACCAATAACATAAAACATAAAAAGAAAGGAGCGCATGTGGCAGTATTTCAAGCCGGAGCTTCTAAAAGTAACAACGAGAATACATACTTGAGCTTCCAAGCCCAAATATATTGAAAAAGTAAATAACACAATAACAAGTATGCAATATATATACGACCTGTATTTATCCAGCATTGGCACAGCTTCACATCATGACGTACCAGTTGATTTCGTGAGTGTTTGCTTGCAATATAGTGCTCAAGTTCTACTGACATGTCTATGTGATAGAGAGATTGTGCTCGTGGCTGAGCAGTTGTTTAGTGTACTGTGCAAACACCAACAAAGATGTACACTGCATGCCTAAAGCTTATTTTCCTAGAGCTGTGCTTCTGGAATCTGTAAGCACTCACCTTATGCCTCTGTTTCTTTAGCATTCGTCTATGCTGCATACTCAGCAGTCCGATTATTACTAGCGCCAATAAATTCTAGCTGTAGAAACTGTCTAACTGAACTATAACGAGGAACAAACAGCCTGAAATATTTTCTTCCACCTATTACCTGCATACGTAATACGTATGGTATGGCTTTACGGCCGAGAATTTCGCCGAGAAATTCCTGCCTACCCTGTAGGCACAACGCGATAGTATTCCTTATTTGTAACACATTCAAGGTGACATCGCAGAGCGAGAAAGATGCGCAGAACTGTATACATCCGCGATTGTTTACGTAACAAATTTATCAAAACTACATAGCTCCCGCTGCGCTAGCTATCTCTTGGCGTAGCGCACGTTTCGTGACCGCGTAAAAATCGGTTGTTTTTGGCTAGTCCAGAAAATATTTTTTTTCCTGCCACAGAATATATTTGATGCTAAAGTGTAGGGTATCAAACGTTAGAGGAAGAATTGGCCTTTCCAACAGTATTAATTCCAAGCAACGGATTTCTTTCGAATATAATAAAAAAATTATCAAACAATGAAAAATGCATCAAAAAGAAAGAAAGATTTATAAAAACACCACTGCTACTCTGCAAAGGTTAAACATTAAAAAAATCGAAATATACGTTTTGAACGCAAAGCCCTCATAGAATAATAGTGAAAATATAAGAAGACTGGACGACGGCAATCACAGACCCCAGACAACACGTCCAGCTTCAGGCTGTCCAGAGGGCCCGTGAACGAGCGGAGAGGCATGGCCTCTCTGTTCCGACATGGGACTAGCCAACGGCTGGGTAGGGGCCTACCTAGTTGGGCCGCTGCCTTGCCTCTCAGGACCACAATAAAGTTGTTTGTCTGTCTGTCTGTCTGTAAGTACAAAGATTATTTACATAAATACAAGAATATAGGCACTAGTGCCTATCATGTCGCCGCGTGATGCAGGTTCTCGACGCGGTGAAACAAAGGCTCGCTGCGTATGTTTCGGGAAAAAAAAATTTTTTTTCTGTTCAACTTTCCCAGCATAGTTTGCAGTTCTGGTATTTTTCAATTCTCCTGTGTATTTCTTGAAATGAACAGTGCAGTCTGTTCCAAATCTGCAAAAATTCATAATTCTACCCTCATTTGACCTCTTTCTCGCTCATATACTGCCGAATACCATACCGATCTTCACATTTCAGCATTTTCTCATCCACTGAAAGGTTCCGATGGGGTTGAAAGATAGCATAGAAAAATCGTTCATGTGTTGCAATAGAGAAGACACGTGGTGAAGATTCTCGTGGGATGCGACGGTCGTCTTGTTCAGATCAGAGACACTCAAGAAGCCTTGAACCTTTTCCGTGGCATCACTGACGGTAGACGAAGGCCTGGGAATATGTGTCATCGGCACCAACACCAATGCAAGCGTGGGACTTCAACGATTACCATGTACACATGGAGTAAGACGAACTTGCTCATCTTCTCTTCAGTAACCTCCCTCCATGGATCCATCTCTTTCACTGTATGTTGGATTTTCGAAAGTATGCATCCACACATACTTATCTGTGTGGCTGCATATCTTTCTGACGACTTCTGCGGTGAAAAACAACACGAAGACGCCACCGCGCAGCACACCGGAGTGTTGGGTCAAAGTCCGCTCCGCGCCGTCTTCGCGAAGAGAACTGCGCTCTTTCTGCAGCCGGCGCCAAATGCTCCCGCCCGATTGAAGTTAACATCTTGCAGATAAGAGCTGTTATTTTAAGAACGCACCGGATACGTTTACATCGACACGTGGCAGCGATAAAACGACCCGAGGAGAAGACGAAACTTACCGGCGGATAGCTGCTGATGTTCCGGGGAGGTTTGACGCACTTTCGCCGTCCGTACTGAAGCTTGGCGAATCGAAGTCGTCTTCCGTGTCTGTGGTGCTACCATCATCCAGAGATTCCCGCTCATATTAATCGGAATCCGTCGAAATTCGCCGTTTCTGTGGAGCACCCGCGAGCGGCGTCGACGCGAAGTCTGAAACAACGATCGCTCACCTACCCGACTGTGAACGAGCTTTAAAAATCTCCCCGCGGTGGAAGAAACAAACTCGCAAACAAAACTGATAAAAAACATGTTATTTTATGCCTTTTATTGCGTTAGCTGCCCAGAACTGCTCAGAGAGTGCCAAAACTTGATCTTGAAGTCATCGATAAAATACTATCGATAGGAATAGGTGCGGTCACGAAAGTGTTAAAGATCAACACAACCTGGCAAGCGCCGCATAACTAGCGGCAGGATAAGACCCTTGTCCTAAAGCTATGCTGTTAAACTCGGACGCCGCAACACAATGAGAGCAACGTTCTTTCAGCGATGTCAGTGTTCAGTTATATGCAGATACAGTAGAACCCCGCTGTTACGTTCCTCACTGCCGCGTTTTCCCGGCTGTTACGTCATTTTCCGCCGGTCCCGGTATAGCTCCCATAGGATGCAATGTATTATGAACCCCGCTGTTACGTCGTAACTGTCGGACCGTTCCCGTATGATATGTCGCGAAGTGCGCTCGGAGCCGACCGAGTGACTACCAAAGAGAGCGGCCATGGCGCATTTTCACGCAGCTTGGCCTCGTTTGACCGTAATATTAGCCGCATGAGAGGCGCAAGCAGCAGAATCTTTCAATTGATGCAAACAAAAGCATGGCCTTCGAGATTCAAATTGCAAAGATGGCGTCTATGACGTAACTGCTCGCGAAAGCAAAGCCTTCGAGATTGGCATTTACAATTGACAAAAGCATAGCCTTTGAGATTTGTATTGCACAAACATGGCGTCTATGACGTAATTGCTTGCGAAAGCAAGGCCTTTGAGATTGGCATTCACTTCTGCCATCGCGTTGGCGTAGACTCATCATCATCGTTATTTGTCGGAGAACGGGAGGAGTTCGAGCTGGTTTGAGCTCGCATGGTCGTGCTTGCGGTTCGCGGTCGGACTCGCCGCGCCGGTCGTGATTGCGTGTGCTTAGTTCTTTCATGCCTACAGCTGTTGGTGTTAAAAAAATCACATACGTTGATTACATTTCTGTGGATGAGGCCGTCCTAAGCTCCGCGTTTCTATCCATCGACTAGATCGCGGCTGAGCGCGCCAATTTTCGTGCTGCTCGTAAGAATTGAAATGAAATTCTGTACCACTAAATATTTTGTCGTTTTTCCTGTTTTTCGGCTCTTACGTTTCCCGCCTCTTACGTTTATTTCCTACGGTCCCTTCAAAAACGTAACAGCGGGGTTCTACTGTATTTGTCAGCTTTCAGACTCATTACACATGCATGGGTTGAAAGCTTTCGACGTGTATGAATGGCTTGTTTTGCTTGGACCTGACTGTATACATTGCTTGTACCACCTTGGGGACTCACAATAAACGATGCAAACCTTACTTGATTGACGCTCTTTTTGCCAGTTTGGTCACCTGGCGATAACTAATACACACGCGAGCCGCGATTTAGCAACGACAAAGAACAAAATACCACAGGGAGCAAAAAGCGCAGTAGCGCGACCAGAGCGAACCAGCTGCAAAAATGCGTTTCTCTAATGATGATGATAGTACTTGCAGCGCCATCTTGCCTCGCTCTATTGCAGTTCAGTACGGCGCCGCTACCCTTATTTCAGTACTACAGCCAAAGGTACAGTTCCCTTCTCTACAGTGGTAGATGTTCTCTGGTGTAGCGTTATTGTGCGCACTAAGCACGGGACAAGCGTGCCACGCTGCTGTTCGCAAGTTCGCCGCCGCCACATCATGCTACACTGCTTCCAAGTGTGCATCGCTTTGTAGAAAAGAAAGCAGCTCGCTGGTGCTTAGTTGAGCGTCATGAGCACCGAGACATGTGGATGCACTGACAGCGAGTGCCATGGCTTGTCGTGCAGGACTACCAGAGCACTGCAGAGATGTCAGGTGCACGTCGCTTGCAGAAAGCTTTTCTTTGCCGCATTGAACCAACAGGATACCAGTCGCACCCATGCATGGTCGAGAGTGGAGTAGGCATGAACACAGCCACGGCAAACGCGCGCGTACGGTACAGCAAGTGGCCCAGCAATGATGGTGTGAGCTGAGTAGGTAACACGCTGCACGCAACTAGCCAGGAATGATTGGTTCCACATGGCGTAATGGCACTTCAGTGAAACGGTGTCGGTTCATTGCAAAGGTGGTTTAATTCACTCGTAAGCACGCAGCAAGCATTGCTTCACGACTCGAAAAGCTTAACTCAGTGGTTCTCAAATGGGGGTCCGTGAACCCCAGGGGGTTCGCGAAGCCATTCTTGGGCGTCCGTGAAAGCCATCCTCGGGGTTAAAAAAAATAAAACTAAAAAATTTTTTTTTGGAAGCATACTATGTCCCGTGACAGCGGCCCATTCTGATTTTTGGTATGTGTCACCACATAACAATTTTGCAATGCAGCGAAGCTGACTTATGTTTCCTCTTCTCCATGAGACGGCTGTAGAGCTTTTGTTGCAGTTTTCTACGACATGTGCACACAAGCATGTGTTTTTCAGGCTTGCATATTTGAAGAGTAAACTTAGCTAGAAACAGGTTGAATGTGGCTGCTGACTGCACAAGTTATTGAAAGCTGTTGAGACCGAATAGACCTTTTTTAAGCACACGAGCGCCACCAACGGGCGTGCAAGCGCTCATGGAAAGAGTGTGTACACTGCAGCCGTCACCGCTACGAGCGTGCGGGCCTCACACTTTCCGCCTACCCCGTGCTAGCACTTCTCAGATCAAGTGAATGCGACAAGGTGTAGCATATTACTGAACTTATTCTGTGTTTAGCTACGATTTCTATCTGTCTAGTGTTCCCGCGCTCGTGCCACCGTTGTAGACCAGCGGAGCGGTTCCGAAGCGTCATTAGTATTATTATTCATTTTTTGTGCCAGCATGCCCTACGGCATAAATTAGACAAAAAGATACAACTCGGTTTCTTAGACGAATTCCACGAGCGGTAAATGCAATTAGTGAACCGTGGATCCATTCAAAAACAACGTCCACCGACACTGTTGATGAGCACAAGGTCAGGCTCTGATGTATAAAGATTGCGCGAGAGAGTACAGTTGACATTTGGTAAAATAAGATACACTGATTAGAAACCATGCGTGTCACTCCCACCACAGTTAACAAAAGATAAGCTTTCATCACCATTAGTTGACACTAACTGCAGATGTTATATTCTACAAGTGCCGGTTGTGTTTTCGTGTGTTGCCTCACATGTGACAGCACTGTGGATAAGTACCTAGTATATAGTCGCACTTGTCGTATTTGGGACCAATGCGAGATTACTTTTTAAACGCCATAGCGGCTAAGTGCGGTTGGCCAGTGCAGGAGTGTCACTAAATGCTCAAGCAGAAAGGTATTTCATTCATATCAGTACGTTACAGTAATTGTTGAATAAACGTGAATTCTGTGTTCCAGCTCTTATTTTAGTATATGTATCGGCACGCGATAATACGCATGCTGCTTAACTGCTACATCCAATGCATATCTGCTGGGTAATACCTACGCTGCACTGCGTTAATGCCGTGTTCTTTTCGTTTCGTGGTCCCACCGATCCCACTACGTCCCACAGCCAGCTTGCTCGGCATACACACTTTTCACATAGTGCTCCGTGCACCAGCGGGGCGCTCTGGGATTGCCTGAAAAAGGTCTATTGGGGTGGCACTTTAGTTTGACCATTCTTTGCCAGGGAGAAACAGAAGGCACCTGCTGCGTTAACTTGTAACACCCCCCTCATCACTTTCACCAGTCCACAAGGGGCCCCGAAACATCTCTGGCTGAGAACCAGTGGCCTAACTTGTCACCAGAGGGGTTGTTAGCACTGTGTAATAAAAATGCGCAAAAAACAAAACAGCTTGGTTGCTCATTTGTGCATGTCTTGAAGGGTGAGTTTATATACAACTACTGATATAACGACCACTTTTTGCAGCACTTTCGAATTCCCTGTAAACAGGTTTGACTGTATCACTCAAGACAAAAACAAACGGCACTAGACACAGGACGCTAACAGAACAACAGACATCATCAGCACCATCCACCGTTCTGTCACCATTGCGTGTCTAGCGCTACTTGTTCCCATCTTAATGATTTACCAACCAGCCCAGTTAAGTGCTTCTTGTGATTTTATTGCTAGAAAAGAGAAGCTGGCGATGTCATCCGATAACAGATTGAGCTGTGCCAGCCTTTAGAAACTCGACAGTGAAGATTTCATCGACTATTTGAGCGCAGAACAATCGCCATTTGCTTCTGTGTGCATGTGTGGAAGGGGTTCTTGACAGTTCTTGAACAAGGTCATCATCCCCGTGTTCAGTGAGCACCAGCAGCTGGACAGGACCTCTTGTCAGATCCGTTCGTGATCACAAAGACACGGGGTCTATGTGTAGTGAAGTATGAGGTATAGTACAGCTGTTGGAAACCGTGGATGCCTCTTAAGAAGAAATGATCTATGATGCCTCCTGTCCTGGACGTGGGAACGAGGTCTTGTGATGCCCTGTGCACATCAAAAATATCTTTCATGTAGTGCAAGAACCAGGCGTTGTTGGATTTTGATAAATCAATGGTGAAGTCACCGGCAAGCATGGGGCGCATGGTCATCTCGGCAGAGTTATTGTAGGAAGCATTGACACCGGTTTTTGCATAATCGATGAAGTATGTTGATAAAAACCGCTGGACGGACTCCTTTTGTGGTCCGGAGCTCAGGTAGATGGCGGCAAGCACAATGTCTTTGTTATTGTGATTGATGTGCGAAACGCAGATGTTGCCAATTCGGCTGCTTGTCTGTGTGTGTCCAGTATGTGGTTTGCTAAGAAACGCTTCGCTTTTAATACAAGGAAATAAGGTAACCAAACAAAAAAGCCAGACGGAGAGTCAGACAGAGACTTTTACTGTAGCAAATGGAATCAAAAGTAGGCGTAGTTTATTCTATACCGCTAAGTTGTGCTAAACATTACATCAGCCAAACGGGCTGACGTATCAATGAAAGGTACCGAGAGCATGCCAGCAATGTCACGAAAAGACAGGGAGGCCTTCTCTCTCTGCATTGTAATGACTGCACGTGCAAACCAGTGTTGCAGGACGCTGACGTGGTTTGTAAACATAGAAATAAATATGTCCGAAAAATAATTGAGGCAGAGATGATTCAAAGGTTGGGTGACAAATGTGTTAGTTCGGCATCGATCTTTTTATCAAATAAGGAATTGCAATTTCTTCGTTCTGCTTTTTCAAGTTGATCAGAAGGTTATCTTCTATGACATGCGCAGTTGTTGGCTGATGCCATGTATATATATGTGAAATGTTGCTTCAATAAATTTGTTGTAAGTTAGCGCTGTAGGTGTTCCCTTCCTGTGTCCCCGTTGTTTACTTGCGCTGTGTGTTTCATCATGCTTAACCAACACGCCCAAGTTCGCTTCATTGCGAACAAAATGTATTTCTTGAGTGAGTCTGAGTGAGCTCCAAATTTTTTTTGCCGACCTACGGTGATAACTACTCAACTTCAGCATTACTATCAGCCTTATGACGGTTCACTTTGATACTCACTTCTACTCACAAATACTTCAGCGCACTAGCGTTCATATGCCAGCTCAACATTTGTTGATCAGAGGCGTGCCTTGAGCCCCCCCGCAAAATTTTTCAAAGGAAGTTCTTGATAAAAATGTCTTTACTGGATTGCAATGACTGATAACTCGTATGTGAAGGTACGAGATCAAAATGCGCATCGTAGAGCACCGATTATGTGAAATATTGGCATTTAAAATGCACTGACATCCTGATCGGAAAAGCTAATTATATGCTAACGGGATCATGAGTCGACTCACTCAGACTCAGATCGAGCCGTGTGTCTGAGTGAGTAATATTTTGGTGAGTTTAAGTCCGAGTGAGTACGGTTGATAAAAATTTTATGGAGTCTGAGTCCGAGTAAGCCTGGTTGAGGAAAATTTTGGTGAGTCCGAGTGAACCGTAAGGGCAAAATATATTCCATGAGTGAGTTTGAGCGAGCTCCACATTTTTTGCCGACCTATTGGTAGTCAACCAACTTCTGTTACACGACAGTTTATACTGAAAATAAAAATTCTACAGAAAGCCTATTGATATCACTCAACCTTAAGTAATCTAAGGGAGAAGCAAAACATGACAGTCGATTGGCATCCACCCTTTGGTAGCCCAAAGCTAAGCGCTCAGAAAAAAAAGTTTCCCAATTGCAGGAAAACTGTCCAGTATTCCCAGAGCTTTACCCCATGAAGAGTTTTAAGCAATGAAAAGAGTGTCGCAACAAGAAAGCCTTGCAAGCTACATCTTCCTCAGAATAGCATGCACCGCCGTCCAGGCCACTGCGACCGGCGTACATTTCCTGTGTTCTTTCAGCCCCGTGCGGTGCCTGCATGGAGAGGCACTGACCTGCTGCTGCAAGCTGGGTGGTGACATCGTCGGCCACTGTGGACGAGGAGAGCAGGTCCGAGTCGTCAAAGGGGCTGTCGGGACTCGAAGGCGGGTCACTCAGGTCGTCGGCCGACATCATCGAGTGGCTAACCACAGCCACGCTCAGGGATGGCGTCAGCTCTCCACCACCCGTGTTCATCCTCCAGCCGGGGGCCGGTGGCAGGCACCCACCGCCCGTCGGCTGAAACATTCATTCAAGACACCTTGTATAAACACATATTCTGGTTCCAATGGCCAGACACAGAAAGTGTGTGCCGATAGCACAGAACTGAGCCCCAGTCGTCCGAGTAATGGAATGTGCCTGCATGACATCTCCATGACACGGTGCCATCTCACGTTGATAAGAGAAAGCTAAAACAAACATAACTGCAACTGTTTCAACACGTTCAAATCTATGAACAACTCAACATGGCTTACATTAAGCATGTAAAAAACATGGTTGATCCCTCCGTCATAGGAATTGGTATAACACGAAAGTAAAATATGTCCTTACAGATATAGTTGAATTTTTACTGCACATTGATATAAGAGAGCTTGCACAATGTATACTAGTGTTTGGAAGCATCGTTTAACGTGTATGCACCCACGTTTGACGCTTGGTGGCACATCTCCATCCCGACGACTAACGTCCATGATCAATGATTAAACAAACTTTTGTGATAGCTGTAATAGTTGACGAAGAGAGCGTAATCAGAGAAAGTGGTGTGACAGCCAGAAGAGCGTTGCTGAGTGGATGCAGAACTTAATAATAATAATAATAATAATTATAACGTTTATTTCCACCAATACAAAGTTGATGGAGGGGGTGAGAATAAAAGCGACTGTCCGCTTGACTACGTTCTCACCCCCCTTTACATCAGACAGAGGCGGTGGCGGCAACAGAACACAAGATCTGACGAGGGTATACACAACATTCTGGAATCTAGCAATAACAGAAATTCGCAACAGCAGGCTGCGGTGCTGGCAGAAAGAAAAAGAAACACAATGCAATAAACATGTATACCTACAAACATAGATCAGACGTCAGTACATAAACTACATATACACTAAACACAAAATTTACGCGGTAACAGTGTTGGTTATATCCTCATTTTTATTTAGGCACGTTATTTCAAGAAGTTTTCAATGTCAGATGAGTTAATGAGATATTGGCGTAGTTGAGAAAAGGTGATGTCTGCTATGTCAATACCTGAGGAATGTAGTCTGTTTAAATGTAACGGTAGCTGATAGGTAATTTTTTGTTGTCCATAATTAGTCCTCGTACGAGGAAGGATCCAGTGTGGTTGATGACGGTGGGGGTATTTTGGTTCATAACGCATCATGGAAGCTAACTCTGTAATAGTGGATAGACGTCTTTTTTGTTCGATCTTATAGTTGCGTAAGAGCCTGTAACTGTAGAGCTGGAAAACATTCATGATTTCGTGTTCATTGAACAAATGTTGCGTTGTATGTCTGTAGGAAGGTTATAAATTAGACGAAGGATTTTATTATGTAGGGGTGAAATCTTCCGTAAATTTGTTTTAGTCGTCGTGCCCCACACTAACATGCAGTAGTTTAGATGTGAAAGAAATAAAGCATTGTATATAGCAAGTTTTGCTTTTAAAGGTAAAATAGATTTATGACGCCAAACTATACCAACCGCTTTGGATGCCTTTAATAAAATACTGTTTATATGGTCATTCCATTGCATATGCTGAGTAAAATAAACTCCTAGCGTTTTAATTGAATTAACCATTTCGACTGCCTGGGATTTATACTGCAAATTTACTAGAGTATCAGGTTTCTTATTTCTAGAATTAAAAATTATAGCTTTGGTTTTATTTACATTGACTGACAGTGCATTTCGTTTGTCCAGAGTTCAAGCTTACCTAATACATTATTACCGCGCAAAGATAGCTCATTATGTGTATCTGCTGACAGAAGTATTGTAGTGTCATCCGCATAAATAATGAATTTGGACTGATAATCAATGTTTGTGATATCATTAATGTAAATGTTGAAAGAAGAGGCCCAAGTATGCTGCCCTGGGGTACACCAGCTATGATGTCACGAGTTCTTGACTGAAAATTACTAATTTGAACATACTGTTTCCGATTGGATAAATATGACTTTATTAAAGCTAAAGCATGTCCTCTAATACCATACAAATCTAACTTTCTAAATAATATGCTGTGTACTATGCAGTCAAATGCTTTTGTAAAGTCTACAAAAATTCCTAAGACGTACTTATTCTTTTCTAATTTATCCAGAATTGATTCTTTTTGATGAAGCAGAGCAATTTCCGTAGAACGGTTTTTTCTGAATCCAAACTGAGAATCAGTGATTATATTATGGGCCTGTAAAAATTTGTCGATCCGTTTCAGTATGAGTTTTTCCAGACATTTAGAAAAAACAGGAAGGATACTAATTGGCCTATAGTTGCCAAAGTCATTTTTATCACCCTTTTTGTAAAGCACAATTACTTTTGCTATTTGCATAGCGGACGGAAAGGTTGCGGTTTTCAGGCACAAATTAAATATACGTGTAAGTGGCGCGCAAATTACATCAATTACATATTTCACTGGACGAATCTGTATGTTGTCTAAGTCGCATGACGTAGAGTTTGACAACTCTGAAAATGTGTCTATTACTTCTCTCTCCCTTACTGGTTCAAGAAAGAGAGTCGACGAGCATCTAGCAATAGGAGAGTCGTGGGAGTGAGGTGATGTAGAATGATCCCTAGCGAAGTACAAACTGAAGGCCTCAGCTAACTTTTCACCTGTGTAAACTTCTCCTTTATGAATGATTTTGTCGAAATGTTTATCCTCAACAAAATTTACATCCAGAGATCGTATTTTTTTCCATAATTTATCAGGATGCCTAAATGAATTTTCAAATTCATTTTCATAATACCGCCTTCTCGCATTTCGTATGTCACTAGTTAACTTGTTTCTATAGTTTTTAAACTCTTGAAATAGATGTGTGCTTTTGGAGGCAATATATGTGTTGTATAGTTTATTCTTCTGCTTAATGCGTGCATGAAGTTCATTACTTATCCAGGGTTTTCTTATCTTTTTCATAGTACGGACTCAGGTTGCCATCCCGCAGCACGTTAAAGAGTAAACAGAACACCTCGGTTGGACTAGAGGGAAACGCAACGCACACAGTGTCTCCCCCTCTAGCCAAGCCGCGATTTTTCTCAGGGCGAGCAGAAGCGGGGAACACGGTGTGACGGCCAGGCGAGGATGGATGCTATGAGCGAGGCCGAGGTTTGGACTAAGGTCGCCACCTCGTGGTGTGTGTTAAGGCGTTGACAAAATGCCACTTCTCCTATTGGAATCGCCCCAAATTGACGGAGGCGCTGCAGGAGCTAATCACGGGGGCAACGGTCCTGATGCATTACTTGACTTTACCGCTCCCACACGGCGACACCACCCGCCGACCAAGAGCACTGCGAGAAGAAAGTGTTAGATATAAAAGGCTTGCAGTGATGCTACCGAGGACTTCTGATTTGGAGCAATTGTTGGAGCAGCGAAATTTCCGTTTTGGAGCACTTTGGAGCAGCAAAATTTTCATTTTCGAACACTTTGGAGCAGATAATTTTGCATCTGACAGCACTCTGGAGCAGCGAATTTTACATCCTGGAGTGCACTACAGAAGCATATTGCAATAACATTCAAGCACCGGAATATTACTATGGGGCTCTTATGAAGGCTAGAAATATTTCGATTCATTCAATTTGAATGATATGAAATGATTTTTTTCCTGCGGCAAATCTCGTGGAAAAAAATCATCTCAGGAGAACTCCATACTTCACTCGCTAATGAAAAAATTAGGGCTCATGCAGTTGAGTGTTCTGGATTAACCTCTTCGCCAATTATTTTCGACACTAGCAAATAAACAGAATACCAGATCAATAAAATTGCACTTTATGAAATAACACTCTAAATACATCTATGTCGTTATCAGCAGACACTGTAGACAAACACCTTGATGTACAGCAGTGCCTCAATGCCAAAGAGCCACACTGTCCCTAATGCATTCCCCTAAGAAAACTCCAAGGCAAAAGCCACGTTCTTTTTCTTCTCGATCGACGGGTTGATCCTCCCCTCCTTCTCTGCAAGCTTTCTGCAACTCACCTGGTTTTGCACTACCTCCATGATTGGCGCACCGATTACGGAAGCAGTGTAAAGCGACGATGTCGTGATGGCGTCATCACGTGACATCACGATATATGACGCCATGATGACGTCACAAGTTTTGACGATCTATGACGTGATGATGATGCCATCACAGGATTATTTTTTTCTTCAATCGATTGACGCCGCCGACGGTCAATTTTCGTGTTTGATAAAGCATCTGATGCTTTCGCATTAATATTGCGTATTGAACGTTAACAACCTGGCCTTACATAGCAAACTGTCCTCCACCATGTCACCTCCTTGCCATGCGCGAAACAGCTTCGCTTATCATCCACTTCACAGAGCGAAATGGCTCCTCAACTTTTTTAAAATGTTTATTGTGATAACAATTATATGGACGGTCTCCGCGGAATTTTGCCGTCGCCATTGCCGTAATTTTCTGTATAAAGACCAAATTAATAACATCACCACGCGCATTCTAGCCGCGGGTAAAAGCTCGCGAGCGCTGGCGACGAACGCGGCTGAAGCGGAGATTAAGCTAGCCGGCCGTCTGTCTCCGTCGCACGGACAGCGCATGAAATAACATGTTCCCGCGTGCGTGCGTGCCGTCGATTGCTCATCAAACAGAGAGGAAACGCCCCGCCCGTCTTTCGTAAGGAGCATGAAAGGACGACAGGGGAGTGGGGGGAGGGGGGGGCGCCATCTCGAGGCATCAGGAGACGGCTCGTAAACTTGCTGTGCTCTCAACGCTTATTTTGTGTTTAGAGAACTCAGAGCAAGAAAACACTTTGGTTCCTGGAGCGGCCATATTCCCTTAAACCAGTGTTTTGTTGAGTCACGCAAGATTGAATTCAAAAGAGTTAGCTGCTAGCCTTACTTCGTTTAACAATACAATTCGTTGGTATCGCATTCATTGCTTCGCCCTTAACTGAAACTGAGTTTTTTTACCCGTCAGCTATTGACCCCCGAAAGCGAGGGGCAGACGTGTAACATGGGATAGCCGCTTCACTGTCCCGCCCGCTACTGACAGCTGTGTATTTGCGGCTGCTCCGACCAGGAGATATACTTTTATTAATGAGATGACATTTTTAAAAAGCAAGCAAAAAATTCGAATTGGAACCCTAGCACGTGAGCTCGAAAGGGCAGGGCCTTTTAGGGGGTACTACCGCAGAGTGATTACAAACTCAGACGTGCTGGTGGAAGCAATTACGAAAAAGCTCTTCCGAATGAAGATCCACGGATAAAGTATATCTGAGGAAAAGTGTGAACGCGTTTCCACCGTTCGCGTGCTCTTCCATAAACGCGAAGCAAGGAAAATTCAATATTGCCACAAGTTGTTCGACATCCGCAGAAGACGCGTGTCGCACACTGCATTTTTAAAGCCGCCACACAACTGGCAAGCAAAGCCCGCGATGAACTGTCGGCCTGTGCGCGCCACCACGCTACGCAGCGGGACCGGCACGAGACTCTATGTGTGTGAAAGAAGAGACCGACGAAGTTCGGGACAGCGAGCAAGGGACATTCTTGCCGAGGATTCAACTCTTGAGTTTACGGGCACAGGTTCGCCCTAAATAAATAATTTTTATAGTAGCAGGCGCTTTATTTATTGGTTACATTCTGGTGGAGGTGCGGGGTATGATTCCAAGCCCACCACAGGCTAGGGAGCATAGCCCAGATCCCAGAAGATTAGAGCCAGCGTAATTAACGCCTGTCCACCAACGCACAAGTCGTCGCTTACGTGGTGAGCAGCCCGAGTTTGGCCCCCTCTTCGATTCGTCGAGACCAGGGGAGACCGTAAGCACAGGCGCCACTACGATGGCCGCCCAATCGACGCCATCTCCATCTCACATCGTCGTGGATTCACCCCGGACACCAGAGGTCTTCCACGGCGACACTTTTGAAGATGCCGAAGACTGGCTCGATGGCTTCGAGCGCGTTGCCAGTTTGAATGGTTGGGACGAAGCCCGGAAACTTCGTTACGTTTACGTGGCACTGCAAGATTCTGCACGTATGTGGTTTGAAAACCACGAAGCGTCCTTGTCATCGTGGGAGGACTTTCGACGAGAGCTAATTGCTAGCTTCCCGAACACGGATCGCAGAGAGAAGGCAGTGGCCGCCCTTCAAGCGAAGAACCAACGGAACGAGGGCGTGGCCATGTACATTGAAGACATGTCGCGGCTCTTCCGCCGAGCCGATTCAAACATGGCCGAGGACAAGAAGTTGCGGCACCTAATGCGCGGAGTGAAGGAGGAGATTTTTGCGGGCCTGGTGCGTAATCCGCCGCGCACTGTAGCAGAATTCAGGTCAGAGGCAATGACCATGGAGAAGGCACTGCAGCAACGTGCACGACAGTACAACAGGGACCTAAGCGTCTCTTCAGCTAGCGCGGCGTCAGCAACCCTCACCAGCAACATCGACGTTCTGAGGGAAGTGGTTAGGGCTGTCGTAAGGGAGGAGCTGCAGAAACTGCAACTGACCCAAGGTCCTCCAGCGATGCCTTCACTCGCAGACTTTGTGCGTGAAGAAGTGCGGCAAGCAATTCTTCAACCACAGCCTCAGGTGATGCACTGCTCACAATCGGAACCTCAACCACAGTGTCATACGTGCAGGTTGTACCACAAGACCTTGGACGCACGAACTATGCTCAGGCTGCCGTTATGCCCCCGACATTTTCTCGCAGTACGTCACCACCCGTGCCGGAAGCAAGACCCCGTAAAAGCGATGTATGGCGCACTGCAGCTCGGCAGCCCTCTGCTACCACTGTGGGGAGGCAGGCCACCTTTATCGGGCATGCCAGTACCGTCGGGTCGGACTACGTGGCTTCCCAGTGAACGCACCCTGCCCTCGGAACGGTGAGTGCCCCTACGAAATTGAAGAATTTTTAACTTCGCGCTATGCCTATCAGAATAGTCAGCAACGTGAATCATGGTCGACAGCACCAATGCGCAATCGGTCGCCGAGTCCACGTCCTTCATCTGTCTTCCCGAGGCGTCGTTCCCCAAGTCCGCGACGGGAAACCTAGAACCAGCGACCTGTGGAGGCAAGGCCACTGATTCTCAGAAAACTGAAGACCCTCCATCGCTAAGCGGACCAGACGACGGCAGTGACGCAATAACGGTTAAGTGCAGTAATGGTGACGTTACCTCCGAACTGCAAGTCACCATCGACGACTACGAGGCTATTGCGTTAATAGACACCGGTGCAGACTACTCAGTAATAAGTAGCCTGCTCACAAAGAAGCTGAAGAAAGTGATCACTCATTGGAGCGGACCTCAGATATGTACCGCCGGAGGGCACTTACTCAACCCTGTAGGATTGTGCACAGCGAGAATAGGAATAAGGGGCCTCGTGTACGTCAGCAGCTTTATTGTTCTCCCCGAGTGTTCCTGTGAACTGATTCTAGGCATGGAGTTCTTGCAAGCAAACAATGCAATCATCGACTTGCAAAAATCTCAAATTTCTTTTTCTATGGAGAATGCGGTCGCCATGTGTCCTACGAAGCAACCAATCATTTCGCCTCTCCGTATTGTGGACAAAGGTGTGACCGTGCCGCCACGTAGCAGCGTGATAGTTGTTGTGGGAAGCGATGTTTTTCGTGACTATGCTGGACTAGCTGACGGAAATATCGGACTTCTACTCGAAAAAGGAATATGCGTGGCGAGAGGTCTAGTGAATCTGCGTGACGGATTTACGGATGTGCTATTGACCAACTTTAGAAACGAGGTACAGCATGTTGCAAAGGGAAGAGCCATAGCATCCCTTCATGACTACGAACAAGTCTTGGATGTTTGCACTATAGACAAAGCACCTCCAGCTTCCTGGACAGTAGACCGTGCCCTTCAGTCAACAGACATTGACCGAGAGCTGTCGTCCCCACAGAAGGACCAGATTGTGGATTTAATCAAGGAATTCGCAGATTGTTTTTCCACTTCGAAAGTCAGACGTACTCCCGTCGCAAAGCACCGCATCGTAGTCGAAGGACATGTTAGACCTGTATGTCAACATTCATACCGAGTGGCTCCGAAAGAAAGGGAAGCGATAAAGAATCAAGTACAAGAGATGCTCGAGGACGACGTGATACAGCCATCCAAAAGCCCGTGGACATCACCGGTAGTACTTGTCAAGAAAAAGGACAACACCCTGCGGTTCTGTGTTGACTACAGGAAACTGAACCTCGTCACGAAGCGGGATGTTTACCCACTTCCACGAGTCGACGATACATTGGATAAATTACGTAATGCGCACTTCTTTTCATCTTTGGATTTAAAAAGCGGATACTGGCAAATCGAAGTGGACGAACGAGATTGTGAGAAGATGGCATTTGTAACACCCGACGGACTCTACGAGTTCAAAGAACTTCCTTTTGGTTTATGTTCCGCTCCCGCTACCTTTCAGAGGATGATGGACACTGTGTTGTCTGGACTCAAACGGCAGTCCTGCCTTGTCTATCTTGATGACGTAGTAGTTTTTTCAACTACCTTCGAGCAACACGTACAGAGATTGAGAACTGTACTGGATGCTATTCGTGCGGCAGCACCGACGGTCAAACACGAAAAATGCCACTTCGGATTTCGCGAGCTTCGGTTCCTCGGGCACATCGTTAGTTCTGAAGGTGTGCGCCCAGACCCCGAAAAGATCACTGCGGTTGAAAACTTCCCAAAGCCACGAGACAAAAAGGCCATGAGACGTTTCCTGGGGCTTTGTGCTTACTACAGGCGCTTCGTCGAAAACTTCTCCAAGATCGCCGAACCACTGACACGGCTTACACAAGAAGGTGTACCGTTCGTCTGGCAGAAAGAGCAAGAAGATGGCTTCTCTGAGTTACGACGCCGTTTGCAGTCGCCTCCTATACTTGCTCATTTTGATGAAGATGCCAAAACAGACATTCACACGGACGCCAGTAATGTAGGCCTCGGTGCTATTCTTATTCAGTGGCAGAACGGAGAAGAAAAAAATTCGGCAGATCCCATCCACCGTGGGAGTCGATGTTATGCCAAGCATGCGGCGGCTGGGCGACTGTGGCGTAACTTTTTTCTCCTGAGCAGCCGAGCGTCTGCAATCAAAAGCCACCTCACTTTTCACCTGACTTGCAAGACAGAGGGATTGATCCCGCGATCACTGCGCCTAAACAGGCCAGTTCCCACATCGTTTGGGAATAGCGTGATTTGCAGGGCTGAACGACTACTACTACAAGCAAGAAAAGCTGATTGCAAGGCCAGAATTCGACAAATGGAGAACGAATCCTTCTTTGCTCGTCGCCGACTGGAGTTCATGTGCCCTGCAGAAATGGCTTCAATACAGCTGCAAGCCAATTATCAAGCAAGTGTGAGAACACGGACCACAACATGGCGCACCATGCCAAGCTGGAAAGACTGCGACCACAGCGAAACGGTACGTCCCGCTCTCTTCCAAGAGAGGCTGTCCACAACCTTTCCTCGTATAAGCTAAAAGCAGCGGAACTGTCAGTCCTAACCCTCGGATGAAATTATAACACAGGGCCCGCACGAGATACGGAGAAGCTCATTTGCGCTATGGAAGAAGCTGTAAGCAAAGTCGACGCCTCTAGACGTGGTGAAGCTCGCACGCGCATTATGATTGTGCTTTCTAGGATTCAGAATCCTTCTACAAGGTCCGTGCTGTCGCTGGAAGAACGTGAGGCTATCGACGGGCTGAGAAGCAACCCAGACACTGTCATCCTTCCGGCCGACAAAGAAAATGCAACCGTTTTGCTTGATAGTCGGGACTACACTAAGAAAATGCTGGCATTACTTGGTGATTCTAGCACCTACACTCGCCTCACCCTAGATCCCACAGGAAAACTGCAAAGGGATTTCCAAAAGCTTTCAGCTGACGTCTTTCGTGTGGTGCCACCCCAGCCAGCGCCTCCTGTATTTTTCAGTGCCTGGGCGAACGCTCTCCTCGGGCCGTCGAGCGTGCGCTCCGCCGCCGCTCGCTGCTGCCGCGTGGCGGCGCTGTGCAAGTAGACTACGGGAAGCTGGCACTCAACGGCCACGTGTATTACGAAGCTCCCGAATGCATGTTTGCATTCAAGTTTAATTGAATTCGCACTTCCCAAAGGCTTTCCCAGGAATGTTTGCCGCAAGCAGTCTGTGTGGCCGTGATGCCGGTGCGAAAATTGTATTCGACTTCGATTGTATTCGTGTTTTATTTTATACTTCAGGATTTTGCAACCACGTGCTCCGCATGCCTCGGTATGTCGTATTGTTACGTACCATTGTGCAAATCGAGCGGAAAGAAAAGCTTTCGTTCCATGAAATACCAGCTGCCGCTGGTGTACGGGAGCAGTGGCTTGCAGCGATATGGCGGGAGAATTGGTCGCCTAATACAACTTCGAAGTACACAAGAGTATGTAGCCGCCATTTTCAACCAGAGAACTTCATAGAAGGAAAAAATTCGGCAGATCCCATCCACCGTGGGAGTCGATGTTATGCCAAGCATGCGGTGGCTGGGCGACTGTGGCGTAACTTTTTTCTCCTGAGCGACACGTTACAAAATGACGCTAAAGATTTGTATAAATTTTATACACCCACATATATATGTTGAAGAGCCGCATATGTGTTATATAACCAGTTGTTTACGGTTGGGTAACGCTGGCAATGGCAACGTGGATATTACCAATACCAGAAGCGGTAAGCTGACATGTAGTGCTTATACGTGTCCCGAGAACGCACGCACGTTTCACAAACCCGTGTGCGTGTGTCCAAGTTCTTGACAGTTCTTGAACAAGGGCATCATCACCGTGATCAGTGAGCACCAGCAGCTGGTCATGACTTGTTACAGGATCCGGTCGTGATCGCGGTGACGAGGGGTCCATGTGTAGTGAAGTATGTGGTATAGTAGAGCTGTTGGAATTCGTGGATGCCTCGGTCATTTCGTCCACAAATTGTCTGTCGACAGAGCCGGCGACATGTCGGAACCTGAAACCACCCTTCGCGTTGGTGAGGTATAGGCCGTCGAGGCTGGTAGGCCTGGATAGTGCTACGTAGACCAAAATAAGTGGATGGTGTTTGTCGTATTCGTAAATTACCTGGGCGTATGTGCCCTACGTAGCCTAGTCTACAAAGCGGCTGTCAATCAATCTGGCATCATTCTCGGTCAGCATGAGGCCATCGCCCAGCCTCGTAAGAAATGAAGAGGACACTGCGCCGTTCTGGTGGACGAAGTGCACTTTACGGTGCGATGATGTGGATATCATATGTAACCTTCGTTAATGTATTCCTCCGGGGTCGAGCAATGCTTCAATATAGCTTGCTGAATCATAGGAATACAAACGTAATGTTTATTAGGCTGCTATAAAAGCGGAGCCAACACTGGAACTACAGACGTTGATCTGATATGACGCCTGTATCGTAGGACTACACGTCGTAGGAGCATCTTGTAGTGCTTATTGCTTTCTTGTAAAATTAGATAGCCAGCACCACAACTACAATTGACGTTGCACCGATATTACGCCTGCGTATGCTGTTTTTCCAAACCAGTTTATAGACCTAGCGTGGCTCAGTGGTAGAATACCGGATTGCCACGCAGGATGCTTGGGTTCGATTCCTGCTGGGATCCTAATTTTCATTCTTTCCATTCGTTGAGTCAACGCTGCCGATGTTGGTTTTCCTTAACGCTCTAGCATTTTGGTTACCAATGTCTGTTCTCGCCGTTCCTGGGTAGATATTGTCACGTGGTCGTGACGTCGACGAAGACAGCAGTCGGCCTTTGCAGGGTGAAACTGTTTATTTGGCCGGACTTGTGGCCGGAAAATGAGAACTAGAACTACAGCAATACACGCTGTACAATGATAGCGGCGAACAGGGCATCGTCCGTCGAACAACTGACAAGCGATCAAGCGCGTCGGCTTTTATACAGACGCTATCGAACTTTCCAGCAATATCGCTGGTGGCGGCGTTATCTCTAGACAAAACTGGAACATTCGCGTGCGGGGCGCAATCTTAACAAACCGATCTACTACAATCGCGACGCTTCTAGAACACTACTTCGCGGACAGCGTCGAGCGTTGATAACCGTCCCTGCCGGTCAAACCCGAATACATCAAAACAAGACAAGAAGTGGGCGTGGCATTGCTCCCCTCTGAAAAAGCATCGTCCCGATGCTTATGAAAGAACATAGAAGAGAAAAAAAACAAAACAAAACAAGTGCATACACAAATCAATTACAATAACGAAGGAAAAAATAGAGTCCCCAGGCTCGCTAACGCGCAAAAAACGGCTTAAGGCGCACGACATGGACGACTTCAGGTCGCGCACGGCGCCGCTGAGAGTTCGTAATGCCGTCAGGGGCAACCTCATAGTCGAGTGCGCCGAGGCGTCGAAGTACCCTGTACGGTCCGAAGTATCGTCGAAGAAGCTTCTCACTAAGTCCTCGTCGGCGTATTGGCGTCCATACCCATACACGGTCACCGGGTTGGTATTCCATGTGGCGTCGTCGAAGGTTGTAGCGGCGGCTGTCAGTCGTCTGCTGGTTCTTTATCCGTAGGCGGGCGAGCTGTCGTGCTTCTTCCATAGAGTTTCCTAAAATGACCTAGAGGGAACTCTGGCGCTGCGATCGTTCAGCCACCATGGGAATGATGGGTAGTACACGGATTTGCCTAGTCTTCGTGCTTGTGGGCTTCGAACGCACTTGTGGCTTTGTTTATTGCTATGTTTTGGTTTTCTTTCGGACAAAAGAATGGATCATTGTGAACTTCATGACCAGATTTAAATCTGTGAGCCTAAAGAAGTTAAAGTGGTGAAGTGAAACTGCTTATTTTTGCTGAACTTCGTTCTGCGACAAAGCGGATGCAGCCGACGCGGAGCCAAACGGAGCCGAAAGAACGAAGTTTAGACAAATCCGTGTACTACCCATGATTCCCATGCTGGCTGAAGCGCGATGCATTGCAGCTCCCATAGACACTAGTGCCAGAGTTCCCTCTAGTAAGTATTGTAGGAAACTCTATGGCTTCTTCGGCGCGCTGTAGGTAGGTTGTCACGTCGATGTTTTCCTCGTCGGTCACGTTTGGTAGCATGGCGTCGAGCGTCGTTGCCGGGCTCCGTCCGTAGACCAACTTGTATGGCGTCATCTGCGTCGTTTCCTGTACGGCCGTGTTGTACGCGAAGGTCACGTACGGAAGGATGGCGTCCCACGTCTTGTGTTCGACGTCGACGTACATGGCCAGCATGTCGGCGATGGTCTTATTCAGACGCTCGGTGAGGCCGTTGGTCTGTGGGTGGTACGCGGTGGTGCGGCGATGGCTTGTGTGGCTGTATTCCAAGATCGCCTGAGTTAGGTCAGCCGTGAACGCCGTACCTCTGTCGATGATGAGAACCTCTGGGGCGCCGTGTCGAAGGACGATGCTCTCAACGAAGAACTTGGCTACCTCAGCGGCACTGCCTTTGGGCAGGGCTTTTGTTTCGGCGTAGCGGGTGAGGTAGTCGGTAGCCACGACGATCCATTTATTTCCGCAAGTCGACGTTGGGAACGGCCCCAGGAGGTCCATCCCGATCTGCTGGAATGGTCGCCGAGGAGGCTCGATCGGCTGAAGGAAGCCTGCTGGTCTTGTGGGCGGTGTCTTCTGTCGCTGACAGTCTCGGCACGTCCTTACGTAGCGAGTGACGTCGGCGGCAAGGCGCGGCCAGTAGTACTTTTCGTGTACTCGTGCGAGCGTTCGGGAAAGTCCGAGGTGTCCAGCCGTCGGGTCGTCGTGCAGGGCATGCAAAATTTCTGGTCGCAGTCCCGAAGGTACAACGATAAGGTAGCTGGCTCGGGCCGGAGAGAAGTTCTTCTTTACGAGGACGTTGTTTTTCAAAGAAAATGATGCCAATCCTCGCCTGAATACTTTTGGGACAACGATGGTCCTGCCCTCCAGGTATTCCACTAGACCCTTCAGTTCAGGGTCGGCTCGCTGTCGTTCGGCGAAGTCTTCGGTACTTATGGCTGCCAAGAAGCTGTCATCATCCTGGTCGTCGGGCGTTGGTGGGTCGACGGGGGCACGAGACAAGCAGTCGGCGTCGGAGTGTTTCCTTCCGGACTTGTACACGACAGTAATGTCAAATTCTTGAAGTCTCAGGCTCCACCGTGCGAGGCGACCAGAAGGGTCCTTCAAGTTAGCTAGCCAACACAAGGCGTGATGGTCGCTCACAACTTTGAAGGGCCTGCCGTAGAGATAGGGGCGAAACTTTGACGTAGCCGAGATGATGGCGAGGCACTCCTTTTCTGTTGTGGAATAGTTGACCTCTGCTTTAGACAGCGACCGGCTAGCATAACTGATAACCCTTTCCAGTCCGCCCGCCCGCTGCACAAGGACGGCGCCGAGTCCTATGCTGCTTGCATCGGTGTGAATCTCCGTATCGGCGTATTCGTCGAAATGCGCAAGTATCGGAGGTGTTTGCAGGCGTCGTTTCAGTTCATGAAATGCTTCGACTTGCACTGTTTGCCACCTGAATTCGATGTCGGTCTTCGTGAGCTGCGTTAGTGGCTCGGCGATCCGTGAAAAGTCTTTGACAAAGCGTCTGTAATAGGCGCACAAGCCGAGAAATCGGCGCACGGCCTTCTTGTCGGTGGGTGGCGGGAAAGCGGCGATGGCAGCTGTTTTCTGCGGGTCTGGGAGCACTCCAGTCTTGCTGATCACGTGACCCAGAAACAAGAGCTCCTCGTACGCGAAGCGGCACTTTTCTGGCTTCAGGGTGAGCCCGGAGTTCTTGATTGCTTGAAGTACGGATTGAAGTCGCTGGAGGTGTTCGTCGAAGTTCGAGGAATACACAACGATGTCGTCCAAGTAAACAAGGCAAGTCTGCCACTTCAAGCCAGCTAATACAGTATCCATGACTCGTTGGAAAGTCGCAGGTGCCGAGCAAAGACCGAAGGACATGACCTTGAACTCGAACAGGCCGTCCGGCGTTATAAAGGCGGTCTTTTCTCGGTCTCTCTCGTTGACTTCAATTTGCCAGTAGCCGGTCTTGAGGTCCATCGACGAAAAGTAATTCGCGTTGTGGAGTCGATCCAGGGTGTCGTCTATCCGTGGGAGAGGGTATACGTCCTTCTTTGTGATTTTGTTCAGGCGACGATAATCGAAGCAGAAACGTAGGGTCCCATCCTTCTTCTACACTAACACCACGGGAGACGCCAACGGGCTGTTGGACGGCTGGATGATGTCGTCGCGTAGCATTTCATCGACCTGTTTCTTAACGGCCTCCCGTTCCCGCGTCGAAACCCGGTAGGGACTCTGACGGAGTGGTCGAGCATTTTCTTCTGTTATGATGCGGTGCTTAGCAAGGGGCGTTTGTCGGACCCGCGACGACGACGAGAAACAGTCCCTGTATTCCTGCAGAAGGCGTCGAAGCTGTTGCTGTTGGCGAGCGGGAAGACTTGGGTTTACGTCGAAGGGTGGCTCAGGGATCGTCGTCGTAGCTTCGTCAGAATCTGAAAAGGCAAACGCATCGCTGACGGCCAAGATTTCTTCGATGTATGCAATCGTCGTGCCCCTGCTCAGGTGTCTGCATTCCTGGCTGAAATTCGTTAGCATCACGCTTCCTTTCCCTTCATACAGCCGAACAATGCCTCTTGCGACGCAAATGTCACGGTCTAGCAGCAAACCCTGATCGCTCTCGATGACACCTTCGATGCATTCAGCCGTTTCGGTGCCGACGGGAATTATGATGCTGGATCTAGGAGGAATGGTGACTTGATCCTCGAGCACGTTCAGGGCATGTTGACATGGGTTCGTATCCGGTGGTGTCGCTTTCTCCGACGATAGGGTTATCGACTTGGTTCTTAAGTCGATGATGGCGCCGTGGTCACTTAGGAAGTCCATTCCAAGTATCACATCCCTGGAGCAGTTTTGTAGGATTACAAAGCTCGCAGGATAAGTCCGGTTGTTGATAGTGACTCTCGCCGTGCAGACACCAATCAGCGTTATTAGATGGCCTCCAGCTGTACGGATCTCGGGGCCTTCCCAAGCAGTCCTAACTTTCTTCAACTTTGCTGCGAACGGCCGACTGATAACGGAATAGTCGGCTCCAGTATCGACGAGAGCGGTGACGTTGTGGCCGTCGATCAGAACGTCGAGGTCGCTAGTCCGCCGTCTTGCGTTGCGGTTACGTCGCGGCGTCGGGTCACGGCTACGTCGGTTTGCACCGCTGATTCCGCGTTGCGTCGTCAGGTCTGCTTCCGGTCGCAAAGTTTCGTCTTCAGGACGTCGTTCGGCGTGCGGCGGGGGCTGGGAACTTCGTCGCGGCGTCGTCGACGGCGGAGGATCTTCAGCATTTCGTCGTTCAGCAACCGCACCTCCATCGGTTGCTGCCCTTAGTTTTCCGGATACGGGCTAGGCGACCAGCCCCGGTTTGGGCCACTGTACTGCCGGCGGTGCGGTGACATGTAACGGCCGGGCGACGGCGAGCGGGAAGGTCGTCGTTCTTGCCATTGTGTTCCGGTGAGGTAGTCGTCGATGTCGCGAGGCCGTTCGCCTGGCTGCGGGCGCGGCGCGTTGACGGCGAATCCGCGTAGCCCCATCTGACGGTACTGGCAGCGGCGGTACGTGTGGCCGGCCTCCCCGCAGTGGTAGCAGAGCGGGCGGTTGTCAGGGGCACGCCAGACATCGGTCTTCCTCGGGGTGTAGCGCTGGCCGACAGGTTGGCGGTAGGGCGTCGGTGGTGACGGCGGCGTCTGGCCGACAGGTGGACGGTGGGGCGTCGGTGGCAGCGGCGGCGTCTGGCGACGGTACTGCGGCGGTGTGTCGTCTTGGCGTGGGCGTGGAGGAGGAGCATGACGGCGGGCTGCAGCAGCATAGCTCATAGCTTGCGGCTGCGGCTCTACTAGCTGAGGCGCACCGAGTGAATGCTGGATCTTCTGGTGCACGACGTCGGCGATGGAATCTACTTGAGGTTGCGACGAAGGTAGAAGTTTTCGCAGCTCCTCTTGCACGATTGCTCGAATCGTCTCACGCAGGTCGGCGGATGCTAGCGCTTGAACGTCGGCGTAGCTTGTGGTCGAGAAGCTGCGGTTGTATTGCCGTGTTCGCATCTCAAGCGTTTTCTCGATCGTTGTTGCTTCGGAGACCAATTCTTGGACGGTATTCGGCGGATTCCTCATAAGGCCAGCGAAGAGCTGTTCCTTTACTCCTCGCATGAGGAAACGAACCTTCTTTTCTTCAGGCATGTTGGGGTCAGCGTGGCGGAACAGCCGGGTCATTTCTTCCGCGAAGATTGTCACGTTTTCGTTCGGGAGCTGAACCCGTGTCTCCAGCAAGGTTGCGGCCCTTTCCTTTCGAACGACGCTCGTGAACGTCTCCAAAAAAGCACTGCGGAAGAGATCCCAGGTTCGAAGCGTGGACTCCCGGTTCTCGAGCCATGTCCTTGCTGCTTCTTCCAGGTAGAAGTACACGTGGCGCAGCTTGTCGTCGGCGTTCCAGTTGTTAAATGTTGCGACCCTTTCGAACGTCTCCAGCCAGGTTTCGGGGTCTTCACATGGCGAACCACGAAATGTCGGCGGCTCCCTGGGCGGCTGCATCACTATCGCGGCAGGGTTCGCTGCGGCCGTCATCGTGCCTGTTGTTCTTGTCGCCGTGGCTTTTGGCTTATCCGGTAGGGGTCCGTATTGGGGGGGTAGTCCTTTCAGCCGGCGGCTGGTTCGAGGATCCGGGTTGTCCTTAGAGTCGTCGTCTTCGCGGCTTGGGCTTGGGTCCGCGCTTCGCGGTGGCGTCCGGATCATGAAGCAGCACCTCCACCAGATGTCACGTGGTCGTGACGTCGACGAAGACAGCAGTCGGCGTTTGCAGGATGAAACTGTTTATTTGGCCGGACTTGTGGCCGGAAAATGAGAACTAGAACTACAGCAATACACGCTGTACAATGATAGCGGCGAACAGGGCGTCGTCCGTCGATCAACTGACAAGCGATCAAGCGCGTCGGCTTTTATACAGGCGCTATCGAACTTTCCAGCAATATCGCTGGTGGCAGCGTTATCTCTAGACAAAACTGGAACATTCGCGTGCGGGGCGCAATCTTAACAAACCGATCTACTACAATCGCGACGCTTCTAGAACACTACTTCGCGGACAGCGTCGAGCGTTGATAACCGTCCCTGCCGGTCAAACCCGAATACATCAAAACAAGACAAGAAGTGGGCGTGGCAATATAATACATCAAAAGAAGACAAGAAGTGGGCGTGGCAATATAAACTGTCAATCACCTGGGGCGCATGCCCGTACACCGCTGCCCGTGGTAAACGGGTATGTGCCACACGTGTCTATTGGAAAGTGTTTGACGACGTACGCGACAGGATTCTAACGTTATTCATGTCATGACCCGGCAATATCATATTCGTCAAATCCTCTTAGCCTCCCATGCAAATTTTGGTCTACACCAAGTTAAGGAGGCGATCATGAGAGCACCCAGATGTAGGCGGCTAGATAGATAGATAGATAGATAGATATATAGATACGTAGATAGAAATGCTCAAAGTGCCAGAGGTTCGCTAAGAAATGCTTCGCATTTAAAAGTTATCGCTTACGCAAGCCGCACTCTGTCGAAAGCTGAATCAAATTATTCAGCTACAGAAAAGGAATGTCTCGCAGTTATATGGGCCATCAGTAAGTTCCGGCCTTATTTATACGGAAGACCATTCCGAGCAATCAGCGACCATCATTCATCGTGTTTGCTGGCAAATCTGAAGGACCCTTCTGGAAGACTTGCTAGATGGAGCCTGCGTCTGCAGGAATATGACATCACCGTCGTCTACAAGTCCGGCCACAAGCACAATGACGCGGATTGCTTGTCACGTGCACCAGTCGAGACCTCATCTCCTGAACATGAACAAGATTCCGCATTTCTTGGAGCTGTGAACGTGTCAGAGATGGCTCATGATCAGCGAATGGACCAAGAATTACTCCTTCTCATCCAGTACTTAGAGGGGCAGCAGGTCAAAGTACCACGAGTTTTCGTCCGCGATCACGTTCCTATGTTCTCCGGAACAACGTTCTCTACAAAAAGAACTTTGAACGCACTGGTGAGACCTTTCTGCTTCTCATTCCATCATCACTGAGAGCGGAAGTCTTAGAAGCGTGTCACGATGACCCATCGGTAGGCCACTTGGGCATTAGTAGGACTTTGGCAAGAATCCGCCAGAGATATTACTGGCCGAAATTATTGGATTCTGTACAACACTATGTCAGATCATGCCGAGAATGCCAAAGGCGCAAGATATCGCCACTGAAACCAGCAGGTCTGTTGAAACCAATAGAGCAACCGAAAGGACCATTTGAACAGGTGGCAATGGACTTGCTAGGACCATTTCCTGTCTCATCGTTGGGAAATCGGTGGATAATTGTAGCAACAGACTACATGACCCGATATGCCGAGACGTCGTCTCTCATAAAAGGAACCGCGAATGAAGTGGCTCAGTTTTTCGTCACTCAGATAGTGCTGCGACATGGCGCTCCTAAGGTTGTCATAACAGACAAAGGAACAGCGTTCACTGCCAGGTTCATGCAGTCTGTCATGAAACTGACGCATACCGACCACAGAAGAACGACAGCGTACCATCCGCAAACAAATGGCTTAACTGAAAGACTCAACAGAACGCTTGCTGACATGATCGCAATGTACGTGGACGTCGAGCATCGGACATGGGACAGTATTCTACCGTATGCTACATTTGCATACAATACTGCAGTACAGGAGACGACCCACTTCACACCATTTCAACTTGTTTATGGTCGGACGGTAACAACGACTTTAGACGCGATGTTGCCTGTGAACAATACGAATGAGGATGACCCTGACATCAGGCACGACAGTTTGCAAGGCACCGTATCATTCAACAGCAGGACGTCGACGCACATCGTTATAATCTAAGACGAAGAGGCGTACAGTACAACCCCGGAGACCAAGTGTGGGTGTGGACGTCTGTACGCGCACGTGGCCTATCCGAAAAGCTTATGCGGCGCTATTTTGGCCCTTACAGGGTTCTTCGCCGGCTAGGTACCTTAAACTACGAGGTGACCCCTGAAGGTCAAGTGTGCTCAACACGACGCAGGAATCTCCCAGAAGTCGTACATGTAGTACAAATGAACCCGTACTACGAAAGGAACTGAACAACCGAACTAGCACACGTTCTCACACAACAAGAGCAGCCCTATCCTTTGAAAGCAGTCGGCCTTCTGTACGCATCGGGACGATGCGTGTTACGAGGGGGACAAATGCCAGAAGTTGTTCAACATCTGCAGAAGACGCGTGTCGCACACTGCATTTATAAAAGCCGCCACACAACTGGCAAGCAAAGCACGCGATGAATCGTCGGCCTGCGCGCGCCACCACGCTATGCAGCGGGACCGGCACGAGACTCCATGTGTGTGAAAGAAGAGACCGACGAAGTTCGGGACAGCGAGCAAGGGACATTCTTGCTGAGGATTCAACTCTTGAGTTTACGGGCACAGGTTTGGCCTAAATAAATAATTTCTATAGTAGCAGGTGCTGTGTTTATTGGTTACAATATTGTTCCATATATATACTGCTAGCGATCCCAGATTTCATTCCGCGATGTCCGGAAACAGAAGTGACAGACATTTTAGCAGCACGCATGTAGTTATTACTGAACATTGCTTTCCTTACGTGCCGTGCGACGCTTGAAACGAGCTATCAGCAGCGTTTCTAGAACAGACGACGTCCGCCGATGAATCGCCGTCGCACTTTCTCGCTACCGATAGGCTTAGACGTCACGAGCCTCTGCGGAGAGCGCGTTTTGCTGTCGAGCCGACTTGCAGAACGGAAGCTGCGTCGGCACCGTGTATGGCATCGTGGCTTACTCGGGATGCACGTGCAAGCGCTATTTATTCAGCGGAATAATTCTTGGTCCATGGTTGCGACTTTGGCAGCCCCAAGATCAAGCTGCACATGTTCTGACGCGCCGGCCGTGCGAATGCCGGTGATAGACGCCCCCAAACCTGAGACTTTGACGCAGTTTGGCGCAATTTTCGTCGATATTGTCACGTGGTCGTGACGTCGACGAAGAAAGCAGTCGGTGTTTGCAGAATGAAACTGTTTATTTGGCCGAACTTGTGGCCGGGAAAATGAGAACTAGAACTACAGCAATACACGCTGTACAATGATAGCGGCGAACAGGGCGTCGTCCGTCGATCAACTGACAAGCGGCGAAGTGCGTCGGCTTTTATACAGGTGCTATCGAACTTTCCAGCGATATCGCTGTTGGCGGCGTTATCTCTCGACAAAGCTGGAACATTCTCGTGCGGCGCGCAATCTTAAGGGATTGTTCCAAAACAATCGCGAAGCTTCCTACACATCACGGCGAGGCCTGCGCAGCGCGTTGCCCACAGTCTTTGTGGGTGAAGCTTCAACTCATGAACTATAAGACTTGCGGCAATGCCCCCCTCTGAAAAAGCATCGTCCCGATGCTTAAAAACAGAACATGAATACATGCAATACTAAAGAAAACTAATAAAGAAAGCAAACATTAGAGTCCTCAGGTGCGTTAACGAGCATAGTACGGTTTAAGGCGCACCACATGCACGACCTCGGGTCGAGCTCGGCGCCTCTGAGAGTTCGTGATGCCGTCGGCGACAACCTCGTAGTCGAGTGCGCCGAGACGTCGAAGTACCCTGTACGGTCCGAAGTATCGTCGAAGAAGCTTCTCCATAGTCTGCGTCGTCGTATTGGCGTCCAGACCCAGACACGGTCGCCGGGCTGGTACTCGACGAAGCGTCGTCGAAGATTGTAGCGGCGGCTGTCGGTGTGCTGCTGGGTCTTGATGCGCAGGCGGGCCAGCTGTCGAGCTTCTTCGGCACGTTGTAAGTAAGCGGCGGCGTCGACATTTTCTTCGTCGGTGACGTTGGGTAGCATGGCGTCGAGCGTCGTCGCCGGGCTCCTTCCGTAGACCAACTTGTACGGCGTCATCTGCGTCGTTTCTTGGACGGCCGTGTTGTAAGCGAAGGTCACGTACGGAAGGACGGCGTCCCACGTCTTGTGCTCAACGTCGACGTACATGGCGAGCATGTCGGCGATGGTCTTATTTAGACGCTCGATGAGGCCATTGGTCTGCGGGTGGTAGGCGGTGGTGCGGCGGTGGCTCGTCTCGCTGTATTTTAAGATCGCCTGAGTTAGGTCCGCTGTAAAGGCGGTACCTCTGTCTGTGATGAGGACCTCTGGGGCGCCATGACGCAAGACGATGTTCTCCACGAAGAACTTGGCTACCTCCGCGGCACTGCCTTTGGGCAATGCCTTTGTCTCGGCGTAGCGGGTGAGGTAGTCAGTTGCTACGACGATCCACTTGTTGCCGGAAGTCGACGTCGGGAACTGCCCCAGTAGGTCCATCCCGATTTGCTGGAACGGCCGGTGAGGTGGTTCGATTGGCTGCAGAAGTCCCGCTGGCCTAGTCGGCGGTGTCTTCCGTCGCTGGCAATCTCGGCAAGTCTTGACGTAGTGGGCGACGTCGGCAGCAAGGCGTGGCCAGTAGTACTTTTCCTGTATTCTGGTGAGCGTGCGGGAAACACCGAGGTGTCCAGCCGTCGGGTCGTCGTGTAGGGCCTGGAGGACTTCTGGTCGCAATGATGAGGGCACGACAAGAAGATAGTCCGTTCGAAGTGGCGAGAAGTTCTTTTTCAGGAGAACGCCGTTCCGTAAGAAAAACGACGACAGTCCTCGCTTGAATACCTTCGGAACAACGGCGGTCTTGCACTGGAGGTACTCCATAAGGCCCCCCAGTTCCGCGTCGGCTCGTTGCCTTTCGGCGAAGTCGTCGGCACTTATAGTTCCGAGGAAGCAGTCATCGTCGTCGTCTTGCGGCGGCGCGTCGACGGGGGCACGAGAGAGGCAGTCGGCGTCAGAGTGTTTTCGTCCGGACTTGTACACGACGGTAATGTCGAATTCTTGAAGCCTCAGACTCCATCGTGCGAGACGACCTGAAGGGTCCTTCAAGTTAGCTAGCCAACATAAGGCGTGATGGTCACTGACAACTTTGAAGGGCCTGCCATAGAGGTAGGGGCGAAACTTTGACGTAGCCCAGATGATGGCGAGGCATTCCCTTTCTGTTGTGGAATAGTTGGCTTCTGCCTTGGATAATGACCGGCTAGCATAACTGATAACCCTTTCAAGCCCGTCCGTCTTTTGCACAAGGACGGCACCGAGTCCTACGCTGCTTGCGTTGGTGTGTATTTCAGTATCGGCGCAATCGTCGAAATGCGCAAGTATGGGTGGCGTCTGCAGGCATCGTTTAAGTTCCTCAAATGCTTGCACTTGCTCCGGTTCCCACCTGAATTCCACGTTAGTCTTCGTGAGAAGCGTGAGTGGTTCGGTGATGCGTGAAAAGCTTTTGACGAAGCGTCTGTAATAGGCGCATAAGCCGAGAAATCGGCGGACGGCCTTCTTGTCGGTGGGAGGCGCGAAGTCGGCGATGGCCGCTGTTTTCCGCGGGTCTGGGCGCACTCCAGACTTGCTGATCACATGACCGAGAAACAGGAGCTCGTCGTATGCGAATCGGCACTTTTCTGGCTTCAGGGTCAGTCCAGAGGTCTTGATTGCTTGAAGTACTGCTTCAAACACGACGACGTCGTCCAAATACACAAGGCACGTCTGCCACTTCAGTCCAGCCAGTACGGTGTCCGTGACGCGCTGGAACGTCGCAGGTGCCGCGCAAAGACCGAAAGGCATGACCTTGAACTGAAAGAGGCCGTCGGGTGTTATAAAAGCGGTCTTTTCTCGGTCTCTTTCATCTACTTCGATCTGCCAATAGCCGGTCTTGAGGTCCATCGACGAAAAGTACGTTGCGTTGTGAAGTCGATCCAGGGTGTCGTCTATCCGTGGGAGGGGGTACACGTCCTTCTTCGTGATTTTATTCAGGCGCCGATAATCAACGCAGAAGCGCAGTGTCCCGTCCTTCTTCTTCACTAATACCACGGGTGACGCCCACGGACTCTTTGAAGGCTGGATGATATCGTCGCGTAGCATTTCGTCGACTTGTTTCTTTATGGCCTCACGTTCTCGCGTCGAAACTCTGTAGGGGCTCTGTCGGAGTGGTCGAGAATTTTCTTCTGTTATAATGCGGTGCTTAGCAAGGGGCGTTTGTCGGACCCGCGAGGACGACGAGAAACAGTGCTTGTATTGCAGGAGCAGGGTTTTGAGCTGGTCTTGCTTGACCTTCGGAAGGCTCGGGTTGACGTCAAAATCCGGTTCGGGACCTCTATTCGTCGAAGCAGGTTCGGCAGCATCGAAGAGGGCGAAAGCATCGCTGGCGGCTACACATTCGTCGATGTAGGCAACCGTCGTACCCATGTTGAGGTGCCTATATTCGTGGCTGAAGTTTGTCAGCAGTACCTTTGCTTTACCGTCATGCAGCTCGGCGATACCTCTTGCGACGCAAATTTGACGATTCAGGAGTAGTTGCTGATCGCCATCGATTACGCCTTCAAGGTTTGCAGGTTTTTCAGTGCCGACGGAAATAATGACGCTGGAGCGCGGCGGAACGGTCACCTCTCTTCTATCACATTCAGTGCATGGTTCCCTGGCGTCGGGTGGGGCGGGAGCGCTTTGTCTGAGGTTAGTGTTATCGACTCCAGTGATGCTACCGAGGACTTCTGATTTGGAGCAATTTTTGGAGCAGCAAAATTTCCGTTTTGGAGCACTTTGGAGCAGCAAAATTTTCATCTTGGAGCACTTTGGAGCAGATAATTTTGCATCTGGGAGCACTCTGGAGCAGCGAATTTTACATCCTGGAGTGCACTACAGAAGCATAATGCAATAACATTCAAGCACCGGAATATTACTATGGGAGGCTCTTATGAAGGCTAGAAATATTTCGATTCATTGCAAATCTCATGGAAAAAATCATCTCAGGAGAACTCCATACTTCACTCGCTAATGAAAAAATAAGGGCTCATGCAGTTGAATGTTCTGAATTAACCTCTTCGGCGATTATTTTCGACACTAGCAAATAAACAGAATACCAGATCAATAAAATTGCACTTTATGAAATAACGCTCTAAATACATCTATGTGGTTATCAGCAGACATTGTAGACAAACGCCGTGATGTACAGCAGTGCCTCAATGCCAAAGAGCCACACTGTCCCTAATGCATTCCCGTAAGGAAACTCCAAGGCGAAAGCCAGGTTCTTTTTATTCTCGATCGACGGGTTGATCCTCCCTCTCCTTCTCTGCAAGCTATCTGCACCTCACCTGGTTTTGCGCTAGCTCCGTGATCGGCGCACCGATTACGGAAGCAGTGTAAAGCGACGATGTCGTGATGGCGTCATCACGTGACATCACGATATATCACGCTATGATGACGTCACAAGTTTTGACGATCTATGACGTGATGATGACGCCATCACATGATTATTTTTTGCATCAATCGATTGACGCCGCCGACGGTCAATTTTTGTGTTTGATAAAGCATCTGATGCTTTCGCATTAATATTGCGTATTGAACGTTAACAACCTGGCCTTACATACCAAACTGTCCTCCACCATGTCACCTCCTTGCCATGCGCGAAACAGCTTCGCTTATCATCCACTTCACAGAGTGAAATGGCTCCTCAACTTTTTTTAAATGTTTATTGTGATAACAATTATATGGACGCTCTCCGCGGATTTTTGCCGTCGCCATTGACGTAATTTTCTGTATAAAGTCCAAATTAATAACATCACCACGCGCATTCTAGCCGCGGGTAAAAGCTCGCGAGCGCTGGCGACGAACGCGGCTGAAGCAGAGATTAAGCCAGCCGGCCGTCTCTCTCCGTCGCACGGACAGCGCATGAGATAACATCTTCCCGCGTGCGGGCCTGCCGTCGATTGCTCATCAAACAGAGAGGAAACGCCCCGCCCGTCTTTCGTAAGGAGCATGAAAGGACGCCAGGGGAGCGGGGGGGGGGGAGGGGACCGCATCGTTCGAAGGGCGCAGTCGCTTGCGCGCGCGCCATCTCGAGGCATCAGGAGAGGGCTCGTAAACTTGCTGTGCTCTCAACGCTTACTTCGTGTTTAGAGAACTCAGAGCAAGAAAACGCTTCGGTTCCTGGAGCGGCCATATTCCCTTAAACCAGTGTTTTGTTGAGTTACGCGAGATCGAATCCAAAAGAGTTAGCTACTAGCCTTACTTCGTTTAACAATACAATTTGTTGGTATCGCATTCATTGCTTCGCCCTTAAGCGAAACTGAGTTTTTTTACCCGTCAGCTATTGACCACCGAAAGCGAGGGGCGGACGTATAACATGGGGTAGCCGCTTCACTGTGGGCCGTCAGCGACGGGCCCGCTACTGACAGCTGCGTATTTGCGGCTGCTCCGACCAGGATATATGCTTTTATTAATGAGATGACATTTTTAAAAAGCAAGCAAAAAATTCGAATTGGAACCCTAGCACGTGAGCTCGAAAGGGCAGGGCCTTTTAGGGGGTATTTACCGCCGAGTGATTAAATTCGGACGTGCTGGTATAAGCAATTACGAAAAAGCTCTTCCGAATGAAGATCCATGGATAAAGTATATCTGAGGAAAAGTGTGAACGCGTTTCCACCGTTCGCGTGCTCTTCCATAAACGCGAAGCAAGGAAAATTCGATATTGTTCCATATATATACTGCTAGCGATCGCAGATTTCATTCCGCGATGTCCGGAAACAGAAGTGACAGACATTTTAGCAGCACAGATGTAGTTATTACTGAACATTGCTTTCCTTACGTGCCGTGCGACGCTTGAAACGAGCTATCAGCAGCGTTTCTAGAACAGACGACGTCCGCCGATGAATTGCCGTCGCACTTTCTCGCTACCGAGAGGCCTAGACGTCACGAGCCTCTGCGGAGAGCGCGTTTTGCTGTCGAGCCGACTTGCAGAACAGAAGCTGCGTCGGCACCGTGCATGGCATCGTGGCTTATTCGGGACGCACGCGCGAGCGCTATTTATTCAGAGGAATAATTCTTGGTTCATGGTTGCGACATTGGCAGCCCCAAGATCAAGCTGCACATGTTCTGACGCGCCGGCCGTGCGATTGCCGGTGATAGACGCCCCCAAACCCGATACTTTGGCGCAGTTTGGCGCAATTTTCGTCGATATTATCAGGATGGCGCAGTAAATACAATTTGGCGCACTTTGGCGCAGTTGGCGCAGGAGTGGAATCACTGCGACTCAGACCTCAGGTCGATAACGGCGCCGTGGTCACTTAGGAAGTCCATTCCGAGTATCACATCCCTGGAGCAGTTTTGTAGGATTACAAAGCTCGCAGGATAAGTGTGGTTATTGATGGTGACTCTCGCCGTGCAGACACCAATCGGTGTTATCAGGTGGCCTCCAGCTGTCCGGATTTCGGGTCCACTCCAAGCGGTCTTTACTTTCTTCAGCTTGGTGGTGAATGGCCCACTGACGACGGAATAGTCGGCTCCGGTGTCGACGAGAGCTGTGATGCTGTGGCCGTCGATAAGGACATCGAGGTCGCTAGTTCGTCGTCTTGCGTTGCGGTTAGGTCGTGGCGTCGGATCACGGCTTCGTCGATTTGTCCCGCTGTTTCTACGTTGCGTCGTCAGGTTTTCTTCGGGCCGCGAAGTTTCGTCGTGAGGGCTCCGTCCGGTTGGCGTCGTGTTCTGAAGGTCTCGTCGCGTTGTCGTCGTCGGCGGCCGCGGAGGATCTTCGGCATTTCGTCGTACAGCAACCGCACCTCCATCGGTTGCTGCCCTTAGTTTCCCGGATACGGGCTAGGCGACCGGCCCCGGTTCGGGCCAGTGTACTGCCGGCGGTGCGGTGACATGTAGCGGCCGGGCGACGGCGAGCGGGAAGCTCGTCGTTCTTCCCACTGTGTTCCGGTGAGGTAGTCGTCGATGTCGCGAGGCCGTTCGCCTGGCTACGGGCGCGGCGCGTTAACGGCGAATCCGCGTAGCCCCATCTGTCGATACTGGCATCGGCGGTATAACGGCGAATCCGCGTAGCCCCATCTGTCGATACTGGCATCGGCGGTATGTGTGGCCGGCTTCCCCGCAGTGATAGCAGAGCGGCCGGTTGTCAGGGGCACGCCAAACGTCGGTCTTTCGGGGGGCGCAGCGTTGTCCTGTGGGCGGGCGGTATGGCGTCGGTGGTGGTGGCGGCGGTGCCTGGCGGCGGAACTGCTGCGGCGACGCGCCGTCTTGACGTGGGCGAGGGGGTGGGGTGTTGCGTCGGGCTGCAGCAGCATAGCTCATTGCTTCCGGCTGAGCCTGCGGTGCTTCGGGAATTCCAAGCGATTGCCGGACTTCCTCGCGGACAACGTCGGCGATTGAATGCACTTGATGCTGCAGAGAAGGTAACAGTTTGCGCAGCACTTCCCGCACAATCGCTCTGATGGTATCGCGCAGGTCATCAGACTGCAGCGCCTGAACCTCCCCGTAGGTCGTCGTAGGAATGCGGCGGTTGTACTGCCTAGTGCGGATTTCTAGCGCCGTTTTGATTGTGGTGGCCTCTGAAAGGAATTCCGAGACCGTCTTCGGCGGGTTGCGCACAAGTCCGGCGAAGAGTTCTTCCTTCACTCCCCGCATCAGGAAGCGAACTTTCTTTTCTTCGGACATGGCTGGATCGGCATGGCGGAATAGTCGAGTCATTTCTTCGGTGTACAGTCCGACGTTTTCATTGGGGAGCTGTACACGGGTCTCGAGAAGGGTTTCAGCCCTTTCTTTCCGGATGACGCTCGTGAAGGTGTTGAGAAATCCGGTGCGGAAGAGGTCCCATGATGTTAGCGTGGACTCTCGATTCTCGAACCAGGTCCTTGCGCCATCTTGAAGGGCGAAGTAGACATGGCGTAGCTTCTCGTCGCAGTCCCAGTTGTTGAACGTGGAGACTCGGTCGTATGCCTCCAGCCAGCTTTCTGGATCCTCGCATGGTGATCCGCGGAATGTCGGCGGCTCCCTCGGTTGATGCATGACGACCGTTGTAGGCGCCACAGCGGTTGTCATTGTGGCTGTTGTCTTCTTCGTTGTGATCCTGGTCTTGTCCGGTAGGGGTCCGTATCGTGGGGGTAGTCCTTCCAGTCTGCGGCTGGCTCGACTGCCGCTGATGGTGTCGGTGTCTTCTTCGCGACGTGGGCTGGGTTCAAGGCTTGTCGGGGGCGTCCGGAACATGAACGAGCAGCACCTCCACCAGATGTCACGTGGTCGTGACGTCGACGAAGAAAGCAGTCGGCGTTTGCAGAATGAAACTGTTTATTTGGCCGAACTTGTGGCCGGGAAAATGAGAACTAGAACTACAGCAATACACGCTGTACAATGATAGCGGCGAACAGGGCGTCGTCCGTCGATCAACTGACAAGCGGCGAAGTGCGTCGGCTTTTATACAGGTGCTATCGAACTTTCCAGCGATATCGCTGTTGGCGGCGTTATCTCTCGACAAAGCTGGAACATTCTCGTGCGGCGCGCAATCTTAACGGATTGTTCCAAAACAATCGCGAAGCTTCCTACACATCACGGCGAGGCCTGCGCAGCGCGTTGCCCACAGTCTTTGTGGGTGAAGCTTCAACTCATGAAATATAAGACTTGCGGCAACAGCGATATCGCTGTTGGCGGCGTTATCTCTCGACAAAGCTGGAACATTCTCGTGCGGCGCGCAATCTTAACGGATTGTTCCAAAACAATCGCGAAGCTTCCTACACATCACGGCGAGGCCTGCGCAGCGCGTTGCCCACAGTCTTTGTGGGTGAAGCTTCAACTCATGAAATATAAGACTTGCGGCAATATTATCAGGATGGTGCTGTAAATACAATTTGGCGCACTTTGGCGCAGGAGTGGAATCACTGGGCTTGTAATGCCTCCACAGTATGTGACGGTGGCGCAGTGGACAGCGTGCCCGGCATCTATTCTTGCGGATGAGAGGTCATGGGTTCGACTCCCATTGACGGAACTTTTCTTTTTTCAGTTTTTTTTTTGCCACCTGATTGCGTGCATTTTTTTCGATATCATTTCTGTGACGAAAATACGTCACAGAAGTCTTCGTGGACCCCGGCATAAAACACTTTCATGTTAAAAAGCGTCTATATTTGTGGGCACACTGGTGAGATCCGAGCATTGCACTCGGCCGCCATCTTGTTTGGACAGGACAGTGGCCTGCATCGCATTTGTCTCCAATGCCGCCATCTCTTTTGCTGGCTACGTGAGAAGAATCAAAATGGCCATCGTCCCCTAAACTGTCTATTTAGCAGTCTACCGTGAATACTGGATAGCACAGGGTCACTGTTTCTCAATACTATTACATCACGCGACACTGTCTCACAGGACAATGGAAATCAAACTACTCTGGCCGAGAGAGGTGAGATTTTGGCCACGCGTTTTTTTTTTGCTGCAATGTGTTGCTTGGGGCCTATTAGTCATAACACGGCACATCGTTTGCTGCAGAACGCGACAGATAATTAATTACAGGCTCCTCATTACCGACCAGTGTCAGTTTCGGTTTCAAAAACGACAAGCCTCCGGGTGCAACTATCACCACCTAGCGGGTGCAGCGCTCGACCACGTCAGCACACACAACTCTGACGCACTTCCGCGCGGTTCACGAGCAGCCGCCGAGAAGTAGGCTGCTGCAGTGAACGCGGCAAAAAAATGGCGGCTATGACGTCATCATAACTTGTTGCTGTGTGGTCACGTGAGTGAAGTAGGGGGGGTCACCGAGGGTCACCTTTGAGGGTGTCAATAGCGCGAGGGTGTCGATCGCTTACGCAAACTTCAAAATTCATTTAAAATATCTTCCAAGCTATATTCGCTGTTGATATTTTGCAGATGATATACGCATGTTCACAGGAATCGATCCTGCAGGCTATCTTGGCCGTGAAATTTTGTGTCAGTACTCCTTTAAACTTTTTTGTCTTCAATGAAACTGGCATTCATGACAAACAAAGGATCATATTTCCTCAGCACATTTTTTTGGTGAGAACTCGGCAAAGTGCTTGTGTGCACACAGTCTCTTCAGGTCACGCGACAAAACATGTGTTGGCCCATTCTGCGTCCAGCATATGGCAACACGTATCTGCAATACCCATGAAATAGTTTTGCGTCACTGAAGAGGTGCTATTCGTCATGACAATCACCAGTGGGATTCACCCAAAAGGAGCAGTGCAAGTAAATCGGCGTTCAAGTGCAATAAAATACTATTCATTGCAGCACATCTCTTTTGTTGCATCAACTTGATCAATAACAGAAGTTGTTCACTAAAGGAAACAGCAGCCATTCTTGACCAACCAATTTTCGGCAAGAATGGTTCTTTCAACGTGTCCGGCATACTGTAGAGCATGCATAAGTGAATAACATGGTTGTGGTTCATAGAGTGTGTTCTCAAATCCCTCATCGTGTCATGGGCGAGCAAAGAAGGCACGATGCACCACTTTAAAAAAATCGGCGAAGCTTGCACTAAGCCGCGGAAGGCTTGAAACAGTGAAACTGGACGAAATCTGAAGACTAATCTGGTAGCTTCTAAGTTATTTCTAGGCCTTAGCTAGGTGATGCAGATTGCTTATAGGTCATTGCTAGGCTTTAGCCACGTGGTGCTAGGTTGTTTCTATGTTGATTCTCAGCAAATAGAGGTTCGAGTTAAACCACACAGTCACAGACATGACAGAGACAGAACCTCGTGCTGAAACCAAGCGTTTGCGCCTCCAACAGATCTACGGGCTCCTTATTCTAGTTGTAGCTAGGCAGAACTTGGTTGTAGCTAGGTTGAACTCAGTAGAATTTGGCTATATCGAGCTTATGCTTGGTGTGGCTAGATGGAGCTTGGCTATATGGAGGTTCACCTTGGTAGTAGCTAGGATGAACTTGGCTATATCGAGGTTCAACTTGGCATGGCTAGGTTGAACTTGGTATTAGCTAGGTATAGCCGGGGCTACACCCAGGTGGTTATTCCGGTAGTACCACCGACCAATTTCTGTGGCACATGCCCGTTTATGATTACGATAGTTTTCCGATAGGTTGCACCGTGGTACAGTGGTTTGGTGACGACAGTTTTCTTCTTCATTTTTAGTGGACCAGTGGCGAGTAGTGGGATTTACCCAATTTCTGTGGCGCACGCCAGTTTATGATGATAGTTTTCACATAGGCTTTCACATAGGCTTAAATTACGGCTAGCTTAAATAGCTTCGCTGGTGAAAGTGGCAGCTGCCACGGGACACCCTCATCAACAAGTAACAAATTGAGGGGGGCTAGTTTAGAACTGAGGTCCTTGAGCAGTGCAACAAGGACATATACTACCACATGGGAAAAGGGAACTCAAAGAGACCTTTGAAAAAAAGAAAGGCATGACAGATAAACTTTTTCAAAGAAAGATTGTTCGAGTAATTGTGAATGCATGTATACTCCGAGACTGCATAAAAGGCGGGTTTTTTTCAAACCTGCACTTGGCAGGCAGTGCTTATCCTGTGGGACCATTGTTCTCGTGTAATTCTCAGTTCTAACATTTCTATGTATTCTATTCCATCTAAATTCCCAGAGACATTAGGAATCATGCGGCACCTCATAACTCTGTACGTGATAGGGGGGCTTCAAAAAGTCAGTTTTTCCCACAAGACAAACCACTGATTGCAATGGCAATATAGTAGACGTCTCAAGGTAGGTAAAGCACGCAAAAACAACTAAAGAAACAGAGGGCTACTCTGAATGGACATTCGTTTTGAAAAAAAAAAAAAAAAACTCTAACTCAGTTATTCACTCACAAGGCAGGTGACAGTGTACAAATGTACAAGAAATGTCAGTTTAGCTAAAAAATGGAAGGTCGTCAAAAGAGTAAGTTTCCTTGAACATGGCAAAGTCACAGGGCCAGCTGGAGTAGCAGCCTCTTAAGAGCTTGTGGTAAAGTGTTTGCGGACACTTTGTGCAAGCAATCAGTAGGAAATGTGCACACATTTATTGTAATACAGTCGGGTGCCCCTTGTGGTCTGAAAAGTCTGTTCTCAAGAGCGTGCCATTTCATGCTATGCACACCTTGATAAACACCGAGCATCCCATCTGAGCCAGTAGCGTGTCTCTTGCGGCATGTAATAGTAGCGCATTTGCCTAAGCCGTCTTCTTTGTCTTCTCAGTGGATGTATTGACCCTCTGAAAGCTTTCTGCCCCTCACGTGATTTCCTCCAGGATCGGAGGCACTGCAAGCCTTAATACTAGTCGTAAGCATGTACCACCAACCTGCCCAAAGATTTGCTTCTTCGTGTTATTGGAAGCTTGTAGGCAACTGCATCAGCGCATTCAGCAAACTTTTTTTGACGCTTCTTTTTGCACCCCTGCTTGTCCCATAAGCCAGGTCTGGAAAGTCTGCACAAACAACGCAATTTTGTGGGAACCAAAAACACTACCTTTACGTTCACACACTGTCCCATCTTTTTTAATGAGTGTGACATACGGTGGGTGTACGGAACGATTGCGACTTCTCTCGAACCCGCTGGAAGCAGCCTGGCGCGAGTCCTTTTTGACAAGCTTAGGAGACCCTCGGCAACGATGACAAGCATGTGTGATGGGTAAGCCCCAGACGGACGATTTGTTCATTAAAGCTTTTTGTCATGTACTCAGGCCATGACTTGCTTAATGTGCTGAACAAGCAGGCCTTCACAAGTCCCCTTTTCACTAACTTAGAGTGCGCCAAACGCCAACTCAGCGCCGAGGCCGAGTTGATTGACAGCCTGGGTTATTACTGTATTTCCAAGTCATCTATTGCCTTTTCCTGCAAAGAGTTAACCTATCTGTACAAAGATAGTTGGGTTTTTGAATACTGCGCAAGTTATGGTTGTTAAACAACGATACATGTGGTGTCAAGCTAAACATTGTTGCCTGTGGGCGTCGTTTCTTGCGCTATGAACTCCCATGCAAACCCGACATGCTCTTGCTACAACATGTGCCTTCAAGGGCCAGTTAGCAATGCCACAGTGCAAAACTTCTGATGGAGAGATCACTGCTTGCCTGTCCAAAGTGACCATGCTGCTGCAAGAATTTTGCGAGTGAGTGCCTTAAATGGATGGTCCAGTATTTTCACAAATGAAGACGAATGGTCTGAGAAGAAAGCAGGTGCCATGTTGCACTCTTAGCCAGCTTGCAGGGATAAGGCAAGCGTGTAATTCGAAATAAACATCAAATTTAGTGCTGTCTGAAAGTTCCGTGAAAACGAAAGAATGCGCTGGCAACAGTGACATCACAAAGGGCAGTAAAGCCGCCGGGTGGTTGTGCCATGCTGCCTCGTACATATTTACGTTAGAGCAACCATTTGCTCTTGCGAATTCAGCGCTTCGGGCTGGTTTATTCCTTAAGGCTGCATAGTGGGGAAGACCTGTTCAGGCGTGCAACAGCCAAAATGGGATTTGGAGCAATAGTTGGAGAAGCAAAATGTTGCTTTTGGAGCACAAAAATCCAAATTTGGAGCAGTATAGCAAAGAAGGCTTACTTTTAGAAAAGACAACAAAAATACGTAAAAACCATTAAACATGAGCTAACTTGTGCACAGTGGATATAAGCGTCCACTTTACTTTCTTCACATTTATATCACTACAAATAACATCCCCTATACATTCGTTGGCATTATTGTTTGTTAGTTCTCACTAATATTGTGTCTAACAAAGAAAAACGAGCCCTTAAGAGCCATCTTCTTTCCTAAGGTCAAGAAAGTTATTCGTGATTATCAGAGTGAGTGAGTAAAAACTTTATTGAATATGTCCGGCGTCATTGAGCGGGGTGGGGCTACAAGCACCCCGGCCTAGGTGACGGCCTCGAGTCCTTGGACCCGGGCGGCATCCTGGGCGTGCCGGACGGCCCACAGTTGATCGGCAAGGTCGTGGCTGAGCAGAGCCGCCTCCCATCGCGCCTCGCGGTTCGAGACTGCCATGTCTACCGGGTTCGTAGGGGACTGCTGCTCGCTACCGGTACACTTCCACAGCAAGTGCTGCAGCGTCGCTCTGGCTCCGCACGCTTTACACGCGTCGGACGTATAAATGTCTGGGTAGCAGAGGCGAAGGATCACTGGATTTGGGTACGTGTGTCTGTAGTTGTCTCCAGGCAACCTGCTGTTTCTTGTTTAGTTTGGCGTGGGGTGGTGGATATTTGCATCTGTTCAGTCTGTAGTGTTGTGTGATGTCTCTGAAAGTGGTCATGCGATCCCCCCACGTCCATTCCCGCATCGCTGTCGAAGTGTGCGAGACATCGGGACTGTCGGCAGGCACGTTGCCCGCAAGCAGAGGGTCCGTGTGGGCGGGGGTCCATATGAGGAAACTGTCGTTTTTGACTGACTGGGATATTTTTGTAGATAAGGTGTGTCTACTGACAGAAAAATACATTCCCAATCATGTCATCATTTCCAATACGCAAGCCCCTTGGTATAACTCATACATCAAGCACGTATCTAACAGAATGAAACGGTTCTATCGCATAGCTAAATCTTCTTCTAATCAAGCACGTTGGGAATCCTGTAACGTTGGTAATCATGCATACTCAACTGCACTAAAAAAAAAGCTAAAGACAATTACTTAACCATACACTACCCAAAATGCTCAGGACTGATATTCGTTAAGTTCTAGCAGGTCATTAACCCCTTTTGCGATAGCACTATCATACTAAAAGATGCACAAGGCAACATAATTCCAAGTGACGCTTGCCTAATCACTCTTAACGATACATTTTCAAATAATTTTTCGGTTTCATCCAATATTCACCTACCAAATACTAATTGCCGCGACTATCTTGTCATGGATCCTGTAACAGTTCACTCATCTGGTACTGCTAAGCTCATAGATAAATTACCCTTTAATTCAGCTCCGGGTTTCAATGGAATTAACAGCAAATTTTAAAAAGCACTAGCATCTTTAGTTCCATCATACTGACCAAATCTTTCAGCAATCCATAAACACATCTGTTCAGCATTCGCAATGAAAAATAGGGAAAGTGGTTCTGCTACATAAGTCCGGCAACAAAAGCTCACCCATGGATTACGGTCTGACCAGCACCTGTTGCCAACTTCTTGAACATGTAATTTTCACCAATCTTTCTCGATTCTAACTCATTTTTCACCACCATGGTAGACCACCGTAGGCTAAGAAAGAAAGTTTCGGAAATCAACAAACTTACTGAAGAACACCGTAATGAGTTAAATAAACAACAATGGAGAGATGCATGTCTGGCAGCCAATGGTACCATGGGTAGGGGAGGTAAATGGGCACTCCTTGGGCATTTACTAGATGACGGGCAGGCCAAGGGCAATCAAAGACTTGCGGTCAACCGCCTATTTAACAAAGCCAAAGCAGAGGGTACTTCTGAATCAGTCCTCCTCCAGACCCTAGCCAATAAGTATCTTCAGCTGGATCAAAATTCGAATTCCCACTCCCCACTCCGCTATGGCGGCATACCCGCCCCAGAACTGGATGCCCCTTTCTTGGAGGCAGAAATTCGAGAGGTACTTCACAATCTGAACAGTAGGTCTGCTCCAGGACCTGACGGGGTCGTAACAGACTCCTTAGGAACCTGGATGATAAAGCCATTCAGACCATGGTTAAGGAGATCAACAAGGTTTGGAAGAATGGATTGGTCCCCTCAGAATGGAAGATGGCCACGGTAATCCTAATCCCAAAACCAGGCAGGTCTCCCGGCCTGGAGAATCTCCGGCCCATATCCCTAACCTCATGCATAGGTAAAGTTATGGAACATGCAGTACGTAACAGAATATCTAGATACATCGAGCGCAAGGGGCTCTTCCCACACAACGTAGTAGGTTTCCGACCGGCTCTTTCTAACCAGGATGTTATGCTTCTGCTCGAGACGCAAATCTTTGACTCACAGAACAAAGACGTCAAGGGAATCCTCGCATTAGACTTAACTAAAGCCTTCAATAAGATCACGCACGAATGCATCCTTAAAGAAATATCTACTTGGAACTTGGGAAACAAATTTTTTTTCTTTTGTACAATCTTTCCTGGAAAACAGAATGGCGACCTTAAGGATAGGACATTTGACTTCAGGAGTATACGCGCTAGGGAGCAGAGGTACTCCACAAGGGGCGGTCATTTCCCCTCTTCTATTTAACATCGCCATGAGCAAACTATCGAGCAAGCTTGCAGCAGCACCCCACATCGGCCACGCATTATACGCGGACGATATAACAATAGGGGTCCAGGGGGTTCAGAGGCTACTGTGGAGCAAGCCCTCCAAGAAGCTCTGGATGCGGCTGAGTCTTTCCTGGCAGACACAGGGCTTGCACTCTCTCTGGAGAAATCAGAGCTGCTGTATAGACAAGCACGACGGGGAGCTAGGGGTTCAACCCCCCTTAATCAAATACCCATCAGTATCCACAACAAAGACATCCCACGAGTTCATTTTATTAAGATCTTGGGTCTCGTGATAGATGCAAAAGAATGTAATGCCAGGGTCATAGCTCATCTAACCACAAAGACGGAAAACGTCATTAGGCTAATCATGAGAGTTTCCGGTAGGAAAGGTGGAATAGGGGAGGACATGCTGCTTAGGGTTCATCATGCCTTCCTTATCAGCCACGTCAACTACATAGTATCGGCTCTTAATTGGACAAAATCAGAAAAGAATAAGATAGATACACTCATGCGCAAAAGTATCAAGAAAGTGCTCGGTATCCCAATTACAACCAGTACGAATGGAACTAGAGAAGAAAGGGACCTATTACATGCCGCAGGCCTGCACCCCGGCATTAACAAAGGCGAGGCTATTCAACTAGACAGTCAGGTCAGAGAATCCTTCATTGTTGACCCATTTCCAAGAAACGTCCATCCACAATTCTATAAGGGTCGAAGGCTCGCGAGGGCCAACACACTCTTGAAGAACACAGTGGGTACGGAAGCCTTCGTAGACGCAGCTCGTCAAGAAAACGCTTGCAGATTTTCGGTCGCTATAGTCAACCACAAAGTAGACCTTCTCTCATCAGCCTCACTTCGCACATCAATGGCAGAAGTAGCTGAACAGGTAGCTGTGGCTATGGCACTACTGGATCCGAAACGCACCACCATTTACACCGACTCACGAGCTGCCGTCAGGGCTTTTCAGTCGGGTCTAATCTCAAGAGAGGCTGCGAGGGTCCTTAACGGCAGGCCCTTGCAGGACGTAATTCACCGCATTGTCTGGTTCCCAGCTCACACGGGTCCGGACGTAATACCGGGCCAACCGAACCCCAACTAGATCGCTCATAATCGTGCGCGAGGATTCGTATGACGCGGCGATGTGGGGCCCTCTAATGGTTCGGCACAGCTTGAGTTCGGTGATCCACTAGTCACCTTTCACGAGATTACCTCGCACTACAGGGGATTAGACGGGTGTTTTCATCCCCTCACCACAAACTTGGTAGAGCACAATCTATCACGCTGAGAATGCTTCAAATGGACTCGTATCCTTCAAGGAGCTTCATGAGTAGGATACATGCGGAGATAGATCCAACATGCCCAGACTGCGGTGACGTTAACTCATTGAAACACGTGCTCTGGTGATGCCCTGCGTTGCAGGACTACAGTCCAGAAGCCTGGTGGACCACTGCTATAAACAACCCCAGCTACAACGTCCAGCTCCTGGCTGTCCGGAAGGACTGTGAGAGGAAGGAAAGGCTCGGCTTCCCCTTCCCTACATGGGACTAGCCATGAGTTGAACGTGTAAACATCTCATACCCTTAGAATAACAGAGAGCTGAGCTAGTTGCTAAGTATTCAATCTAAAAAGACAGGGCGTGCAAACACGGACACAAGAAAGAAGTCAGGACACCACAAACGCCGACTAACAACTGAAGACATGCCAGGAGGATATGTGCCATAATGACCGCAGAATCATGGCATCAAGTGAAACTTTACCAGGAATGCCTCAAGGTCCGTTGCTCGACTTGGCGTGACGATCGCCGCCAGAAGCAGATGTACGCCGACTGGATGAGGGTAGCTAACCAGCATGCGGAATTCATATGGAAGGTAAAACTTCGAGAACTTCTACCATGTAAGAGGAAGATTATTTCCAGTGTTTCACCGCAAAATAACTTGCTAGTCCTTGGTGGAGCTGCCTTAGATGATAGTCAGTGCAAAACCCTAGCCTTAGGTCATAAATACTGTTTTAAGATGAACCTGAAACCAATAGACGTTTTAAGTTTGCCGCGTACAATCACTAGACTCGTTCCTGAAGAAGAGCGCTCCCACTGCATTTCAGACTGCGTTGCTAGTATCAAGAGTTCTAATATGCATTTCAAGTGTCCTGATCCTATCCGGCCTTTGGTTAATTACTGTGTCGAGAAGAAACTCAGGCCAGTAATTTCAGATAAGGAAGTGTATTTTGTAATTATGCCAGACAGTTTGTTCTCAGAAAAAGTATTAACAGCCATAAAGAATTTTCGGATGGTAAAACTTAAAGGGGCCCTCCAACACTTTTGAAGCACCTATTTTTTGTTTGTGGTTTGCGTAGACCGATGGCTGGGGATAATTTTAGCATAGGTCTAAGCACCGATATCAAATTATTTAGTATTTTAATCATGCAATAAAATCACCACATCGCTGCCGACCGCATCGGCGCATAGTGGCGCTCGCCAGTACTATGTGGGCGGAAATGACGAAGATTGGCGCAGCCTATCAGAGGACGAATGTAACGTTAGACGCAATCGTGGCGTAGCATCAAAATTTGGATTATTACTGAGCTTAATTTTTCTTTTCCGAGCTTTTCATTGGTCCTCAAACAGACGCCATCGCAAAAACGAAGATCACTACAGCCACCACTACAAAGCGGCTTCCATCTCGCCTCTGTATCCAGCCAGCTGCATCACCGTCCGGGGGTCAGCTTCCAGGCGGCGACGGCGATGCCGTACGGTCGTCGTCAACACCTCTCGCTGGTGTCGAATGCGAGTCCGAGGAGTCTGATTGCTGCCTTGGAGTGTCGTTGTAAGGAACGACGCGCAAAGCCTCGCTTCGAAGCAAAAGCGCTTTTTTTTTTTTCGCCTTTTTCACGGCCTCACCCAGCTGTTCGACCGTGTAAACAAAACGGCGTGGTCAGGCACCCCGCTCCTTGTTGCTGTAGCAACAGCGTCATCAATACATTCGACTGAACAGGCAACAATGGTGTGCGAGCTTCCCCTACGTAGGAGCTTTCAGCCCATTTCATTGGAGCGCCATCCGACGTCACAGCAGAGAGTGAAATGTGGTCACGTGACCCCGCGAGAACTGAGTTGAGGGTAGGCATTTTTTTCTTGTATTTTGAATTTTCTAAATTGAATAACTTTGTACAGCGTGCCGCTATCGCTGCCATTCTTGCTGCACTAGTTTGTCCGTACTTCAGTCTACGCAATCCACGAGTAAAAAATGGGGGGTTGCAGAGTGTTAGAGGGCCCCTTTAAACCATCGGTAGTTAGGCAACGTGCTGTCGACCTTTTGTTAAGAAATAACCTTGAGAGAATAGCTTGTAATGTCAAGAAGGCTAAATCACTTACTTTAGACTTGTTTTTTTCAGCCAAAACACATAAGAACGAGATCCCATTTCGAGCAATAGTTTCAGAGCAAGGCACCTGGCAAGTCGCTGTATCTAGTTATTTGCAGAACTGCTTAACCTCTTTGAGTTTTTCAGACCCTTTTCGTATGCGTAATTCTCAGGCGCTAGCTCAGTTCCTCTCAGAAGAGAACCCCGGCTGTTGTAATGCTTTTAGTATGGATATTGAAGACCTGTATTACTCTTTGCTGCATGAGGACTTATTAAAATGTGTTAATGAATGTATTAACGAACAAGGCGACCAGACGGTTTTCACCGATAAATGTGGTGTTTCTACCGGGGCATTTCTAGAAATCCTTTCCATGTATTTAAAGTCGACGCTGGTAGGTTGGAAGGAAGGCGTTTATGTGCAGAAATCAGGTATATGTACTGGTTCTAACGTTGCTCCGGTTCTTAGTGATTTATACCTTAGCAAGATTGACAAACTTTTGGAAGGCGCCTTAGGTAATTCGGTTATTAAGGTTTTTCGTTATGTGGACGATTACTTGATTTTTTGTAGTGGTGAGGACTTTGAAACGGTGGTAGCTTCAGTGAGCGAAAAATTTGAATTAAATGGAGGAGGGCTGAACTTTACTAAAGAGGTGCCTCAGAATAACGGAATACAATTTCTAGACATTTCCTTAACGTTCCAAAAGAACCACGTGTGCTGGCAGTATGCTCCTAGATCTTCCAAACCGCTGTTAAATTTTTCGTCGAAGCACTCGAAGATTCTAAAAAACGGCATCGCCATGTCTTGCCTTAAGTCAGCCCTCACCAAGTCGCATGAGCACGAAATAAGTGATAGCGTTAACGCACAGGTTACGCGTCTTTTAGATCCTCGTGATGCAGTGGCCACTGTCGCTGAACGTTTAAAGAAGTCTATTGTGTTAAGTCCGAGCATGGTTGCAGAAAGCGATAGGAAGAAACGTGTCGTAGGTATACCGTACATTCATCGCATATCTCACAGGCTAAAGAAAGTAGGAAGTAGATACAGCGTTAATGTTGCTTTCACGGCTGCCAATAAGCTAGGTAAGATTTGTGCCACTGTGCAGAGGAAGAATGAGGGAGTAAGAGACATGAAGCGGACCGATATTTGTTTCGTAAAACACACCAACAAATTCACTGATTGCCGTACGAGTGTGGTGTATAAGGTCCCTTTCAGCTGCGGCCGCTTCTACGTAGACAGACGGGTCGATGCATCAACCAGATTGTTGGAACATAAGAGATCGCTAACAGGAGGCTCGCCTTCTAATCTATCTTTACATTGTCGAGATTGTAAGTGCACGCCAAAACTTGATGAATGGGCATTGTTGTACCGGCATAGAAATTAAGAAACGCGCCTGATGATTGAAGCATGGCATATCGAGAATAGTGGTAGCGCATGCGTGAGCCAACCGTCGATTAACTTGCATAAAGATGAAATGAAATGCCTTAACAGTTATCTTCCACGTAGACCGCCACGCGTGCCGGATTGATAGGTTCGCCTGTTGCATGGGCATGCGCAGATAGGTTTTCGTGCCTTCTTTCTTTTCCACCGTTGTGCGTCTCTTCAGTTGTTAGTCGGCGTTTGTGGTGTCCCGACTTCTTTCTTGTGTCCGGGTTTGCACGCCCTGTCTTTTTAGAATCTCATACTCTTCCCTCCGGACCAAATTAAAGCCCCTCCATCGCGTCTACTGCCGCTTTTTTTAAGTACCGCCATCTATTGTTTCGACGACGACGTCCACTTCCGGTTCCGGAGCTTCCAAAAGGAAGTTCTTGAGCCACTTCCTTCCGCTTTTTCCTTTCATCTCGTTTCTGTGCACGCATGTGCACATGCGAGAAAGCAAATATTTCATTCTCCGTTTCGCAAGCGTTGTTGTTTTGAGGTTCGTCGTAAACTGCCTGCCGCCAAGCGAGTTTTCGCTCGGTGTTTCTGCGTCACGAGGGCATGGGTGGGCATGGGGCGGGTGCATCAACTGGAAAAGCAGCAGAAACGTCACGGCGGCACTTCGGTTTCCGCTAGGCGGGGAGCCGGTGTAAAGGGAGAGGGGGAGGACGAGTTGGCGCTACTTAACCTAGCCGGCAGAAAACGCAAGGAGGGGCTTTAGACCAAATAAATGTCTTTTCTCTCTCTCTCTCATGGACTACACTGTATATTAGATTGCACCTCATCTGCTGACTGTTTTTTTAGATTTCAGTAAAGCGTTCGACAAGGTTTGCCATGCACTCCTTCTTTCCAAGCTATGTCTTTTAAACCTCGACAGTAACACACTGAAATGGATTGAATATTTTCTTTTTAACCGCTATCGCTTCGTAACTGCTAATAATCATGACTCGCCATTCACTGAGGTGTGCATCAGGGATCAGTCCTAGGACCCCTAGTTTTTTAATTTATATTAACGATCTACCTTCTTCACTGACTTCTCACGTTCACTCGCTTGCCAACAATTGAGTAATTCATCGTGAAATACCCAGTATTGACGATTCTGATGCTCTTCAATCAGATTTACGCTACATGGTGTAATACCTGGCGAACGGAACTAAATATTAATATAAAATTTTACGTGTTCACAAAAATTCTATGACCCTTCCATTCTACCATTTGAATAATATCCCCTTAGATCCTGTGAACTCATACAAATACTTGGGCGTTCATATAACTTGAAATCTAACCTGGTCCCTTCACATTGTGCACATAATCAGAAGAGCTGACAGCATGCTTGGCTATCTAAGTCACAACTTTTCTAATGCCCCATCATCCTTAAAACTTTACCAGTAATTAGTGTGCCCCAAATTAGAATATGCTGCAGCAATGTGGGACCCACACAACCAGAATCTCATCTTTTCTCTTGAGCTCGTTGAAAACAATTCAGTTCGTAATTATAACCGTACTTCCAGCATAACTTCAATGAAAGCTAACTTATGCTTTCCATCGTCTCGGAGACAGATGGCATGCTTCTATCATCATCCAGCTCTTGAGAATGACTTCATTTCGCAGCCGCATCGACCATCACTACGAAGTCACACACTCTCCATCATTCCCTTTTCCCCAGAACATCTTGGCAATGGAACCACCTTCCCAATGACATAGTCGCCATCAATGATAGCTAACAGTGTTTAACTAGGAAATTTTAACATGTTCTTTTTATCGTTTTGATGTTGAGTAATTAAGAAAAATTAGCTAACATTGTATATGCAGGAATTATTATTGTGTTACCTTGTTTCTTTACAACAGTACTTACAGCCCTTTGTGTAAAACATTGCCTAACTACATTGTATGTACTGCTATTACTAGTGTGTTGTTTTATTATGCTAGTGTATTACTTTCTTACTTTATAATATTACTACCCAACTGTTGTACAATTTCCCGTGTACCCCTCCCCTCTGTAATACCCTCGGGCTTTGAGGGTACAATAAATAAATAAATAAATAAATAAAAGCAATGTGTTGAACCACCCCACAGTGCAAACAATGACCAAGTACCCATTAGCATGTGCAGAGCCTTTCAAACTATTTGACAGGTGCTGCATGTGCTATTCTAAATCTGCCAACCAGGCGACCTCGGAATTCAGGAGATTTGTAAAGCAGGAGTGAAAAGGGGCAGCGAAAAAAGTAAATTGGTGTACGTTTTTGTTTTATTGTTTGTCAGGACCGCAGAAACATCATACAGAGCTCTGAGTGATTGCCAGTAAATTATTTAGATGTCAGCAATCATACTAGTACTCGTAATTATGTGGTGCGTACACGTATGAGCAATTAAGAACAAAATCTGCTGTGTACCATGACAGCCATTACTAATAGCCCCTTCTAAATCTTTGTACGCTTTTCCACAGGGCACCCGTGTACTGCAGCGAAAGTGGCTTAAAAAGACCTTCTGCACGCGATAGAATAGGGCCAGGAAATTTTAGAACCGCCGTCCTTTTTTCCTTTCTATCACAGTGGTGTTAGGGTCTGAACGTCTGGATTGGACTGGATAATAATGATGACCAAACTGCAGGCAACCAATGCGGCCTTCATTTCTTGCTAGAACTAGAGTGCCTGAAAAAATTTTGAGGCTGGTCAGCCATTTTGGTGCAGCATGGTGCAATTTCAACAATGCATGGTGCAATTTCATGGTTTTGGCTCAGCTTGGCGCAAAAATAAGGAATTCTACAAAATTGACGCAACTGGCATAGTTGTTGCACCCCTGCCTGTTTCGATCTGGAATGCGATTTCCCCGGCACGACTCGTCAAAAGTTTGTTGGCAATGTACGGGCATTACGACCAGAGGTCTCCGTTGGAACACTCGAGGCTGGGCTCGGGCCATTATGAAGACAAATGCTACAAGTTGAGCGTACACCACGCGCTGGATTTTTGCGTAGCTACTGGAGGAACTGGGTGGCCTGTGCGCACGCGTATGCGATGAAAAAGACAAGCATGGATGCAAAAAGAACCATGCCAGGTCGTACGTGAGGTGCGCAATAGGCGTGGTGTATGCCATACCACTATCATGTGGGAAGACCTACATAGGTCAGACCGGGAGGTGCATCAACGATCGTGCGCGGGAACATGAGCTGTCCTTGAAAAATGGTAGTAATGCGCATTTACCGGTTCATTGCGCAGCCTGCACGTGTGCACCGCGGCTAAGCGAGATCAAGATTCTGGGTAGGGGTGGTGATACCTTGGGAAGGGAGTTGCTGGAAGCTTTCCATATTAGGAGCAAGGGCACAGAGTGTATTAGTGATACGTCTATACATTTGTACGGCAACGAGTTCAGATTATTCATGTCGATGTTTGATTAGCTATGCTACGACTGCGCGCATGCGCTTCAGGTGATCTGTCTTTTCCGTGGTTTTTTCTAAATAAAACCAGTTGATGTTTAGCGCTTGCCCTGTGCACTGTCTTCTTCTCTTCTCAGCCAGTTCGTTCTTTTTCTTCCTGTTTGCGCTAAAAAATATGATGTCTGGGCTACTGGAGGAAGTCTCTGTTTTTGGCCAACCCAAACCTCCAATGCCTGAATGTTTAGCCTTTGCAAAAAGAAAGGGTCAAGCGGTCATCAATTAATAAAATGTGCAGCCACCACTCGCATACGACTTCACAGATGTGACTAGCTGTGTTCACATAAAACAAATAACTAAATGCCCTCGGGCGTTTCTCTTCATGCATAGGCGTGATGAAACCATAGGCTTGCACTGAGGTGCCCTGCAGCATACAAATTTGAAGGTGTGGGTTCTTGTAATGTAACAAATTAAACACTGAAGCACACAACCGGCTACAATTTCGGCGTTTCCTGGCGCACTGCTATCATGCTCAGTGAGTGCCACGGCTCAAGGTGTGTTCTTTACACACTTGAAAAGGGATGCCGATTGTCACGACACACTCATCATCGCCGTCTGTCACGTGCAGATTCCTACCGGCACGTGCTGCCGGTTGCAGGCACGCTTCTTTCAGGTGTCGAGAGAACATCAGGTGCCAGCGCAGACGGCTGTGACAAGGCAAAACACTGCACCAGAGGCGAAACACCTTGATCTCCAAACGTGCCTCTGAAAGCATACGAGCAACTCACAGCTGTTACCGACAGTTAATGAGGCATGGGCTCGAGCAAAAAAAAGTGCCCAACAAACTATGCAATGAAGCACAGAGCTTCGAGAGTCCCATGCACTGTCTACTGCGATGGCATGCTGTAACAGCTGCCACTCATCGGGAAATAGCTTGCTAGTTTCGTACGCCTGAAAAAGAAGACTCAATGAGCTCTCATATCTCCGTGTGGTCATGACCTCCTGAGTGGACTTACTCATCAAGAGGAGGTATCGCTCCGAAGAGTTCGCGTGAGTGCGTCTGTGACACCTTCAATCCGCGCTAAGTGGGGCTACACCGACACAACTTCAAGCTGCCCATTTTGTCCTGCGCCGGTGCGGGGCGCAGACCTGAACCACCTCTTATGGACATGCCCTGGGCTACAAGCGGCTCGTCGACACCACCCGCGGCGTGCAGGACTTCAGCACACCACGCCACCGGACTTGCAGCGATGGATATACGGTCCGAACCATAGGTCCCTCCTGGACTTCATGGAGGAAACACAACTGCACCATTTTGTGTAATGTGTATTGATGCCGCAGGGCAAACTAACGCAAAAAAAAAAAAACTTTATAAAGCCGCAATCCATTTGAAAAAATTGTTAGTTTTTAATGTTCGCAATATTACCAGACAATCCCATTAATAAGGAGGTTACAGGGGATAGAAATATCGTTTTGGCCAAAACCGTGAAATTTGTTGAAATTGTGTCATTTTCATTTCTTGCTCGGCCTTACATTACTCAGCCGGACTCACTCAGACTGACGGCTTGACCCAAGTCTGGGTGAGCCTGAGTGAGTCGACTTGTGAGTTCGTGGGGGTAAAACTAGCCTTTTTGATCTTGGTGCCAATGCTCTTTAATGCCAGTATTTCACATAATCGGTGCTCTACGATACACCTTTTGATCTGATACTTTCAAATGCAAGTTATCAGTGGCTGCAGTCCAGTAAGGACATTTTTATGAAATACTCGACTCACACGAGATTTTTTTTATCAAGAACTTCCCGTGAAAGAGTTTGCAGGGGGAGGTCATGGCACCCTTTTCCCTAACTGATCAATAAATATTGAGGTGGCACATGAACACGAATGCGTTGAGATATGTGGGAATAGAATTGAGCATAAACATAGGCCGGTATAGGCCTAGTGCGCTGCAGCTTTGAACCGGACAGGCAGCGCCACCAGACGCCCGCAGCGGAAAAGTTGGGATTGTCGTTTGTTGCTTCCGGGCGCGCAGCTACGGTAGAAATGCATGGCTCCTCGCCGAAAGGACGTAAAAACGTCGAAGTCGGGTACTTTTTCGTACTTCTCAGTGCATGCTGACAACACAGCTGTAGGAACACCGTTCAGAAGCAACTAGCTTTAAAATTCTGCCGGTTACAACAGAAGTCAGATGAAATTGAAAGACAACTCTACCGCAGCTGCGCGGCACTTAAGCAACGCCTCGAATTCCGTCCACAAGTGCCCTCACTCTCTTGAGCTTTTTTTTTTCACCTTTTATTATTTATTTTAAAGGGACACTAAAGAGCAAAACGATTTTTCTCGCATTAGTAAAGTAGTCTTCCACGATACCAAAAACACCACGCTTTCTGCGCGAAGACGCTTAGTAAGCGAGAAAATGCGCAAAAATAAAATACAGGTGCCGACGCCACCTTGGAATTCCCGCACCATTTGCCGTGACGTCACATATTTTTGACGGCGCCTGCTTGGGCCTACGTAGTTCCTAATCGGTTAAATCGAAGTACATTGTCCTCTGAGGGGGCCAGAGACTTGACATAACGAGTTTGTGGAAATTTCGTCGAGCCAGTGGCGCCAAAATATGTTAAATGCTCTTTGAAGTCTTTTACGTCACGAATTACAAAGTTCAGCGCGAAATTTAAAAATGAAACTTTGAACTTGGCTTTCTCCTCTAATAATAAACCTATGGTGGTGAAATAAACTACACAAGAGTTCTCCGAGCACACTTTATCAATCTAAACCAATTCATTGTTTCTCTTTAGTGTCGCTTTATATGTATACACAAACTTACAAGGGCGCAAAGAAATAGGAAGATAGCAGGCTGACAACGGCCACCTAGAGGGGCAATGTGCCCGTCTGCGTCTTCTGCTCTCACGCGTGATTGCTTGCCAGCCAGAACGGTGAGCAGGGGTAGCCGGTGCGGAAAGAGACAAGCATTTGCAGCGTCCTCTTCGTTGGGAACGAAAAGAGTTCGATGTGGCTCAGCACATGTAGAGCATTGAAAAATCAAAAGCTCACCTCCACTCGTACGTCGTAGTCGACGGCTTTCATTGCACTATGCATTTCCCAATAATGTTGGAAGATTCCATCGCACATCAATTCTTCTTTCAGACCACCATAGGTTGGCAAACTCACTCATGAGTCGACTCACTCACGCTCACTCAGATCGAGCTGTGAGTCTGAGTGAGCCCGGGTGAGTAATATTTTGGTGAGTGCGAGCCCGAGAAAATTTGCATGAGTCTGAGTCCGAATGAGTCTGGTTGAGGAAAATATTGGTGAGTGTGAGTCCGAGTGAGCCCTAAACGCAAAATATATTGCTTTAGTGAGTCTGAGGGAGCTCCACCTTTAATTGCCGACCTATGATCCCATCCACTCAGCTACCTGCATTACTATCAGCCTTGTGAGGGTGATCAACTGGGCGTGTTGGTATTGCATCCGTCCGTGTCCACTTCGCGCCTAATATTCCCGTATCAGCCTTATATCGGCTTACGTTTATACTCAAATCTATTCCCACACACCTCTACGTACTAGCATTCATGCACCACCTCAGTGTTTGTTGATCAGAGGTGCGATAATGGGGGGGGGGGGGACGTGCTATGACCTCCGAGCTCTTTCACTTACTTTCTTAATATAAATATGTCGTGCAAGTTATATTTCATAAAAACGTCCAGAATAGATTGAAACCCCTGAAATATAGTATTTGAAGGTACAAGACCTAAAGGTAGAGCACCCATTATTTGAGATATTGGCATTCAAGAGCATTTATACCATGATCAGAATGCCACTTAGTGGACTCATGAGTCAACTCACTCAGGCTCAGGTCAAGCCACGAGTCTGAGTGAGTCCGGCTGAGCAAAATGTTGGTGGGTTTGAGTCCGAGTGATCCGGTTGAGAAAAAGTTCAGGGAGTCTGAGTCCGAGTGCGTTCGGTTGAGAAAAATTTCGGTGAATCTGAGTCCGAGTGAGCGCTCACAGAAAAATATATTTCTTGAGTGAGTCTGAGTGAGTTCCAAAATTTTTGCCGACCTATGCAGACCACACAGTGACCACTAGCATGCACTCTGTACCAGGCAATGAACAACTCCTTTTGAAACACGTTTTTCAACCCTATGGAAACCACAGAACAACACACGATCGTCGCTTCTCGTCCTCACGTTCACGCGCGGGCTGGTGATGCACTTTCCTAGCAGACGACAACCAGTGATGAACTGATGGGCGCTTGCAGTCTCACTGTCTGTAAAAATGTGCGCGCATTGTGAGCGTGTTTGTGTGTGTCTACTATTCCACGAATGGGGTCCAAGGGATGGAACAGAACTTATTTCCGGTGCAAGCAGCTGTTTTTTCTCTGCTTCCCCCCCTCCCTCTTTTTTTTGTAGGGCTCGCAGTGCACTTTTTGGCAAAAAAAAAAGGACTGTCTTTGTCAAATGGCTTGAGGGGAAAAGGGGACGAAGTTTTGTGGAATGCTTACTTTAACAAGAGTCGCTGCATGCTGGTTTTTCAATTACAGCTTTAAACGGCTGTAGTTTGAAAAGTTTTTCAGACAGGAAGCGAAACATAAATAAACATAAGTTAGCGCAGCGTATTTGTATACGCAGACAAAAAAAAAAGAACTACGATTGCCGTTCTTGGTGTAAAGCGGCCGCCGCAACCGTCGCCACCACCTTGAAAGATGCAGACGGGCCCGCAGGCGACAATCCTAACAGTGCGCCGCTGGCCCGACAGAGGGCGAGAGCAGCAGCACCACCACACCAGCTCTCGAGGTCTATAAAGCTATGTTTATACTCAGTAGTAATGCTGACGACGAGTAGATAGGACCATAGGTCGGCAATAAAAGGTGGAGCTCACTCAAGAAATATATCTTGCCCTTAGGGCTCACTCGGACTCAGACTCACTAAAAATTTCCTCGACTGGACTCACTCAGACTCAAACTCACCAAAATATTACTCACCCGGACTTACGCAGACTCACGGGCTGATCCGACTCCGAGTGAGTAAACTCACGAGTGTGTTTGCCGACCTAGGGCTATTACATTTCCCTTTCCAAGGCAGAGCAGATGCAGGAGAGTGCTATTGATAAGCTTCAAATGGCTGGAGCTCAAATAAAGTATCGTCCCCACTCGAGTGGCTTGCAAAGAACACGTGCACATGATCTCCACCAGTTTTGACAAACAAACGGACAGATTAAGGCAAGCAGGGTTCCCGTATGTCCCAACTGCAAAGGCATTTGAAAAATTGATCGAGTGTAAAATGTCAGTACGGCAAGAGACTGTGCGAACTGAAAGCAGCCGCAAGCCACAAAGATGTGCTGGTTTACCCTACGCACACAAGCTCCCACACGGCCTAAAAAATGTTGCCAGGCGCTACGGAGTAGACGTCTTCTTTTCCTCCCCAAATAGGGTGTCCAGCATGTGTGCCCCAGCATACAAGAACACACAATCCGGTGGGTCAACAGAACCAAGAAACGGATGCGACATTAAACGCATGTCTAGGTTTGTTGAATGTGACGTAGGAATCGTGTCAGATGCTGTGCGGCCGATCATATCAGAGCTGAAGGTGCCCCAATGTTCGAGTGGGAGAACGTAAGCGCTCACCAGCAGAAGCACAGCCTTCCCCCCTGGCAGATCATTGTCGTCGGACAGGCATAAAAAGCAGCTCCCCCAAGAAATTAACCAGGTCTTCCATACTGCAAGATGCGTGAGCCAGCTGGCTCTGGGATACTTGGTTGGCACGTGCGGCAATTTGACGTAAAAATCGTTGCGTGCTAGCTTAGTGAAAGGGCAACCGCCAGAAAGGTTGTCTATTATTTTGAGCACCTGTCACATGGTCCGACAAGTTTCCTGGATATCTGTTTTTGTGTTTTCGAAATAAAAATCCCGTTGAGAGTCAGCGCATGTTGTGTGTACTTCTTTCGTCCGTGGTCTTCTTTTGCGAGTGCTGCACAGCCCTACGTATGCATCCATACTAACTAGCTCAGTTTTCTATTCTGAGAGAGTAAGAAAGCGAGCGTCGAGACTTCTTTTCGAGGACGACTCACTTCACCCGTGTTGAAAACATTTCATAGCTTTGTGAATCACTAGCCAAATACTTACTGTTTTCCTCTGTCTTGACAGTACGAATAAACCAAAAAAATGAAAGGTAAAGCATATGAAAGAAAAGAGGCAGCCATGCATGTTGTTGGTTACTATTTAGTGCAACTAAATTATCCTTTATGGCTGCATTTGCAACGTGCCACTAAGAAGCCCCCATGGCAACAACTTTAACCCTCAGTGAATAGTGAATTGACAGTGTCTTGTGCACCTCCTATCATACTCAGTGCACTGAGAAGAACAATTTCTGCTACACTATAGAGGGCTATAAAAATTCCACTTAATGGAACTATTCACGTTTATATTCTACTCCCGCTTTAGCAGCAGTAAATTTTGATCCAGATGTCTACACAGCACCAATATTCGGAGGTGGATGTATCCTGTTCATGCTTGTTGTATCCTGGACAAAGCATGAAGGACAGGAATGAGGACCTCCCCCCCCCCCCCCCCCGTTTATTTCTTTTTCATGCCAGGAATAACATGCTTAGTGGGCATTGATACAGCCCAGAAACAACTTCCTTTAGAGTATTCTTCTACATCATGCACAAACCCCACAGTAAGGTTGTACCTTCTTTATCAAAAATTGTCAGTATGAAATGCAAGTAAATTGATCATTTTGATCATAGATTGGTCACAAACACATTGGTTGCAGCGACATCTTCTCACACCTACGAAAGTGGTTGCCGACAATTTCCACGCACTACAGCATGGTGAAGCACTGAGTGTTTAAACTAGTTTTATGACCTAACTCGAAAGGTGCAAGAAAATCAGGGCCTTGCAAGCACGTTGTTTCCCGGCGAGCGCCACTCGGTCGCGAGTGGCGCGAAGCCGGACTGTGCGCTACAAGTGTGACGCGTGAGCTGCGGCTGCGCAGCTCCTCCTTGCCAGCCACGCGGCAGCAGCAGCAGTGCCGAGCGGCCGCAGCAACTTAGCGTCCACGAAGCGAGACTCCACGAAGCCGAGGTAAGTGGACGTATGTCGCCATGCCGCCGCAGTAGATGCTCGCTTCCGAGGCAGCAATCGTTCCTGGCCAACGTCGGCCATTGTCAAGCCTTCTGACGACGGCTGAAATAGGCTTCTTCGCGAGTTGACAAAACAAATACAAAAGTAAAAGTGGAGTCGGCCATTTTGCGGCTGCGCGGTGCGGGCGTCCCAAGGCGGAGAAGGCCCCCTTTTCGGCAACGCATTACGGGCGTCCTGACGGGCCTAGCACTGCGCGGTTGGTGTCCAGGCTGTGTCGAAGGGTTAATTAACACTATTCTCGCGTACGCTTGCGTTTACTCACCGTTTAGATGTGTTCCTGCCCTTCGAGATTTGGCCGAAAACCATGCGCAAGAGTCGGTCAAAATGACGCCGATCTGAGCAAGGTTGGAGCGGAACAGGAAGTGACGCAGGCAAATCGTCATCGGCGGTTTTTGTAGCGGGAAGCACGCCGGCGTTGCTTCAAATAGCCGCTTTCTTATTTCTGTGCATTTTGCCCGTCGTTGCTAAGGGTCATGTGAAGGGCCGTATATTTCAGCGCGATTATCGATGCCCTGATTGTGCTTGTATCTTGGTCAACACCTGCTTGTTTCGCCTGTCGATTTGCTTCTTGGCGGGATCGATTGAGAGCCGACCTGCGCGCCGCTGTTGGCACTGCGGGTGTGTTTACGTGCAGGACTGAAGGACAAATGGCGCTCAATCAGCTGTCGGCGGTCGCAGTTCGTGCGTCGTCTGCTACCGCCCGTCGCCTGCGCGCCTCGTTTGTGCCCGTGCGTTCCTGCTTCTACAACCCGAGCCGCAAAGGCAGCGAAGACTACGAGCGGCCACAGCCGGACGTCGACTACAGGACGCTGTTCCGGGACGGCTGCAGCGCGCTGAAGGACGACTTGCGCCAGTTTGGCGACGAGCTCGTCGAGACCCTGCGCTGCGACCACGCAATGTACGACCACGGCGACTGCCAGGTGTTCTGGGACGCCAAAAGCGTCGCCGCCGAGTGGATGGTGACTGCCGACAGCGACAACAACGAGGGCTTCTCGAGAGCCCAGCTGACCGCAGGCGCTGTCTTCTCGGGCTACCTGGACACCGCCGTGCCCAAGGACGGAAAGGTGGTGCAGACCGGCTACTGCAACATGCGCTCGCCCCGGGCGCGGCGGCCCTTCAACATGGGGGCCGCCTACGATTGGTCGTCCTTCACGCACCTCGAGCTGCGCATTCGTGGCGACGGGCGCTCGTACATGATCAACCTGGGTGCCGACCAGTACTTCGACGTGACGTGGAACGTGATGTACCACTTCCCGCTGTACACCCGCGGCGGGCCCTACTGGCAGCTGGCGCGCATACCCTTCTCCAAGTTCTTCGTGAGCAACAAGGGTCGCGTTCAGGACAAGCAAGGGGCCATCGACCTCACCAACGTCAAGCACATGGGCATCACGCTTGCCGACGGCATTGCGGGCCCTTTCCGGCTCGAAGTGGACTACATCGGCGGCTACGTGGACGGCTCACACAGCGAGGAGTTTGCCTACGAGATGTACCGAGTGCCCCTGGGCTATGGACTCGGCGGCAGCTGAAATAAATGGCCTTGCATGCAGGTGTGTTTGAACATGTCAGAGGTGCACGCTGAAAACTGTTTCGGGACGCTGACTGAGAGCCAGAAATGTACTGGTTCAGTGTGCATGCTTGCCGTTTTCTGGCAACGTGGAGGCTTCACCGGAAACAGACCCGAGTTAACATCCGCTTATGTTTATTTTCTTGTGCTTTGCTGGCTGCCGCTGCTTCTTTTACGCCGTTTTGCGTGGTTAGAATGATTGTAACAAAGCACTTGATCTCTTGTTGCCCTCTCTTGCATGCTAGGTAGGATTAGGCTGGCTGGAACTACCCGTGTAGGATAACGCCGGTGCACTCCGCATGTGTTGGCTGTCGGCGCTCTATGAGGCCCTCCTGGACATTTCTCTCAATACCTTTGAAACGAGGGAAGTTCTTGCACCTGTTTGTGCTTTCTTCTCCTCTTTTCTGTACACGTATGTTTGTATTTTTTGTTTTTTTTTGTGCTTTATAGGTTGTATTCACATGACGTCACCACAATGCTGTGAGCAGCGCTAGAAACTATGGTGATGCCGTCCTTCGGGCGGTCCGCCATAATCCTGGCCACTGTATGGCGTCTGTGCCGTAGTGTCCCACAATGTGTGTTTTGCTTTATCTGGGATTTGACAGGTGCTCCCCTTTTAGGACAGGAATCGTTGCTGTTTACTGGCAACTACCGCAGGATAAGCCTCAACGAACGCGGTCGAAGACGCTGCGAAGTGATGGGCGATACGCCTTTAATCAGTATGAGCGCAATGCACAAAAGCTTGGACGAGACGGCAAGGGAGCACTACGTGGAAAAATTCAAGCTTTGCGGTGGTGTTGAACCACTGTTCCTAGGCATGGGCGAGTTGCACTTCGACATCGAGCGTGAGCCGACGGTGAAAATTTCCCGCATCAAGGATTCTTTAGGGTTGCTTTCGTAGCCTCCCGAAGACTTCGTGCCCAGTTGGGGCTTGTGTCGTCCACTAAATAGGATGGCTTTCCTGCAAGTGAGTAATACAAGTGTAATTACAGATCTTGTAGTACGCCAACGCCACCTCTTGAAGTGAGAAGCAGTCACCGAGGCAAATCTCGGAGCGAACGTTTTACAGGAGAGACGTCGCAAGTGAAGCGAAAAAATGCAACTGTGCCAGTGCACGCTGACATTATGTATTAGTGTCGTTTACAACAATAAAAATGTGGCTACGCAAGCGTAAACACCCAGCCAACCAGAAATTTAACTGCCCTTCTCCAAGCGGCGTGGTGACGGGACAACAAACACGGACGCTCTGAAGCATAAAATGCGTCAAGTGTAACATTTGGAACCAAAATTGGTACTCACCAGCAATAAAATGAGCGCTGCACACTTTGTAGTTAGTCCAACTTTTGTTGATGCGAGAGCGAACAATGCGGCGAACCACTCGGTACAATCCCTTTCCAACAATTCTTGCATTGGTTGTAGATGGCTGAACGAAGTCCATAAAAATTGACGCTGTTCTTTCGCCGTGACCTATTGCTACGTCAATAGACAGCGCAATTTACCATGATTTCAGAGACTGCAACAGAACATGGTCAGCTGCTGCGCGAACTGAGGCACAGAACATCCACACGCACCGAAAGAGCTTCACGAAGTGGCCAGGATCATGGCTGACGGAAGCGGAAGCAGCTCACGCCCTTCCCATCAGCCCGCGCGCCAGTGTGGGCGTGTCCTCAGTGAATACAACCTACACCATGAACCAGTACCAGCTGGCCCAACTTACCATGCTTTTGAAGTTTTTGCAGTCAAAATAATAATCTTGGACAAAAAGAAAGCGTAAAATTGCTTTCAGGCGCTATCTGTTTACCGAATATGTACAGTGAACGCACGTTGCATGCGTGCGGTCGCCGCGATGGGGTATCCCCAGACAAACTTTTGCGTCAAAGGCAGGAAATCCCGGAGGGCGACGCTATGTGACTGTTACAGTGCTTTGTCTTTATATGATGCATACCAGAATGAAGTATCAATTAAGCGATCGCGGGGCCGCAGCATATATGAGCATTTATAACTGTATATGTACACAAGTAACCGTTGTTGCGTGGTCGCTGTCAAAGCTTTTCGAATGTAATTCCTTAGAAATTTAAGCAAATTGGTGCCTACGGCGACTCGTGCGGGCTGTCAGCAAGATATTTTTGTTTTTCTTGTAAGTTTTTGGGCGTTATCATTATTACTCTAATTGCGTCGCACTACACATTTATCGGTCTCCTCAGCGGGCAATTTCCCGCTGCTTCTTTTTTATTTTACATGCTGTACGAACATTGGTTGGGGCTAAGACAAACATGAGCATATGAACCTTGTATTTTTTATTGCAGTAGCGATTATATGGACACTCTCGGCTGATTTTTGCCATCGCCGTCATGCCCTGGATATGTATATGTATATATATATAAATAAAAGCCACAAATAAAAATAATTCAGAAGAAAAAAATTCCGAAGCGCTTGTTTGAGGTTTCGAACCTGCGACCCCTCGCTCCACAGCTCGCTGCCATGTCTCATTCTTAAAAGAACTTTTTGTTGGGTGAGTTGGTGAACGTTCATAATGCTTTTAAGGCGCGAGAGAACGCAAACACGAGGAAGGACACGGGACAGAGTGCCCGGGCGCTCTGTCCTGTTTCATTCCTTGTGTTTGTGTTCTCTCGCGCCTTAAAAGCATCATGTCTCATTCGTTCTCCAGGATACTAACGGCAGAATACAAACGCACGTGGCGTTGGGTGAAACGCACCAGACACCACATGTGGCAAAATTCAAATTATGTCAGACGCAGGCCATTCTGCATTGTTGCATGCGCTGCAATTGTGTCGTATTGCTGCCAACGCGCTAGTTTTTTATTTTGGGGTTGTAGCGCCACGCCAGTCGCCCAGGGAAAAAGAAGAGCGTCCCGTGGCTCGTGCTGGCGCGAGTTAGTGGGAACGCTTTGGCTCTTGTAGACTTATGCCACAGGAGGGAAGGAACAACACGGGTGAACCAGAATCACAGTATATATGTTACACCGCGACCAGAATCATGAGGCTAAAATTACAGCGCAAACGAACAAGACACCCTCGAAGAAAAGAAACGTATGACACAAGCGCTGACTAACAACTACTTTATTCTTTCATAACCAATGCATATACATGTGTAAGCCCAATGCAAACTTACCACACATGCGCACACAACAGTAGCGCTAAACCAAAACGTGTAACAAGGATGATAGTGTATTGATACATGGAGACATGAAATTATATTCAGATAGGTGCTGGGACAAAGAAGTAAGAAGGACAGAAGTGCATTTGCGCTGTAATTTTAGCCTCAGGAATATGTACGAACTAGAGCCAAATGAAGTTTTATCTTAGTGACCAGAATCGACGCCCGCAGGGAACGCGAGCCGTGGCTTCACGTACCACTGCCAAGCGCAGTCTTTATTTTCTTTTCTTGAGGTCGTGCATTCTCCGGTTTTGTTTGCCGCCCAAAGGAAGGTGCTGAATGGTCTTGAGACGAAGCGAGCGCAAGAGTCCGAGAGTGGATTGTGTTTTGTGCATGCGTCCTGGCGGCTTGTAAATTTCTTGGGTCCCCAAGTCTAAAACTGTCTAGTGCTTCACCGGAGTTGGAATGTGCGCCTTCGACTTGTACTTTGACATACAGGGCATAGTCGACCGTGCTCACGCTATTATCTCTTGAGGGGGAGTTTTGTACGTCTTGTGCTTTCACCGCAAAGTTTGCCCTGAAGCTATAAACGACACGAAGGACGCATTGCTCGCTGCAGCGGCCGCGTTTGCGAAAGGAGTGATCTGATAGCTAGACGGGCCAAAGTCGATCTCAGTGGAAGTAACAAGTGAGACAGTTCGCGCTGTGTGTTCTTTTCATGCCTCCTTCTTTGTGTTTGAGCAGTGCGCTGCAAGTGTCAAGCTGTGACAGTTCTTAGTTTGCACTTGCCTTGTGTGTTTTCTTTTCCTGCGTCCTTTGTGCTTGAGCAGTGCGCAGGAAGTTTATAGCTGCTTGCCGCTCTTCCTGGGACATTCCAATTTCTTGCTATCGCATTCATTGCTTCGCCCTTGAGGCGAAACTGTGACTTTTTTTTTAACATGATTCCTTCCACTTCCTTTCTGTTCCATAAACTTGCCAGTATTGATAGCATCAAAAACGTTCATAGACCATAGCTGAAGACTGTAGGCTTCGCGACTGCTGTTAGAAGGAGAAGCAGTCTACAAGGCGGAACATGTGGCATCGTGCAATGCAAAGGCGAACGTTGGGCGGACTAGTTCCCCAAGCAGCGGAATTAAAGGGACTGACAACCAATATTTTGGAACCTTACCAACTAGCCCAGCTGTCGACCTTGCTACAATATTAGGGCACCTATTTTCTTTAGCGCAACGGAAACGCGGAAAACGCTGTCAATCATTTTTCACCAGAATTTTTCTATCTGCGGCGAATATGAAGTCTTATACACACTTGACAACACATGCTGCAAACAGTAAGCGTGAGAGCGTTCACTGTTTGCTGCGTGTGTTCGAGCACGGCCGTTACTGCGCATGTGTGCACTCCGCACGCATGCGCCACGGCTGGACATGGGCCACGAAGGCAGCGCCACTTCTCACCGTGCAACTCCTTTTACCTCGTAGGCAGCACAGAACAAAGCGGGGATAGATAATAATATACATACTCTAACTTTGAGGACCAATTATGGCGCGCATGACCACATCAGACTACGTGACTACGTACAGCAAAGTGACTGACTTCATAGTCCCGTTTTTAGGCTCTTCCACTAGGCTGCGCAACATACTGGTTTTTCTTACTTTTAAGCACGATTTAAAAATATGAATCGTACTCACAACATGAAAAGGATGCTGGAATCTGTCGCTATATTTCATGATCTCTTCATTTCTACCAGGATCTAATCACACGTTCTGCCCAGTTGTCTGTCCCTTTAAACAAAGATAAGCTAGGAATTGCAGTCAAAAACAGGGAGGTTATTGCTGCAAGTAGCTGCAAAGCGGGGTCAAAAAAGAAGTTTGAGCAGCTACGCACTAGTAGTGCGAAGACATCGCTATCCTCACCTGGGGCAAAGCACCGCCGTTTCCCATAGGGACACGTCAGTAGCAATGAGAGGACATGCTGTGAGCGCCCCCTTTATAACGGGGCAGTGACATACGTACCACCAGGCTGGACAAAAGAAGACTAAAAAACACCTTTTTTATGTGTGCCTAATGCCTCTACTTCGATTCAATCGATCTTCGATTCAATCGATCTTACTATAGAAAGAAAAAAAAAAGTTAAATTCCCAGCCCACTTCCTTGCCCTTATGGCAGAATGTCCTTATTTTTCTCACTATTTATTTTTGTCCTTTCTCTAGTTTTCTGCCACCAATAATCTGTCTCTTACTTATTTCTATCGCGGACGCGTTCAGCTTTCCATTGTCCCTAAAACACAAGGCTTCATGTAGACTCGTGCCCAAACACACACCTGGGTGGATATCTCCACATTCATTTAGAACATCCTCCATCGTTTCCTTAGCTTCTCCACAGCATGTGCACTGCTCTCCTTCTTTAGTGAATCTTGCTTTATAACTACGCATTCTAAGGCAACCCAACCCACCTTCAAACAGTAAAGTGCCTCCCCTTGAATTATCATGAAATGCCTCGCTTCTAATTTTGTTTTTGACGTCTCAGTAGTTACTCGAAGCTGTTTCTCTTTTTTTTCAATCGCTGCCATCCAGTAAGTCCTCTCCGCCTCTTTAACTTTTTGCTTAATGCTCTTTGCTGCCATATCGATTACACTGCCAGCCGTATGCTTGCTAGTGAGTGTCCTAGTTCGTTTTCACGCAATAGCGTTAGAGAGCTCCTTTTGCAGAAATTCAGGCGTCGGTGTTCGTGATGGCGTCATGGTTGTGAGTGAAAAATCGTTTCTGTGACCGAAAAATCAAGATGCAAATAAAATAAATAATAAATTTTTCGGGTACAAGTGAGAATCGAACCCAGGCCGTGTGCATGGCAAGCACGTGTTCTACCACAGAACCACAATATTTCTTGACATTGCTTCGGGAAAAAACACTATATGAATATCATGTAGTGGAAGGAGTTTCCTCAATGCATGTAATATTGCATGGCAGAAGCGTAGAATCGCACTAGGCGTCAAAACGTGTATTGCGCAAGAGTGGGTGGGCCTTTAGCCCACCCATAACAAAGCGCTCAGAGATACTTAATCATCAGCAAAAGCATCGACAAAGTGAGCAGCTGCGTGGGTTCGCGTGTTGCCTTACGGACGTGTAGTGTGTCCTTCGCTGATTCACAAAAGCAATAATTATGGTGTAGCGGGCACTGAACAATTGTACTTGCAATAGGCATTCTAGGATAGTTTGAAACGGCCAAACGACACGCAGTCGTTCGTTTTTATGGCACGGTTCAGGCATGCACCGAGAACCGAAGCCAGGCTAGCAATTGAAAAAGGCTATGCAGACGGGGCCCGATTACACTATCGCACTCTACTCTTCAAGGCGAAGGTAAAGTGTCCTCCAAGTTTTTCTCCACTGTGTGTCCACACTCTTCCTATACACTTTCTCTCACCATCTACTCTCTTTTCATATTCCTTAGCCTCTCTTCTAATCTCATTTGGCTCTGAGCTTTCCTCACCTCAAGTCTTGTCCATCCCATATCGCCCTTTACAGCCTCACTTGTAGTCTTCCTGTGAGCCCCCAATGCGAGGCATCCCACAGTCCTTTGATTCACTTTTGATGAAGCAGCGCACAAGACGACAAATTCACGCACACATAAAGTGACACAAACAGCGCTTGTGTTTGTGTCATTTTATGTGTGCATGAGTTTGTCGTTTTGTGTGCTGCTTCATCAAATATCATGGCCCATCAGTACATATTAAGTAACTTTGATTCACAACTATTCCTGATTGCACTTTTGACCTCATGCATACCACTAAGTTCCCGAATGTAAGTCCCGCAGACAGCGCCCATCGCAGGAACAGAGCTTTTCCTGAGCCAACGCGGCGCAATATTTGCCACTCGGAGAAGCGCACTTGGCACTCTCACTCGCAAGAGAGCGTGCATTCTCACAAGCTTTTCCTGAGCGAACGCGTTGCCGTGGCGGGTGACGACAGGAGACTCCGAAAGCCTGATTGCACCTAAACATTGGCGCAGGCAGCTACGCACTAGTGGCGAGAAGAAAGCAGCGTAGCTGGTTGGCGTCCCCCTCCTTTTTAGAGCGCAGCTCTTAGGTGCCCGTTTTTGTGTTGAGCGCCGTCACTGTCAGTGGCATAACCGATGGGCATGAAAAAATAAAAGGAGATCCCCAACTTGCCCTAAAATTTGCTCTCTTGAGAAAGAGATACTCAGGATCGCATGGGATTTGAACTCGTGCTCTATGCGTGTGAGTTGAGTATTCTACCACAGAGCCACGCCGGCTTTTTTTTTCCTTACATGGTATTTATTACAAATGCTCTTAATGTATATACATTGCATACAAAATATTCAAAGCTGCCCCTATAAGCGCACAATAAGCGTTACACAGAAGTTTCAAAGTAACACTGTTCTAAAAGGGTATCTTAGCAGTGCATTTCATGAACAGTGGATACGGGTCCAGCTGAAACTGTAATTCCTCATAAAAGTCTTTTAGCTGTACAGTCATTTGTATGAAATGTGACTGCAATGATATCATTGGTTGCACATGCCTGCCTAACATGCGAGTTTTCCCTATACTGTGCGTGCCCATTAATAAGAGCATGTCAATAGGCATCGAATTGCTTTTGGATGGCACGAGATAACGTATGCTGTAAGAATTTAAATCAACCCTAGCAAAAATTCTGATAGAGGTCTGTATCAGTCTGATACAGTTTCCTATCAGTTGTACCAGTCTTGTATAAGACTGATACAAAGTCCTATCAGTTCTGATAGACATCCGTATCAGTCTGATACAGTTTCTTGTCAGTGTTACCAGTCTTGTATCAGACTGATACAGGGTCTTACCAGTGCTAACAGTTTTTCAATCAGTCTGATTGGCCATTTCTATGGTGTATATTAGTCTATAGGTTTTTAGTCTTTTGTTGGTTTATGGGATCTTCATAAAATGCAGTAGTGTCATTTTAACAGTTACTCTTTTTTTTAAACACACTGGTCACATATATATGATTGGTCATTTCTGCATGCATATTGGTGTATGTGTTTTCTATTGAACACTTGGCGACCATCGTATGAAATATTACCATCATTCATTGAGTGCCACTGATAGCTTTTGAATGCGTAGAATAATGATGTATAATGCTTCATGGTGGTGTGAAGCATTATGAACACACTGAGCTTTGGAAAGCAGGTTTCAGGCTAGATGAACATCTCTTATTCTATGTACAAATGGGGTTGCAGGTGCCAGATAGCAACACAGTTTATTCTGACATTCAGGTATCTTAGGAATTTTAAGACACTATCACAGAGCAGTACAAACACAACTTAAAACAACAATACAAACAAAACTTCTCATCACACAGCAGTACAAACACAACTTAAAACAACAATGCAAACAAAACTTCTCATCACACAGCAATACCAACATAACTTTTAAATTTTTAGCTTATAGGGCCAGTAAACATCCCAGGACACTAAACTTCATATTTAGAGTACAATTGTGTCCTAGTGTGAAATGAGCATGCTAATGCAATAATTTTTTGAAACGGTGCGGAGTTGAAAGCCTCGGTGTCTGGGTGCTGCGGTTTCTTGCTTTCACGACCCAAGCTAGCCCTAGCTGCCTCCCCCACATAGTGCTTTGCCTTTAAGGGGGGAAGCGGGTCTTTGAGACCGAAAATCAGAAAAAAAATCGACTTTTTGAAAATGTTTTATTTGGATTCTGCCGCTACTGATGCACAACCTCGCCAATTTTCATGCGTCTTAGATCAGTATTTTAGCCGTGGCAGCATTTTATGTGCCATCAGCGAGCTAAATTTTTAGCGATGAACGCGTAAAAAACGGGCTTATTCAGCGCCGCGCTGTTGCCGTTCTACGTTACCTACGGCAGCCATCTTGGTCGCATTCGAAAGAGCCGCGCTTTTTCTTGAATATCCCGCCGCCCTTGTTTCCGTCCACTCAGAATTCACGTAGAAAATCCGCGTCAAAAAAAGGTCCCTCCGCGTGAGCCTATTGGCACAGTGAGCCCACGTGACTAAATAACGCCTTCCGATTCGTCGGGCCTCCCGCGCTGTCTGCTACAGTGCACGCAAAGCGGAAGTTGATGTCGCCGTAGTATAACTGTGTTGTTCTCGTCGATTTACGTCCGTAATGTTCCAACCCGCGCAAGCTGGCAAGAAACTGGAGCAGGCGTTTTTATCATCCTCAACAAAGACTGCACGTTGCGGCGGCTTACTGGCACGGCGCCAAGCGAGCTAGACGAAGTGCGCCGCAGCCGCCGGGAGTGAATTAGGCCTACGCTCTCGGCCGCGTTTTGGAACGTTGATCGTGGCGAAGCCATATCGAAAGTTATGCAGCGCTCATAAATTCGAAAGAAAAAAAAAAGCGAGATCACGGCTCGGGCAGCTCGGGTGCATCAGAAGCGCATCCAGCGGAGGACGGCGTGGTGGCGGAACGCGATTCATCGGTCGAAATGCCGACTTCACCTGTGTCGGCGGCCGCCTCGACGACGTCAGTGATAGGAAGCGGGGTAGAAGGATCGACACGATGTTCTTGACTAGCGCCGATCGTGCGCAACAGCAGGAAAAGACAAGATTAGATCTCCGGCTTATCGGCAACTTCCGCTAGCGAGCGCACGCTCGCAACAGCGTGCGAGGGCTCTGACCCGTCGGCGGCTAACTACGGCATCGTCGACTTCTCCGCAATCAACAAACTGCTTGAAATGACATGCACCGGGGCCGTTTCCATGGGCGTCCGGAGGGGGGTGCAAGGGGGGGCAGCTGCCCCTCCCTGGATTTTCGGATAATATTTTCCTATGCGGTAGAAATGAGCTACACTGCTTGATTAGCACACTCAGGTCCCGGCCTTCTCTATTTCCAACCAATTTTGCACGTTGCACACTACTGATTAATCTTGCACGTCATGTCGCGGCAGTGAAAGCTGTCAGTGCCGGATCTCCCCTCCCCCCCCCCCCCCCTGCACCCACCTGCAATAAGTTCTGCGGACGCCCTTGGCCGTTTCGATTGGAAAATGTGATAAGCTACTCTCCTGGTGTCTTCTGAGGCATTTATTTGCAAAGTAAAGCATTTTTACTTGTGCAGCGCTCCTTGAAGATACAGAGTTTTGTTTTTTGCTTTTTTCTCAGTTTCAACTTTTTGGCCACCTTTCATTCTTTTAGCGAGCGTTTCTCAGCTTTGGTACACTCGATTTTGATCATTTTTGTATTACTGAAAAGCTGGATGTTTAGTGAGTGCAACAAAGTGTCATATGTTACTATAGAGAAGCGTAAGTTTTTACAAGAGAGAAAATAACAAAAATACATTTGCTCGGTAATCGAATGGCGGATTTTGAAGCTTCATAACTTTTGTTGTAGGAAAGCTAGAACCATAAAATTTGCTTTTTGCACTCTTTGATAACTGTAGAATGCAATGACATTTAATTCAGCAGGATCCGAGTTGCCAATTTATTAAAAAGGTGATTAAACGAAATTTTAATGAATGATTAATTAAAAAAATTTTCGTAAAGGCTACATAAAAACTGAGTTCATATTTGATATTTACACATGTAAATACATGATCACCGAAGTTTTCATCATCCTAACTTAAATAAAAAGATGCTTCATGTCAAAGTGCCTCGATGAGGCACTACATCTGTGCCATAATCCATACTGGATGAAATCCTTTAAAGGGGGGATGAACCGCTTTTCCAAGTAATAATTGAATGACCTCAGGGTCGAAGTTTATTGCCTCACAAATCCACTGCCACAAAAATTTCAAAGCGAGCGGAATTACAAGGGTTTGTTGTGCACTTTAAGCGCTTTCTCTTTTCTCTCGGCCATCCCGACAAGGTGCGTTGGAAGCTATAGGGAGGAATGGCACTGAGGAAATACGTTATGTCAGCACACATCATGACCTAGAGCATGTTTGATGAAGCACGACTGCTTTTTCCTGTTGCAGTTCCCATGCACGAGTGTGACTATGTAATGTTAGCAGATTATGGACAGCAGTGCCAGCATGTGGCAGCACCCTGTGGCAAGCAGCACATCTGATCGAAACGCCGCTCTTGATTTATGTTGGCTATAGGCCAATATCTATCTGTTGCTATCTGTTGTTTTACACCATACAGCAGGCATCCGAAAGTCCGAAGAAAGTGAGCACAGGCATCTATATATATGAAAAGAGGGCACCTGAGAAATTCGCAACATCGCATTCCGCTTTTCAAACTCTCCTTGCCGTGCACAGCTGCAAGATTTGGGTGAGATGTTTATAGCAGCGTCTGTTATCCACAGGATGTCTTTTCACCAAGGGCTGGTACAGACCTGTTTAATACTTGCATGTAATCTTGCCAAGATTTATGAACATCAAAAAGCATGTACTAATAAAGGCCAAAGCATTTGACCGCAAAAACACAAAACACTGCCTACCATAGTAAAAGTTCAATTGTGAAGAGAACAGCGATAGAAATGGTCAAGAAAAGTCAACTTTTGATTGCCCTACCACGTTAAACTCAAATTAGACTGACTACATTTGTCACTGACACCCAGTAATCAGTCTCTTTCAAACAAGTTTGGTACATCAGCAACATAGCAAACTCGTCCAACTTTCATGTGCACGCACACTCTGTCCACATCCTCCGGTAGAAGAACAACTTTTTTTCGCTATCACCATGTGCATAACTGAGACTTCGTGGGTCGCTCATACTTGCATCGTCGCGAGCCGAATCTGCAGTTTGGTCGGAATCGCTTGAGAGCGAACTCTCCTCGAAGTCGTACGTGTCGTCGGGATCAGGATTTCCATCGCTGTCACCGTGTGCATCACTGAGACTTCGAGTGTCGAACGCCGCTACTCCAGAACCACCGTTACCAGCTAAAGACTGAGGAATGTTCTTGCTAGAGCGTGGCTGGCTGGCAGATTGCGCCTCCGCCGCTTTTTGATATAGGCTCGTTGACCGAGGTACTACATAACGCGATCCAGGCTCCAAATAGCGCTTCCTTCTTTTTGATCGAGGCTGGGGTTGAGCTGAATCCATCTTTCGTCGAAATGAACGCGAACTTCAAATAGCGCGCTTCATGGAGTCCACGCAAAGTGAGGCCGCGATGAACAATCTAAGCGGGTCCAAGATGCATAGACCGAGGCTTCACATTCACACCCTGCTTGCCGTGCCTTGAAGATGGTGCGCGGCGCGGAAACGATGATAAACTATGATGTAACATCGGAGATAACATGCAACGAGGTAGGGCTCCTTAGCGCACGTCTGTGTTCCCGTGTCGTCCTCCTGTTCCATTTCTAGCGCAGAACAAGAACGATGCAGTACCAACTAGCCCCCATTGAATCCTTGTTGTACGGCGCCAAAAACGGTCGGTGAAATGACCTCATAACAGCTTTCGCTGTAAAACGCGTCGATCTACCTTGTAACGCTTGGCTGAAAGCCGTAAAGTACAGCATAGAGGTACTCGCTGACAGCTTCGCATGAAACCGATTCCGACAGCGCGAGGGATCTGCCGAAATTTTCGTTATGACCTGTCATTTATGTTCGCCATACAGTCATGTTATCCCATACCAATTTTGGTATACATTCCATGAACGAAGCGGCCAGGAAAGCATAAAGTCGTAGGCGGCTAGACACAGACAGACAGACAGACAGACAGACAGACAGACAGACAGACAGACAGACAGACAGACAGACAGACAGACAGACAAGCAGGCAGGCAGGCAGGCAGGCGGGCAGGCAGGCAGGCGGGCGGGCGAGCGAGCGAGCGGGCGGGCGGCGGGTGTCCGTCCGTCCGTCCGTCCGTCCGACCTCTCCGTATGTGTATATAATATATACACATGAGGTCTCGGTTGGCAATACAGACAGACAGACAGACAGACATACAGACAGACGGATAGATAGATAGATAGATAGATAGATAGATAGATAGATAGATAGATAGATAGATAGATAGATAGATAGATAGATAGATAGATAGATAGATAGATAGATAGATAGATAGATAGATAGATAGATTCTGCCTCTGCAGGTATATGAAAAATCACATCAAATTGAGTGCGAATGAAGGTATCTCTCTCTCCGTATGTATATATACATATATACAAATGAGGTCTTGGTTGGGAAGACGCTTATTGTGCCCGAGGACCCGGCAGCGGACAGATACGGTGAACCCCCAATGATGACTGACAACGACGATGAGGATGCATAACCGAACGCATTACGATGACGATAATGTACACATGAGGATGTGTATAATTGCCCACACACAATATATATATATATATATATATATATATATATATATATATATATATATATATATATATATATATATATATATATATATATTGTGGCGAAGCAATTGGCACTGTTTAACGGTTGCGTTCTCCAGCGGCTCCTAGTGGGTCGTCCTCTTAAAAACGCCGCTCGCTCTCGGTGCCCGTGCTCTTGCCTTGACTGTCGCCATAGCGAATCGTCGCCGAGTCCCGTCCAATAAACCGCTTAACAAGTTGGTGGAGAGTGCTGTGCTCCCATTCGATGCCTCTGGAGCTTCGATCCCGTACCCTACCAGCTACCATGCCTCAAGACGCCGCCCAGCAGACGCCTCCGCCTACACCGACCTCATGTCCCGGTGTCCCTCGTATCTGCGACCCCCCAGTCTTCACTGGCGCAGATGGGACCGACGTGGAGGACTGGCTCGCGATCTATGAACGCGTGAGTGTCCCCAATAAATGGGACGAGGCGGGAAAATTGACGAACTTGGTTTTCTACCTCGCGGGTGTGGCCGGCCTGTGGTACAACAACCACGCATCCGATTTTACGACGTGGTCCGACTTCAAGACCGCCATCATCAACGTGTTTGGCCGCCCTGCCGTTCGTAAGCTGCAGGCCGAACAGCGTTTGCGAGAACGAGCTCAGCAGGCCGGCGAAACCTTTACCAGCTTTATTGAAGACATCCTCGATTTGTGTAAGAAAGCCGACGCCACCATGTCGGAATCTGACACGATGAGGCACATTATGAAAGGCATCGACGACGATGCCTTCACGATGCTGCTCGCCAAAAACCCCAGCACAGTGGCCGAGGTCATCACGCTCTGCCAGAGCTACGAGGAGCTGCGCCTGCAGCGGTCGATGACCCGTCGCTCTCCATCCCGCGACGCCGAGCTCGCTGGCTTGTCGACCATATCCGACCACTCCGCCTTGCTGACAGAGGTGAAGTCATTCGTGCGCGAGGAAATTGCGCGCCAGTTCTCTCTGCTGGACTTTGCTCAACCTCAGTACGTTCAACAGCCGTCAACCACTCTTCTCCCTCCCCTCCGTCGAGCTATTGAGCAGGAAATCGCGGAGGTCATGCCTGAGTACCACCAGCACCATCCAGCTCCTGCGCCACTCAGTTACGCCCACGTTGTCGCCAGGACGTCCCCAGTAATACCTACGGCTGCCCCACACAGTTACGCCGAAGCCGCCGCTAGACATCAGTCCTTCGAAGCGGCTGTGCCGGCTACCTACGCCGACGTCATGCAGAGGCCACGACTGCAGCCAACCATGCAGTCATATCAGTCGCCACCCCGTCAATCACGTCCTGCGCCATGGGCGGGCCCTGCTCCAGCAAACCGATGGCGTACACCTGACAACCGCCCCATATGCTTCGCATGCGGTTACGCCGGCCACGTGGCGCGTTACTGCAATCGCGTCCAACCGCCTCAAGTCGTGTCGCCCGCCACCAACCAGTCAAACCGCACATTTTACGCCCCACCTACGCCTCTGTCGCCGACGTCACGCCAGGCTCCATCTACTCGGCGCTCTCCGTCTCCACGACGTCGCTCCCTGTCGCCGATGCGCCCACGTCCGGTCGCACGCGACCAGGAAAACTAGTCGTCGCAGTCCAGGAGGCAAGGGCTGCGACGCTATCGAACTGCGAAAGCCCTCAGCGAAGCCCATCGAACGTGATAGACGTGTTTGTCGACGGTGTTCCCGCATCTGCCCTTGTCGACACTGGAGCCGCCGTATCCGTTATGGACCAAAAATTGAGCCGATTACTACGAAAAGTGAGGACGCCACTTTCTGGGATGTCTCTCCGTACAGCCAGCTCCCAGAGTATTCATCCTACAGCAATATGCACAGCTCGCGTCGTCATTCAGGACGTTCTGTACGATGTCGAGTTCATTATAATTGCTGCATGCTCTCACGACGTCATCCTGGGATGGGATTTTCTCTCCCGCCACGACGCCGTAATTCATTGCGCACAAGCCGAAATCGAACTCTCCCCGTTCTCAGATCTGACGCCGGCAGACACTTCATCGGTATCGAGCAAGATCCTCGTCAAAGACGATACCAAAGTGCCTCCAAACTCGTCGACGGCTGTGTCAGTCGACTGCGCCGGTCTCTCCGACACCATTGCACTCATTTCGCCATCTGACAACGTTTGCACAAGGAGGGGCTTGCTGGTACCTTTCGCGACCGTCCAGGTCACTCAGGGCATTGCCGCTATTTTTGTTCACAACCCATCTCCATACATTGTTACGTTGGTGCGAGGGGAATGTCTTGGCAGAGTGGAACCCCTCGAAGACGCACAAGTTATGGACGCACCCGATGACACGCACTGTCCCAGTTCCGGTACGCTCAGTGCTCTTTCCGCGTCCGATTCGTCACCTGCTGATGTGTTTAGGTCCTCCATTGCTGACGACCTCACATCGGTCCAGCGTTCCCAACTTCTGTGCCTACTGGAAGAATTTCGTTCTTCTTTCGATGTCGGGCAAACTTCTCTCGGCCGCACTTCCGCTGTTACGCATCGCATCGACACCGGCGCCCAACCACCACTGCGGCAACGTCCATATCGCGTGTCTCCCTCAGAACGGCGGGTCATTAATGAGCAAGTCGACGATATGCTTCGACGCGACGTTATTCGGCCCTCGGACAGCCCATGGGCGTCTCCCGTTGTTCTCGTTGCGAAGAAGGACGGTTCCGTGCGGTTCTGTGTGGACTACCGACGGCTCAACAAGATCACTCGCAAGGATGTTTATCCGCTGCCGCGAATCGACGACGCAATTGACAGCCTGCAAGGAGCCGAATTCTTTTCGTCTCTTGATTTGCGCTCGGGGTACTGGCAAGTACCCATGGCGGATGACGCTCGACCGAAGACAGCCTTTGTCACGCCCGACGGCTTGTACGAGTTCAACGTCATGCCGTCTGGTCTGTGTAATGCGCCCGCGACCTTCGAGCGCATGATGGACACCGTTCTGCGCAACTTGAAATGGCACACGTGCTTGTGTTACCTGGACGACGTCGTGGTTTTCGCTCCGGACTTCTCCACGCATCTCCAACGTCTGCGGCATGTTTTGACGCGTTTGCGCCACGCCGGCCTCCAACTGAATCTGAAGAAGTGCCGATTTGCAGCACGGCAGCTGACAATCCTCGGGTACGTCGTGTCCAAGGACGGAATCCTTCCCGATCCGTCCAAGCTTCGGGCCGTGGCCGAATTTCCCAAACCTACGTCCGTAAAAGAACTGCGCAGTATCGTAGGATTGTGTTCGTACTTTCGACGCTTCATACGAAACTTTGCCACCATCATATCGCCGCTGACGAAGCTCCTTGGAAGTAACGGACCCCTAAATTCGTGGTCGTCCGAGTGTGACGACGCGTTCACAAAGCTTCGTCGTTTGTTGACGTCTCCTCCCATACTACGCCACTACGATCCTACGGCCCCAACGGAGGTACACACGGACGCCAGCGGTGTAGGCCTCGGCGCTGTCCTTGCGCAGCGCAAACCAGGGTTCCCCGAATATGTTGTGGCATACGCAAGCCGTACGCTTACCAGAGCCGAGACCAATTACTCAGTCACGGAAAAAGAGTGCCTGGCGATCATATGGGCCCTTACAAAGTTTCGACCTTATTTGTATGGTCGCCCATTTGATGTCGTCACCGACCATCATGCACTACGCTGGCTGTCGTCATTGAAGGATCCCTCAGGCCGTCTCGCGCGCTGGGCACTTCGCCTGCAGGACTACGACATCCGCGTGCTGTACCGCAACGGACGCCAGCATGCTGACGCCGACGCCCTCTCGCGCTCCCCCTTGCCTGACGACGATGCCCCCTGCTCAGTACCTCACATGGTTGTTGCTTCAATCAACGTTCACACCATCGCTACCGAACAGCGCAAGGATAAATGGATCACGTCGCTGATCGACATGCTGACTGATCCGTCGGCAACACCATCCACTCGCGCGTTGCGTCGTCAAGCCCACCATTTCGCCGTTCGTGACGACCTCCTGCACCGACGCAATTACAACGCCGACGGCCGCCAGTGGCTACTAGTGATACCCCGCAGTCTGCGTTCTGAAATATGCGAAGCCTTCCACTCTGACCCGCAATGCGCGCACTCTGGGGTATCCAAAACTTACCATCGCATTCGACAACGATACTTCTGGCGTGGGATGTACCGCTACGTGCAGAAGTTCGTTCGCTCCTGCCTCGATTGCCAACGCCGAAAACCTGCAACGCACGTGTCGCCAGCAGGTCTACAACCATTACCTTGCCCTAACCGTCCGTTTGGGCGCGTGGGCATCGATTTGTATGGACCACTTCCTCTGACTTCGGCTGGTAACCGCTGGGCCATCGTCGCTGTTGACCATCTAACGCGATACGCCGAAACCGCCGCCCTCCCAGCGGCTACAGCGCGCGATGTTGCCTCCTTCCTACTACACAGATTCATACTGCGTCACGGTCCACCCCAAGAGCTTCTCAGCGATCGAGGCCGTGTCTTCTTATCAGAAGTCGTGGAAGCCATTCTGAAAGAGTGCCATGCTGTCCACCGCAAAACTACTGCTTACTACCCGCAGACGAATGGCCTAACCGAACGCTTTAACCGCACGCTCGGCGACATGCTGTCAATGTACGTCGCCGCCGATCACACCAATTGGGATGCCATTCTGCCCTTCGTCACCTACGCCTATAATACCGCCCCTCAGAGCACTACTGGTTTTTCACCCTTCTTACTGTACGGAAGGCACCCGTCGCACACCATCGACACGATACTTCCATACAAGCCGGATCCATCTGAGTGTGCACCTATTTCTGACACAGCCAGGCTTGCTGAAGAGTGTCGCGAGCTTGCGAAGACATTTACGACGCACGAACAAGAGCTGCAGAAGAGCATTCGCGATGGCACCACCACTTCTGAGCCTACGTTCCCCCCTGGAGCGCTCGTATGGCTCTCGGTCCCTACCACTGCAAGTGGCCTCTCTTCAAAACTGCTGCCGAAATACGAAGGCCCATACAGGGTCGTCGAGCGCACATCCCCGGTCAACTACTTGATCGAACCCATCGAACCAGCTTCGGACATGCGCCGTCGAGGGCGCGACCTAGTCAACGTGGAGCGCCTCAAGGCCTACTATGACCCACTCATAGTGACGAGCTGTTAGGTCGCCGGACGGCTCCCTTTTCGTACCCGGGGTAATTGTGGCGAAGCAATTGGCACTGTTTAACGGTTGCGTTCTCCAGCGGCTCCTAGTGGGTCGTCCTCTTAAAAACGCCGCTCGCTCTCGGTGCCCGTGCTCTTGCCTTGACTGTCGCCATAGCGAATCGTCGCCGAGTCCCGTCCAATAAACCGCTTAACAATATATATATATATATATATATACGCGGCCGACGGAGTGAGGCAGGTTTGCGCCCCACTCGCGAGCAAGTTGATACGCTACTGCAGGGTTCCTTAGCCTTCTTTTTCTTCTCAGCGGATGTACTTCCATAACATCGGGAGCTTCGCCACTAACGCAGGCACCTGCTGTCTGCTGATTTAATACTTAGAAATATAGTATTATTGCCGGCAAGGAAAAAGAATGCTACCACAATCAGAGATGTTGTCTGGCGACAAACAAACACAATTAGGGGCAAAACTTGCTACACAAGTATTGTACCAGGAAAATGCCCTTTTTGTAGCGAACACGATATCATGCGTCACACTACTTGAGGTTCTTTCTAAAAAGACAGGGCGTGCAAACAAGGACACAAGAAAGAAGTCAGGACACCACAAACGCCGACTAACAACAAGAGACGCACAACGGCTGAAAAGAATGAAGGCACGAAAACTTATCTGCGCATGCCCATGCAACAGGCGAACCTATCAATCCGGCGCGCGTGGCGGTCTACGTGGAAGATAACTGTTAAGGCATTTCATTTCATCTTTATGCAAGTTAATCGACGGTTGGCTCACGCATGCGCTACCACTATTCTCGATATGCCATGCTTCAATCATCAGGCGCGTTTCTTCATTTCTATGACGGTACAACACTGCGCATTCATCGAATTTTGGCGTGCACTTACAATCTCGACAATGTAAAGATACATTAGAAGGTGAGCCTCCTGTTAGCGATATCTTATGTTCCAACAATCTCTGGTTAATGCATCGGCCCGTTTGTCCTACGTAGAAGCGACCGCAGCTGAAAGGAACCTTATACACCACACTCGTACGGCAATCAGTGAATTTGTTGGTGTGTTTTACGAAACAAATATCGGTCCGCTTCTTGTCTTTTACTCGCTCATTCTTCCTCTGCACAGCGGCACAAATCTTACCTAGCCTATTGGCAGCCGTGAAAACAACATTAACGCCGTATCTACTCCCTACTTTCTTTAGCCTGTGAGACACGCAATGAATGTACGGTATACCTACGACACGTTTCTTCCTATCGCTTTCTGCAACCATGCTCGGACTTAACACAATAGACTTCTTTAAACGTTCAGCAACCGTGGCCACTGCATCACGAGGATACCCTACATCTAAAAGACGCGTAACCTGTGCGTTAAAGCTATCACTCATTTTGTGCTCACACGACTTGGTGAGGGCTGATTTAAGGCAAGACATGGCGATATCGCTTTTTACAGCCTTCGAGTGCTTCGACGAAAAATTTAACAGCGGTTTCGAAGATCTAGGAGAATACTGCCAGCACACGTGGTTCTTCTGGAACGTTAAGGAAATGTCTAGAAATTGTATTCCATTATTCTGAGGCACCTCTTTAGTAAAGCTCAGCCCACCTCCATTAATTTCAAATTTTTCGCTCACGGAAGTTACCACCTTTTTAAAGTCCTCACCACTACAAAAGATCAAGTAATCGTCCACATAACGAAAAACCTTAATCACCGAATTACCCAAGGCGCCTTCCAAAAGATTGTCAATCTTGCTAAGGTATAAATCACTAAGAACCGGAGCAACCTTAGAACCAATACATATCCATGATTTCTGCACATAAACACCTTCCTTCCAACCTACAAGCGTCGACTTTAAATACATGGAAAGGATTTCTAGAAATGCCCCGGTAGAAACACCACATTTATCGGTGAAAACCGTCTGGTGCGCTTGTTCGTTAATACATTCATTAACACAATTTAACAAGTCCTTATGCGGCAAAGAATAATATAGGTCTTCAATATCCATACTAAAAGCTTTACAACAGCCGGGGTTCTCCTCTGAGAGGAACTGAACTAGCGCCTGAGAATTACGCATACGAAAAGGGTCTGAAAAACTCAAAGAGGTTAAGCAGTTCTGCAAATAACTAGATACAGCGACTTGCCAGGTGCCTTGCTCTGAAACTATTGCTCGAAATGGGATCTCGTTCTTATGTGTTTTGGCTCAAAAAAACAATTCTAAAGTAAGTGATTTAGCCTTCTTGACATTACAAGCTATTCTCTCAAGATTATGTGTTAACAAAAGGTCGACAGCACGTTGCCTGACTACCGATGGCTTAAGTTTTACCGTCCTAAAATTCTTTTCTATGGCTGTCTATGGCTGTTAATGGCTGTTACCAGGCATTCCTGGTAAAATCTCACTTGACCGCGGAATCATGGCGTCAAGTGAGATTTTACCAGGAATGCCTCAAGGTCCGTTGCTCGACTTCGCGTGACGATCGCCGCCAGAAGCAGATGTACGCCGACTGGATGAGGGTAGCTAACCAGCATGCGGAATTCATATGAAGGGTAAAACTTCGAGAACTTCAACCATGTAAGAGGAAGATTATTTCTACTGTTTCACCGCAAAATAACTTGCTAGTCCTTGGAGGAACTGCCTTAGATGATAGTCACTGCCAAACCCTAGCCTTAGGTCCTAAATACTGTTTTAAGCCGAACCTGAAACCAATAGACGTTTTAAGTTTGCCGCGTACAATCACTAGACTCGTTCCTGAAGAAGAGCGTTCCCACTGCATTTCAGACTGCGTTGCTAGCATCAAGGGTTCTAATATGCATCTCAAGTGTTCTGATCCTATCCGGCCTTTGGTTAATTACTGTGTCGAGAAGAAACTCAGGCCAGTAATTTCAGATAAGGAAGGGTATTTTGTAATTATGCCGGACAGTTTGTTCTCAGAAAAAGCATTAACAGCCATAGAAAAGAATTTTAGGACGGTAAAACTTTAGCCATCGGTAGTCAGGCAACGTGCTGTCGACCTTTTGTTAAGACATAATCTTAAGAGAATAGCTTGTAATGTCAAGAAGGCTAAATCACTTGGTTTAGAATTGTTTTTTTCAGCCAAAACACATAAGAACGAGATCCCATTTCGAGCAATAGTTTCAGAGCAAGGCACCTGGCAAGTCGCTGTATCTAGTTATTTGCAAAACTGCTTAACCTCTTTGAGTTTTTCAGACCCTTTTCGTATGCGTAATTCTCAGGCGCTAGTTCAGTTCCTCTCAGAGGAGAACCCCGGCTGTTGTAAAGCTTTTAGTATGGATATTGAAGACCTATATTATTCTTTGCCGCATGAGGACTTGTTAAATTGTGTTAATGAATGTATTAACGAACAAGCGCACCAGACGGTTTTCACCGATAAATGTGGTGTTTCTACCGGGCCATTTCTAGAAATCTTTTCCATGTATTTAAAGTCGACGGTTGTAGGTTGGAAGGAAGGCGTTTATGTGCAGAAATCAGGGATATGTATTGGTTCTAAGGTTGCTCCGGTTCTTAGTGATTTATACCTTAGCAAGATTGACAATCTTTTGGAAGGCGCCTTAGGTAATTCGGTTATTAAGGTTTTTCGTTATGTGGACGAGTACTCGATCTTTTGTAGTGGTGAGGACTTTAAAAAGGTGGTAACTTCCGTGAGCGAAAAATTTGAAATTAATGGAGGTGGGCTGAGCTTTACTAAAGAGGTGCCTCAGAATAATAGAATACAATTTCTAGACATTTCCTTAAACTTCCAGAAGAACCACGTGTGCTGGCAGTATTCTCCTAGATCTTCGAAACCGCTGTTAAATTTTTCGTCGAAGCACTCGAAGGTTGTAAAAAACGGTATTGCCATGTCTTGCCTTAAATCAGCCCTCACCAAGTCGTGTGAGCACAAAATGAGTGATAGCTTTAACGCACAGGTTGCGCGTCTTTTAGATGTAGGGTATCCTCGTGATGCAGTGGCCACGGTTGCTGAACGTTTAAAGAAGTCTATTGTGTTAAGTCCGAGCATGGTTGCAGAAAGCGATAGGAAGAAACGTGTCGTAGGTATACCGTACATTCATTGCGTGTCTCACAGGCTAAAGAAAGTAGGGAGTAGATACGGCGTTAATTTGTTTTCACGGCTGCCAATAGGCTAGGTAAGATTTGTGCCGCTGTGCAGAGGAAGAATGAGCGAGTAAAAGACAAGAAGCGGACCGATATTTGTTTCGTAAAACACACCAACAAATTCACTGATTGCCGTACGAGTGTGGTGTATAAGGTTCCTTTCATGCAAAAATGTTCCAAAAGCCGGGAGAGTTCATGATTAAAACAGATACTCCGACTTAACACAACAAAATATAACAAAAACTACACAGACGTTTCGCCACCTATGCGGGTGGCATCTTCAGTATGAACTGGCACCGAATGAGCGAAGGTAACCCAGTCTATTTCTAGTCTCGTATGTCTCTGTACACATCCGGTAGGGGGCCACGGTTGCTGTTGCACGCCGACCTGTCACGGCGGACGAACCACGACTCGAGAAGCTTTCTCTTGCCCCACCTTTGTTCCCGAGCCAGCGTCGTCGCATTACTGAAGTCGAAGGCATGCCCCGTCGTCCAGCAGTGTTCGACGAGTTCGCTCTTGGAATGCGTGGCATGGGTGGCTTTGGCGACGTCCCCTTTGTGCTCTTTGAACCTCGTTGACCGCTTCCTGCCTGTTTCGCCGATGTACGTGGCGTCGCAGTCCCCGCACGGTACCTTGTAGACAACCCCGCTTTGATCGTTCGCAGGGGTGCGGTCTTTAGGCTTGGTGAACACGTTTCCCAAGGTACAATGAGGTCTGAAAACGGTTTTAATGCCCAGCGGACGAAGTGCTCTCCGAACAGAGTCTGACACGCCCTGAACGTAAGGAATGGAAACAATGGATGTTGTGTTTTCTCGTGCCGCACTTCTTGTTCCCCCTCGCATACGTCTCATGGTGTCGTTGATAAACGTCCTCGGATAATGCCTTTGCTCCAAAGCACCGACCACATTTTCCATCTCATGTCGCCGCAAGTGCTGATCAGAACACACAGTATCGCAACGGGACAAGAACGTCCTCACGACGGACCGTTTGTGCTCGGCCGGGTGATGTGAGTGGAAGGACAAAAAGCCTCCGGTATCGCATTGTTTCCGGTACACTGTTGTTTCCACCCCGCCATTACAAGCCCTGCGGACAAGTATATCCAAAAATGGCAAGGCATTATCCTTCTCTACTTCATAGGTAAACTTAATGGCAGGATGTACGCCGTTCAGTGCCTCATGGAAAGCAACCAGATTTGCCTTCTTCAGGATGACGAAAGTGTCATCAACGTATCTACGGTATAGTTTCAACTGAAAAGGTAGAACCTCCAGCGCCCGTGTTTCCACGTGCTCCATCACTAAGTTGGCCATGGTGACGGAGACTGGACTTCCCATAGGGCAACCTTCAATTTGGTGGTAAACTGTGTTGTTGAAACTGAAGTACGTTTGTTTCAGGCAAAACCGCAACAAAATTACGATGTCCTCCACCGACATCGACGTACGACTTTGCAAATTCCTGTCCTCTTTCAAACGGGCCTCCGCAACCTCAATTGCCAGGACAACAGGAACATTTGTGAATAAAGAAACAACATCAAACGACACCATCACATCAGCATCATCAAGCTGCTGTGTACGCACGACAGTCGCAAATTCCCGAGAGTTTTTGACTGACCGGCCATTGTTCTCGGTTAACGGTCTCAGCAACCCAACCAGAAACTTTGACAAGTTATAAGTTGGTGACCCAACGAAGGACACGATAGGGCGAAGAGGACAGCCCTCCTTGTGAACCTTGGGCAGCCCATAAATCGTTGGCGTGGCCCCATCCGAAGAAAACAGTCGGCGGTACAACGCTTGATCAATGCTTCCCTTGTTGCGCAGTACCCGTAACTGTTCCACCAGTTGTCGTTCCGATTTTGCTGTCGGGTCACGGGTCAGCTTCACAAAATGCGAGGAATCGCTCAAGATGTTGCACATTTTCTCCTCATAGTCCCTTCGGTCTAGCAAAACCGTGCCTTTTCCTTTATCAGCCGAAAGGATGACGATAGAATTGTCAGACTTGAGATCCTTGAGCGCATCGCGTTCCTCAGCGGTAAGGTTCGTACGAGGGCTTTTGGCACCTGCCAGGACACTGACGATTCGGCTACGAGCCAAGTTCACCCCCGTTGTGTCCTGAATGTGCCGCAACTTTTCCTCAACCTCCGCGATAATATCCCGTTTCGGCACTCTTTGTGGGGCTATCGCGAAGCTCAGGCCTTTCGACAGCAGACTGATGTGGTTGTCTGACAGTTGCCTCGAAGAAAGGTTATGTACCGCTCTTAAACCGTCACGTTCCGGCTGACGATGATGTAATAATCGAGCAAGTTTGTGGCGATGGACCTCGATGCATTTGTTCCTTTCTAAATCCTCAGCTTGCTTGCGCGCCCTGATAATGTCATGGAAATCATTGGGACGGAGCTTTGATCGGAGACAGGTTTCCGCCGCATACACGCGACGTCTTACTTGGTGTACTTGTTGCTTGTTGTCCTGGATTCTGGCTTTCAGGCAGTTGCGGCTGAAGTCCCGTGCAAGCTTGCGGCCGTACGGAGTGTCCACGAGGGTCTTGCAGTACAGGCTTCTGGGTACCACGTTGTTGTTCAGGCACTCGTAGTTGAAACGCAGATGACATTCTAGCCGTACAATCTTTGTAGACTGGTTGATGTACTCCCTCACTGTGCCAAGAAGAATACTTCCGTACAGAACTCTTATGAATGCAAAAATGTTCCAAAAGCCGGGAGAGTTCATGATTAAAACAGATACTCCGACTTAACACAACAAAATATAGCAAAAACTACACAGACGTTTCGCCACCTATGCGGGTGGCATCTTCAGTATGAACTGGCACCGAATGAGCGAAGGTAACCCAGTCTATTTCTAGTCTCGTATGTCTCTGTACACATCCGGTAGGGGGCCACGGTTGCTGTTGCACGCCGACCTGTCACGGCGGATGAACCACGACTCGAGAAGCTTTCTCTTGCCCCACCTTTGTTCCCGAGCCAGCGTCGTCGCATTACTGAAGTCGCATTACTGAAGCCACCCATGCGTGGCATGGGTGGCTTTGGCGACGTCCCCTTTGTGCTCTTTGAACCTCGTTGACCGCTTCCTGCCTGTTTCGCCGATGTACGTGGCGTCGCAGTCCCCGCACGGTACCTTGTAGACAACCCCGCTTTGATCGTTCGCAGGGGTGCGGTCTTTAGGCTTGGTGAACACGTTTCCCAAGGTACAATGAGGTCTGAAAACGGTTTTAATGCCCAGCGGACGAAGTGCTCTCCGAACAGAGTCTAGTACACCAAGTAAGACGTCGCGTGTATGCGGCGGAAACCTGTCTCCAATCAAAGCTCCGTCCCAATGATTTCCATGACATTATCAGGGCGCGCAAGCAAGCTGAGGATTTAGAAAGGAACAAATGCATCGAGGTCCATCGCCACAAACTTGCTCGATTATTACATCATCGTCAGCCGGAACGTGACGGTTTAAGAGCGGTACATAACCTTTTTTCGAGGCAACTGTCAGACAACCACATCAGTCTGCTGTCGAAAGGCCTGAGCTTCGCGATAGCCCCACAAAGAGTGCCGAAACGGGATATTATCGCGGAGGTTGAGGAAAAGTTGCGGCACATTCAGGACACAACGGGGGTGAACTTGGCTCGTAGCCGAATCGTCAGTGTCCTGGCAGGTGCCAAAAGCCCTCGTACGAACCTTACCGCTGAGGAACGCGATGCGCTCAAGGATCTCAAGTCTGACAATTCTATCGTCATCCTTTCGGCTGATAAAGGAAAAGGCACGGTTTTGCTAGACCGAAGGGACTATGAGGAGAAAATGTGCAACATCTTGAGCGATTCCTCGCATTTTGTGAAGCTGACCCGTGACCCGACAGCAAAATCGGAACGACAACTGGTGGAACAGTTACGGGTACTGCGCAACAAGGGAAGCATTGATCAAGCGTTGTACCGCCGACTGTTTTCTTCGGATGGGGCCACGCCAACGATTTATGGGCTGCCCAAGGTTCACAAGGAGGGCTGTCCTCTTCGCCCTATCGTGTCCTTCGTTGGGTCACCAACTTATAACTTGTCAAAGTTTCTGGTTGGGTTGCTGAGACCGTTAACCGAGAACAATGGCCGGTCAGTCAAAAACTCTCGGGAATTTGCGACTGTCGTGCGTACACAGCAGCTTGATGATGATGATGTGATGGTGTCGTTTGATGTTGTTTCTTTATTCACAAATGTTCCTGTTGTCCTGGCAATTGAGGTTGCGGAGGCCCGTTTGAAAGAGGACAGGAATTTGCAAAGTCGTACGTCGATGTCGGTGGAGGACATCGTAATTTTGTTGCGGTTTTGCCTGAAACAAACGTACTTCAGTTTCAACAACACAGTTTACCACCAAATTGAAGGTTGCCCTATGGGAAGTCCAGTCTCCGTCACCATGGCCAACTTAGTGATGGAGCACGTGGAAACACGGGCGCTGGAGGTTCTACCTTTTCAGTTGAAACTATACCGTAGGTACGTTGATGACACTTTCGTCATCCTGAAGAAGGCAAATCTGGTTGCTTTCCATGAGGCACTGAACGGCGTACATCCTGTCATTAAGTTTACCTATGAAGTAGAGAAGGATAATGCCTTGCCATTTTTGGATATACTTGTCCGCAGGGCTTGTAATGGCGGGGTGGAAACAACAGTGTACCGGAAACAATGCGATACCGGAGGCTTTTTGTCCTTCCACTCACATCACCCGGCCGAGCACAAACGGTCCGTCGTGAGGACGTTCTTGTCCCGTTGCGATACTGTGTGTTCTGATCAGCACTTGCGGCGACATGAGATGGAAAATGTGGTCGGTGCTTTGGAGCAAAGGCATTATCCGAGGACGTTTATCAACGACACCATGAGACGTATGCGAGGAGGAACAAGAAGTGCGGCACGAGAAAACACAACATCCATTGTTTCCATTCCTTACGTTCAGGGCGTGTCAGACTCTGTTCGGAGAGCACTTCGTCCGCTGGGCATTAAAACCGTTTTCAGACCTCATTGTACCTTGGGAAACGTGTTCACCAAGCCTAAAGACAGCACCCCTGCGAACGATCAAAGCGGGGTTGTCTACAAGGTACCGTGCGGGGACTGCGACGCCACGTACATCGGCGAAACAGGCAGGAAGCGGTCAACGAGGTTCAAAGAGCACAAAGGGGACGTCGCCAAAGCCACCCATGCCACGCATTCCAAGAGCGAACTCGTCGAACACTGCTGGACGACGGGGCATGCCTTCGACTTCAGTAATGCGACGACGCTGGCTCGGGAACAAAGGTGGGGCAAGAGAAAGCTTCTCGAGTCGTGGTTCGTCCGCCGTGACAGGTCGGCGTGCAACAGCAACCGTGGCCCCCTACCGGATGTGTACAGAGACATACGAGACTAGAAATAGACTGGGTTACCTTCGCTCATTCGGTGCCAGTTCATACTGAAGATGCCACCCGCATAGGTGGCGAAACGTCTGTGTAGTTTTTGTTATATTTTGTTGTGTTAAGTCGGAGTATCTGTTTTAATCAAGGTTCCTTTCAGCTGCGGTCGCTTCTACGTAGGACAAACGGGCCGATGCATTAACCAGAGATTGTTGGAACATAAGAGATCGCTAACAGGAGGCTCGCCTTCTTATCTATCTTTACATTGTCGAGATTGTAAGTGCACGCCAAAATTCGATGAATGCGCAGTGTTGTACCGTCATAGAAATGAAGAAACGCGCCTGATGATTGAAGCATGGCATATCGAGAATAGTGGTAGCGCATGCGTGAGCCAACCGTCGATTAACTTGCATAAAGATGAAATGAAATGCCTTAACAGTTATCTTCCACGTAGACCGCCACGCGTGCCGGATTGATAGGTTCGCCTGTTGCATGGGCATGCGCAGATAAGTTTTCGTGCCTTCTTTCTTTTCAGCCGTTGTTCGTCTCTTCAGTTGTTAGTCGGCGTTTGTGGTGTGCTGACTTCTTTCTTGTGTCCTTGTTTGCACGCCCTGTCTTTTTAGAATGAATACTTACCAACTAGCTCAGCTCTCTGTTATTCTACTTGGGGTGTTGGCTGTTTTCACTCATTCTCATTGGGAAGCTGCGCTGTTCAGCTCTTGCTTGGACAACCACCGGCAGATGGTGAACCAAGTTTGTGCATCATCCTGACCTGGACTATCCTGCTAGGACACGACTGGGCTAAATTGTTTTTAATGACGCTTACCAGTATACTGTTTTGAACACAAAATGCTCAATTTGCGTGACATCTTCCCGTCTTGTCATTCGATCTCGCGCTCCCTTAGCAGGCAGTGCTACTGGACTTGAATTCAATTGCGTCCGTTACGCGTGTCATGCAAGAGTAATTTGACTCAGCATCGAGTTGGAGGAATGCAACTTTATTTTTTTCCTTAGTTGCCTGCATAAATTTTTTGGCAGTGCCAACAAACCAGTTCACGGCTTCATTTGTAAACTGCGGTTTATTTTGGAGGCCTACTGCGACTGAATTGCCTAAACTAGGATGCGAACAAAAAAACAAGTCAATTAATGGATTACAGCAGTGGACACGCAAGTAGCACCATTGCAATAAGCAGGACTAGATGGGCGAGTTGTTGTCGCAGTCAGTTCCGCACTAGTCAGACCTCGTTCACTGAATATTCACAGCACACTTGGCACATTATGCTCTGAAGCACGTCAGTGTTGGCTGCTTCTGTGGGTAGAAACCACCACATTCCGTCCTGTGCACATGCGCGTATGGAAGGTTGGTGCCATAGTTCCTGTCTATTGATACAGAAACACTTCACACATAGGACAAGAGCACCGTATTTACACAATGCACATAGCAGCATGGGCCAGGTGGCGTCCTTTCCATAGTCGCTGCAGTGCCCCACTGTGTGTGCACGGAAGTGTCACTTTTTAGAAGACGAGCAGCTTTCAGACAAACTGCTTTTTCCGACGTTCTTTCCTCCTAGGTATACCTGCAGTACAAGAAGCACTGTTAGATCTCACACAAAGCCATGTGTATTTACGCTTGACAAAATCATTATTTTAATACGAAAACTCAAAGAAATGCTGCCACTACCGCTCGCTCAGAATGATTAACAACATTCACTGTTAGATGTGATAGCGCATTCACGTTGAAAGACTGCGCGTGCAAACAGAGAGAAGACGCGACAAACGGCGTTTGTGTTGTCCTGACTTGTTCTCTCTTGTGTCCCGGTATCTGCATCGTGCCGCTACCACCGAGCTGCCTTTGTCGTCTTAATGTGCCCTTTCAGTTCGATTCAGTTTATTGCCTCGAAAGGCCCATTCTTTCAGGCGGAATTAAATACGGGATGGTGTTCATGCTTAACAATAATCAGTGAAGGTTGTTTTAAATTGAAAGCCTCCCCGGGACATCAGGGGCGTAGCCAGAAATTTTTTTCGGGGGGGGGGGGGTTCAACCATACTTTATGTATGTTCGTGCGTGCGTTTGTATGTGTGCGTGCCTATATACGCAAGCAAAACTGAAAAATTTCGGCGGGGGGGGGGGTTTGAACCCCCCAACCCCCCCCTTGGCTACGCCCCTGCGGGACATCGTCTCGGGGCAGGCCTTTCCAGTAAGTAGCTACAAGGAGAGTGTCAATTTCGCCACAAGGCCGAAGTAATGAATGCGATAGCAACAAATTGGAATCTCACGCTAACAACGGCAAGCAGCTCGAAACTTGCAGCGCGCTGCGCAAGCACAAAAGACTCACGAAAAGAACATACACGGGACGAGCGCGAACCAACAACTGTTACAGCTCGACGCTTAAAGCGCGCTCGAGAGGGACGCAGGAAACAAACGCGCAGGTAAACACAGGACGAGCGCGAACTAAAAACTGTCCCATTTGTTACTTTGTGTTTGAGCAGCGCGCTCCTTTCGCAATAGCGGCCGCAGCAGCAGCGAGCGAAGGACGTCCGTGCACTATGTAACTTCAGCGCAAGCTTTCCGGTGAGCGCACAAGACGAAAGAACCGCCCCCATCACGAGATAAGCGCGCGCGCGCGAGCGGGCGACTACGCCCTGTATAGACTATTTTACGGACGGGTTTCGGTGCCGCCATGCTGGGCTGTTAACCTTGCCGTGTTTTATCTTGAACAACTAAGCGAACAGTGTTACGGTGGGCGCATACACATGAAAACTGTTTGGTTGGTGCATTCGACGTTTCCTGACTGTCACTTCGCGTCAGGCGATACAAAAATAAGAAAACATTCGTTTAACAGCTCATGATGGCGGCGCCCATATGCATTACGTAACATAGTCTATAGGGCAAAGTACAGCGGAGCGCGCGCATCGCAACGAGCGGGGCGACGACCTTTAAAGCTCGCGCCCTTCGCGCCACCTCGCTGGTAATGCAGAGAACACGCTGAAATGCTCCCGAGATCTGCGTACCGCCAACGGTAAGTGGTGTATATAAATAGCTCGCCGTTAGTACACTAAGGAACGAACGTTCCGTGGCCTAGCCGTATAACGCCGCGCGCTGCAGAGCGAGGGGTCGGCCGTTCGAATCCGCGCGTCGGAAAGTATTTTTCTGCATTGTTTTTTCTTTGTGGCTTATATGTGTGTATATATATATATATATATATATATATATATATATATATATATAGAGAGAGAGAGAGAGAGAGAGAGAGGACATGACGGCGACGCTGACGGCAATAACCAGCCGAGAGTGTCCATATAATTGCTATCGCAATAAAAGGAACGAGGTAGTGAAAGAGCTGGTACGCGTCGATAGGCGGGGCATCCTGAAATGGATGACAGTTATGCGCGCTGCGGCTGTTACACAATGTCATTGATTGAGTGACGAGTGAAAGCATTTGTGACGATGGACGCGACTTGCAATGCGGCGACGAAAAGAAAAGGGTGGCAGTGCGGATTTTGCCTTCAAAGATGAAATGCTGATGTGTATAGAAGAGTGAACGAATCTAGCGGCACGATTTTGTGCTGCTTCTCGTGGAATGATTGAAGAAAGCTTGATGCGGTTGCCAGGTGGCAGATGCATATCATAACTTCGGTCTAATGAGTGATTTATACGCGAGTAATTTTACATGAAGGCGGAGATGGCGCTTGAGAAAACCGAGCGTTTTATTTGATGCTGAAATTAAGTTACCGATGTGGGTACGCCAGTGATAAATTGTGAGACAAGGGTTATTCCAAGATATTTATAAGATGGGCGTGTTGGCATACTGCAAACAGTGTTGGCTGTGATAACGGATACGAGATCGCATATAGAAAAATTAAGTCATTAGCCATCTGTTACGCCAATTAAGCACGCTGTTAAGGTTTGCCTGGAGACCAAGTTGATCTTGTAGGTCACTGATGGTGTGATAAGTGGCCACCGTGCGAATGCCGCAGGAAGCATGCTCTGGTAAGGCTGAAGAAGCTTAAATGGACTGACCAAAATGATCACAGTGGAAAGAGCGTGGATTATAGCGACACAGTGCGGCATTCTCTTCGCTATTCGCATAAGATTTGTAAACTCCCTATGGAAGTCACAATAGCTAGGTTCTGTGTATACGGGAACATAACAAAAACCGGTATGTCGCGCGGCCTGGCGGACAAGATTTGGTACTGCGCCAGAGTCGTTCGGGTACGTAGTGTGCTGTTGTTTATGCGCACCACAGATTAGTCGGAATATTACTCGGCGTCCCCGCTTTGTTCTCCGCCGATTACGAGGTAAAAAGAAAGAGATTGATTCTGAGAAGTGGAACCGAAAAGCCAGCTTCGGCGCGCGATCACGAACCGGTGCAACACAAGCTTTCCTCACTTGTTTGCCGGCGTGTAATCGCGCTCCACGGTTTGCAGCACGTGTATGACTCGTTCGGGTGGAAAAATTCTCAAGGCGCTTTTACCCTTCTACGTATAAGCGCTCTCAACGGTAGGCTGCACCAGAAGAATTGGTTGTCAGTCCCTTTATGTTACTGGCTCACTGCAGCAGTGCACAGGTTGTTTTAGTTGCAGATATACTGCGGAATCTATCCTATGGATGCACAGTCAGTTTAGTTTCATGTGTTTATTTTTCCATTTCAGTGAGCCTTTTTCTTAGAATAGTACTTTAATGTTGCATATATGACAGTATAGACCATTCGGATCTGTGCCGCTCGATATAGTGAAAATGCTTTCACTATATGGAGCATAAGGAAACACAAGCGAATCAGCTGGCTTGGTGAGAAAGGAGCATGACAACGCGTTTGTGTGAATCACGCAGGTCATGGACTGTGTGGCCACCCGAGTGAAGCCGCTGGCTGGAATGCGCTTCAGGTATGACATGTCCTTGCTTGTGGGAGTTTTGCAAACCGCAATAGGGTGACGGTGTTTGCCTTGCTGTAAAACGCTGCATCGAGTTTCGAATTTTCAATTCCCACATGGGACGATGTTAAGCAGTGTAGCAGATAGTAGTTTACTTTATCACGACTCATTCATTTCATGGCAATACAATACAATGTCGGAATGAGAAAGTGAAAACAAAAAAGTACTTGTCCTAACAGCCTACTTAACAACGGACGATTCTGTCTCAGTCATATAAATACAACGAAAATTATATGCTTACTGTAGCTTGTAAATACACACAGAAAAGAGTCGTTGAAAGCACATAGTCAGTCCGAGACATGACAAAAAAAAAAGAACATTCGCTGTAGAACATAAGGACACATCAGTTTCCGTAGTAACCATGGTACATATGGGAGTCAACAGATCGTAGCCCAATGTGGATTGGACATGGAGAGAGAGGACAACTTTATTAAAAATAAACGAACCCCAGTCCTGGTTGGACATGGAGGAAGGGGAAAAAAGAGCAGACTCTAATGTATGGCAGTGCATTGCGAAAGGTGCACAGAAAGTGACGTCAAGATTGGATGGGTGAACAACTGGCGAATGGAATTGAGGGCGCTCTACGAACATAGGCGTTAATAGGCGTATCTACCCGGGGCAGCGCCCCCCTTGCCCCCCCCCCCCCCCCCACTTTTGTGAGCGTTCACTGCTTACAGCGCAGTGGCAAACCAGCAACTATGGCGAAGTTTTCATTCGACACAACTGTCACAAAATTAGATTATAAAATTTCGATGTATCCCCAGCTTCTGCAGTGAAGATCGTCTTCCGTGGCTCACCACGACGCACCGTAGGTGCTCTGCGGTGCGCGTCGCTTGCGCAACGCTTTGATAAAACCCTGCGTTCTTGCATTGTGGAGGAGGCTACAGCTGAGCAGGGGGGCTCAGGCGTCAGAGTCTTCCGTCCTGTGCGCTTTACTCCGACCTACCTGAAATCAAATTTGCATCACCGCCGACGCAAGCTAGGGCGGGAACCAGCAGCATTTATGAAGGTTTCAGTCAATTAATGTTACTGCAGTTCAGAGGAAATGCCTCTGCCTTTTTTTCAAAAACGTACAGCCGTACAGTCGACGTACAGTCGATGAGCGCGCAGATGCGCCGAGTGTGACTTGGGCAGAGCTGACGCGGAACGGCGGCGGATGAAGATTCCGCCTGTATTTCAGAAATAATCTTATTCGCCTGGCTGATCATTAGAGACCGGATTTTAGGCAAATGCCTATTTTGTTCCTTTTGGCGTATGAGCATTTTGTGCCATTTTATAGTGTTCTTATAGTGCCTATAAATGCCTATTTTTGGTGTTCGTGCCTAAATGCTTACAAATGCTTATAAATGCCTACTTTCAAAATTGAAAGAAAGAAGATGGCTTTTAAGGGCTCGTTTTTCTTTGTTATGCACAATATTAATGAAAATTAATATTTTCAAAATTGGCGCTTATATGAACGCTATTTAGCCTCAAGTTTGGCTCCCGGGTGCTGTTTGAGACCGTTATTCATGTTATCGCGTAAGATTGACTGTTGGGAACTGTGGGGTTCAACCTAGTCCTCTAGTTCAGCCAACTGTAGTCCTCTAGGTCAACCAACCAACACCCGCTGGTAGCAGTGAAGCGGGTCACGCCGGAGAGCACTCGCCGCCGCGCTGACATGGCCCGAGCGGTTGGCGAATGCGAAACCGCGGAGAGACGTCAGAAGAAAGGAGAGTGAAGATCAAAAAAACAAAGAAAGAAAAATGTGATGTGCACGCAGCTCTTGTTTTGTTTGTAATTTATTTTTAAGCTGTTCACTGCAGTAGCGTAGCCAGAAATCTTTTGCAGGGGGTGTGGGGACGGGGGGAGAACCATACTTTATATATGTTCGTGCATACGTTTGTATGTGTGCGTGTATATACACACTCGCTAAACTGAAAAGTTTCGGGGGAGCGGGGAAGGTTGAATCCACCCCCCCGCCTGGTTACGCCAGTGGATCACTGCCAGGGTAGAAATTTGCTCTACGCAAATCGACCCGGCCAATAGGAGGAATCCCTCGCTTCTGGTCTTTTAGGAATCTGGCTGTCTGCTCCTGCTCTGCACTTCTCAGTCATGCCGGAAAGACGCTCAGGAGTCGACAGTGCACACATGACTCACTCTGTAGCACACGGGAGTGCGAACCGTGCGGGACAAAGCATGCTAGGTTCAAATGTTGACGCCCTTGTGCCATCTTGAGCAATATCATTTTTGTTTTCCTGTCGTAGATAGAGGTCGCGCACGTCTTCGTTAGAAATTATTTGCATTTATGTGAATTTATTTTGCCTATATTTACGATTCTGGAAGCCTAAAACATTGTTTTGCCTGCCTTTTTTTGGCGCCTAAAACGAACTTTTTTAGTGCCTAAAAATCCGGCCTCTACTGATCATATCCGGAGTGTAACTTGCAACGACCTCATTAGCTTGTATTAGGGCGATAAAAAAAAATAACGCATTCTCAACAAAGAAGAGTTTACAGAGCGATGCCGTATACGCGCACGAACGGTTCAACGACGTTATACAAGCCCTGCAATTATTTATTATGCGCAAATAAATCCATTCTCGCTGCTTGCTACGACTAGCCTCTGCTAAACCATCGTCGCGATGCCATCTTCTCTTTCGTTGGGAACAAGACGAAACAAGTAAAGTTTTGCTCGACATATTAACACTAATGCGCGGTTTAGTGCATACTCGTAATTCTGACGTCGTAAGTTTCGCGGTTTGGTGACGTTGCGTTGACAGGGAAGCTATTTTAGCGCTAACCAACAATTAATAACCACGAGCGAAGAAGTAATTGCGAGGGAAGGCAGTACCAGAAATAATTTAGTACCTCGATCTTCTACCTAACAATACGTGGGGAGTCATTGCGAGATGGGACGTTTTAGCTACTTTCGTTGCATCGCGTCACGAACAGGCGCTGCGTGCATGACGCAGCGCAAGTTCGTAACACGAGTTTTGTTGTGCGTTCAAAAAGCGTTGCGGGGCCCCTTGGCAGTGACCATTTGAGATAAGGGTGAGTTTTGTTGACCGATCACAGGTGTCGCCTGAAACGCTTTTTTAGATGCGAAGCATCTCTTGCTCAGGGGTAAAGTGAGCTAGAATAGGGCAGTGGGCTTGCTGGGGCCCCCTGCTTGACGCCGGGTATGTCGCATGTGTGGTGGCGCCACCAGCGACTTAAATGTAGGGCACTGCCTAACGGAGGCGTTTGTGCGCAACTGAAGACATGTTTGTGCGCTGTTATCATATGCACTGGACGGAAATGCACGCGAATTTCGGCAGTGTAAACGGTGATGCTGATGTCGCTGAGACAATAAAAAACAAAGAAACTAGCGCGAGCTAGGTGCGTTGGCCTACTTGTGCGCGTAAGGCATGGTAACCATCTAGAACACTGTAACATGGTGTATGCAGCTCTGCTGTTGGCTAGTTATCTGATATTAAATGAAACAAACCGAAGACAGTCAGTACTCCTGCGAGTAAAGCTGCAGAAAACATTCTTTTCTGAAACTGTCGCCGTAACTCGCGCGAACACTTGCATGCACAACTAGATGCATGCAAGGGATGGTGCGCAAATTTGAGATGCATATAAATTGCTCTTACGAGTGATAAGCAGCGATTGCGAACTTTTCAAAGCTTACGCGTTTCGCGGCTATCAATTGTAAACTGGATTCTTTGCATTTCTTGGGCACTACTTTCGTCACGCGCGCCTTTTACGAGCGTGTGAAATTACTGCCGATGCTGACCTTGACACACACTCGGGAGTTTACCACAAGCTCTTAATGTTATACATTCCACAGCATTTAAAAACTTGCATCTGCTCATTCTTTCTGCAGATCTCCGGTACCTTGGCTCTGTAATTTGGCTATTTCTGCACTGAATATTCCTATGCAAAGTCTGTAAAAATCCACAGATAAGAAAGACAGGAAGCCACTCTCCTCAACTACGGGGCACAAGTACATGAACATTTATTCATCATGTATTGGGCACAGTTGCTTGAACAGTATCACCAATGGCATGAGAACGTACTTTCTCGCCTTCTTCCCAATCGCTTTCTCTTTCGGGTCGGTCTTTCTCGTGGTGTCTTCTTTGTCAAATACGACGCCAAGTTAGGCAGGATTGTAGGCACAGCGTCCTCTCGTAGGCACGTGTTGTGCGTACACATACTTCGGCTCAAAATCAACTTCACACACGGCAGATGTGTCGTCCAGTGCTTTGTCCGCTCGTTGCAAATTCCTTTCCCAGGGATTCCTCATTGCTTTCTCAGGGCCGTATCCTTCGGAACGCCTAAGAAAGACGGCTTCGCGCTGCTCTTCACGTGGACGTAACCTGTCCGACGGCCTGGCGCAAAACAGTGGTTTTGCCCCCGCGGAAGCATTTTAACCTCGTGAGACGGTCACTGCTTGTCAGGCCACATCGCTGTTCGCAGAAGAACCTAGCAGATTGAGGATGCAAAGCGCGAAGAGTTCTCAAAAAAACAAAACTCGCACACACCGACCGCCACTTCAAACAGGCAGCAACTGCCCCAGCGCCAACGCTCACTACATTTGATGCGGCGGTAGCGCCGCGCCGCGGTGGCGCGCCGAAGCACGTTTTTGTGACATTGGCGGCGTCACCGCAATGCATAGCGCCGGCCGGCGAGTGAGCCCACTACCCTATTCTAGCTCACTTTATCAGGGGTATGTCCTGCAGTGGCCTAGTCCGCACTCACACTACGCATGCGCAGGAGGCGAACCGGTCGGTGGGGGAGCAGGAGGGCGTCGCGGTGTGCTTCCAGGGGGGGGGGGGAAGGCTTGAGGCGCGGCTGCTTGTCTCACTCTCCTGCTGGGGGCGTGCGAACGGGTTTTAAAGACGATAGTCTTTCTTGGGGAACTTAAACGCAGATATTTTGGTCACCCGATGCATCCACCCGGCCAAAGTTGAACCACTTGCCGAAGGGCCAGCCATCATTTGTACTGCTGAGTAGGTTCCTACTTCTGTACATTGTCTATCAAAAAGCAAACATTACGCATATCTGAGGCGCAACATCACTAGGTAAGTATTAGGTGGTGTGTTCCTTTAACAGAAAATACATAGATACGTAATTATAAAGACCCTAGTTTCTTAAGCTGCGCTGAAAATGCGACTCAGTGCACGCAGACGAACGCCCTCTACCACGGAGAAAGGAAAGAACCTCCTCCGTGCCCTATGCACAACATGGCCTCCGAGATGGCGAGCGCGAAACCCGTCGCGCGCCCGCCATCTCGGAGGCCATGTGCACACTTATGTTTCCCGACGTATTGCCAGATGGCGCCCATATCTCACGCAGCGCTAATCTATCGTCTTTCGGCGACATTTCGGCGACAAGCACGCAGATAGGCGGCCAATTTCTGTCCTGCTGTGTACAGCATTCCTCCCGGTTGCTGCTGCTTGCCGGCTTCAGAAGCGGGTTTTGAGGAGAGGGTTTCTGGCTCTGTGGGTGCCCTTGCGACGAGGCCAAAGTCGGTAGCATGCCCAACGAACGCCAACGGAACGCGATCGCGCAAGTGCTCCGGCTTCGCATCGCCTCATGTTTCGCTTTAGCGGGAGATGGTGTAATTTTTTGCCCCCTTCTGCAGCGAGTCTCCCAATTTCAGAAGTCCCTAGGTATGCTTGAATTCATTCCACGAGCACAGATCATGGCTGATAAAAATTAACCGCTTCGTGAGCATCGCTCCTTGCCTGTCTGAAGATGGCCGCCGGCATGTCGCGAACAGGCGATGACGATGATTTCTTTTCAGCATGCCGGCTGCCTTTGGAGCACGGCTAAAGCACGGGCTCCGCCTCGAAATACATCTTATGTGGCTCCCTAGCTCAGCGTTACCCTTCTTCATGTGCTCGTTATTCCTCTTGAGCTTCCAGTGATTCCACTCAATACGTCGCGGCGTCATTTTCAAGTGGCGTACTTGCCTCTTGAGTTATCTTCTAGGCCCTGCTCCTCTTCGACTTATCCATGGCGGTCGACTGAACCGTGGATTCCAGTCGGCAGCCATTAGAGATGTGTCTTGACTCCCGGTTTTAATGGCACCAGATATGAAACAGAGATACTGGCGTAGACCTGAGATCGACGTTTATTAGCGTCAATCAAAGCCCGGTAAGATGAGTCCGAATTCTCTGGCCTCCCTGACATGAAGACGAGCTTCGTGCCGGGAGCGTGTTCAACAGAAATGCCCTCTTGTTCGGGGCTCAGGTGAACGCTAATAAATATCGATCTCAGTCGTATGGCTACACCCGAAACATTTCCATTTGCCACCTATTAATGCACCTTTCATCCTTGAAAAATGCGCTATGCTCACAAAGGAAGCAATAATTTCAAACAGCCTATAGCGGTGGGGCGGCATCCAGTGGCTATTCCCTTACGGCACCGAGTCATTGGTCGAGGGAGTCTCCAGGCGGAATTTTGCTGGTACGTGGGTTGCTAACGGGCTGTAGTATGAAAAAAAAACTGATATTCCAATTTAGGTAACAATTGTGCATTTCGGATAAAAACCTTGGGCTAGATTATTCAAAACCCAGCTGCAGTGCCTTCCTTCTTTGAACAGAGAAACTTCAGGGCAGATAGGAGGGTGCACATTGGTGTAATACGTACTAGCTACTTCCAAAAATACGTTTGGTAATATATTTCCGGCAGACACTTTCAATCAGCTTTTTTAGATGCGAAGTATCTTAAGGCGGAGCTCAATTCGGTGGTGGTGGTGGTGTGCGGCGTGACCACCCTTACTGCGCATGCGCATACCCTCTCCACAACCTCCTCTCCCCTCACCCTCTCCCTTCCCTCTCCGCTTTCCTTCTCCACTTCCCCTCTCCCCTCCCCCTTTCCACTCTTCCTCTGAAACGCGGGCTAGACATGCCGAAATTCTCTCCTGCGCAACGCCGCGATGAGCTCGAGCGCATGCGCGTCCCCTCCGCTTCTCTCTCCTCTCCCACGCTGCCCCCCTCTCGCCCGCCTGTCGACCGCGTTCCCCGCTCGCCCTTTGAGAATTAACGGCCAGGCTAGATCGAAGATACGACGCGCGTAGCGTCCCTCTTCGCGTTCCACGACGCGAGGTCGGTAGCATGCCCAACGAACACCAACGGAACGCGATCGTGCAAGTGCTCCAGCTTCGCATCGCCTGATGGTCCCCTTTAGCTGGAGATGGTGTAATTTTTCAGTCTTACAGGTACAAATGCTCGTTCCAGCGCATTTGTACGACTTTGAAAAGAGCTCATTCAATGCTACTTAAAGTTACGTTGCTCTGCATACAGTTACTTCAGTTTCGTTTCATTTATAATTAATTAATTTTTTATTTATACAACGCTCCATACGCTAATGTGGATCCTAGCAAGAGGGGCGGGATACAGGAATGCGTGTATGGTAACACGCATAGCAGAAGCACCAAATCAATGCAGTTATACAGTCATCAAAAAGGAATGAAGGAAAATAACGCCACGACCAAATGGGAAAAACTTTAAAAGCGCAGAAGGAATGCCAATGAGAATAATGTCAGAAACAGATCAGGTTATTAAGAACAAAGTAGAAAAACAATGTGTACACGCAAACGTTTTCGTAAATTCTCGCGAGAATAAAGGCACCAAATGTCACTTACATTTGAAACTACATGAAGTAATAATAACAAGAAAAAAAAGTTCGGTAGATCCCACGCGTTGTGGGAATCGGTTTCATGCGAAGCAGTTACTTCTATGCTGTACTTTATGGCTTGGAGCCAAGCGTTACGAGGTGGATCGACGTGTTTTTGTAAGTGTAGTAGCAGCTGTGTGCACATTGTGGGCTTACCAGGCACGTCGACAACGACAACACTGGCGTTTAAAGGCGCGTTTACACTAGAGCGACACGACACCGACGCAGACACGAGGCAGACGCAGACTGTCGTCCGACGAGTCGCCCGCCGACGATGTCGCCGGACCGTCTGGTCACACTAGGCCGACAACGACGCCGAGGCCTCCAAAGACAGCATGTAGTAGTGTAACATGATGGCAGACCAAAAACACCAGCAGAACGTATCGGCCGACGTGTCGTCGGGAAATCTTCGGGAGATCGGTGGCCGAGCGAAAATTTTTCCATGTCGTTGCTTCGAATGACGAAGGGGTAGATCTTGGGGGAGATCCCCCTCGACAAACTCGGGCATTTGACAATGGGCATCTCGCGCACCCCTCCGACGTCTTTTCTTTGCTTCCCTTTGTCTGTCCGCACCCCCGTCCCCGACGCCCGAAGGGGTGGCGACAGGGACAACGGTAGAGGAGGGAGGACGGCCGAAATGAGCTACAGGTGTTCCCCCGTTTTCAACTTTCGCGCGCAAGTTTAGTCGGTGTCGCTGTGCGCGCCTTCTGTGTGACAAGAGAATCGGCCGACGAGAGACTGGGAGCACGATAAGACGCGGACGGCGTCTTTCACAGAGGATCTGCTGACTGTTGGCGTCGTTTCAATGTAAATAGGACGACGGCACGACAAAAGACACCCCCGGCGACAATCGGCAGACCAAAATCGGTGTCGTGTCGTTCTAGTGTAAACGCGCCTTAAGGGGTAACTTGTGGTGCGACGTAACGTCAGCCCTCACGTTAGAGTACATACGTCAGTATTATCGAAACGAAGTGCACTTTATGGTGTAATCATGTGAATATCATACGTCACTTTCGTTAATGTATTCATGGTCGCCTCCTTAACCAAGTGTAGACCGAAATTGGCATGGGAGGGTAAGAGGATTTGACGAATATGACTGTCGGGTCATGACATGAATAATGTGAAAATCCTGTCGCGTACGTCGTCAAACCCTTTCCACTAGACATGTGTGGCACATACCCGTTTGCCACGGGCGGCGGTGTACAGGTATGCGCCACAGGTAATTGACAGTTTATATCTACCCAGGAACGGCGAGAACAGACATTCGTAACTTCAATGCGAAAGCGTTAAGAAAAACCAACATCGGCAGCGTTGACTTGCCGAATAGAACGAATGAAAATTAGGATCCCAGCAGGAATCGAACCCAAGCATTCTGCGTGGCAATCAGGTATTCTACCATTGAGCCACGCCAGGTCTATAAACTGGTTTGGAAAAACAGCCTACGCAGGCGTAATAGCGGTGCAACGTCAATTGTGGTTGTGGGGCTTGCTATCTAATTTTACAAGAAAGCAATGAGCACTACATGATACTCCTACGATGTGTACTCCTACGATACAGGCGTCATATCAGATTACGTCTGTGGTTCCAGTGTTAGCAGTCTAATCATTTGTATTCCTATGACTCAGCAAGCTATATTGAAGCATTGCTCGACCCCCGAGGAATACATTAACGAAAGTTGCATATGATATTCCCAACATCGCACCGCAAAGTGCACTTAGTCCGCGAGAATGCCGCAGTGTCCTCTTCATGTCTTACAAGGCTGGGCGATGGCCTCATGCTGACCGAGGATGATGCCAGATTGGTTGGCAGCCGCTTTGTAGACTAGGCTACGTAGGCCACATACGAATACGACAAGCGCCATCCACTGATGTTGGTCTACGTAGCACTATCCAGACCTACCAGCCTCGACGGCCTATACCACACCAACGCGAAGGGTGGCTTCAGGTTCCGACATGTCGCCGGCTGTATCGACGCACAATTTCTCGACGAAATGACCGAGGCGTTTAGGAATTCCAACGGCTCTACTATACCACATACTTCACTACACATGGACCCCTCGTCACCGCGATCACGACTGGATCCTATAACAAGTCATGACCAGCTGCTGGTGCTCACTGATCACGGTGATGATGACCTTGTTCAAGAACTGTCAGGAACTTCTTCCACACATACACACGGGTTCGTGAAGCGTGAGTGCGTTCTCTATCATAAGGGACAAGTATACGCACTACATATCAGCTTACCGCTTGTGATGTTGGTAATGCCCACGTTGCCGTTGGCAGCGTTACCCAACCGTAAACAACTGGTATATATAACACATATGCGGCTCTTCAATGTATATGTGTGGGTACAAAATTTATACTTTGGCGTGAATTTGTGACGTGTCGCTCAGTAAAAAAATTACGCCATAGTCACCTTCCCGCCGCATGCTTCGCATAACATCGACTCCCCCGGTACGTGGGATCTGCCGAATTTTTTTAATGCGAAGCACTTCTTAGCGAACTTCTGCGACTTTGAGCGTATCTATCTATCTATCTGTCTGTCTGTCTGTCTGTCTGTCTGTCTGTCTGTCTGTCTGTCTGTCTATCTATCTATCTATCTATCTATCTATCTATCTATCTATCTATCTATCTATCTATCTATCTATCTATCTATCTATCTATCTATCTATCTATCTATCTATCTATCTATCTATCTATCTATCTATCTATCTATCTATCTATCTATCTATCTATCTATCTATCTATCTATCTATCTATCTATCTATCTATCTATCTATCTATCTATCTATCTATCTATCTATCTATCTATCTATCTATCTATCTATCTATCTATCTATCTATCTATCTATCTATCTATCTATCTATCTATCTATCTATCTATCTATCTATCTATCTATCTATCTATCTATCTATCTATCTATCTATCTATCTATCTATCTATCTATCTATCTATCTATCTATCTATCTATCTATCTATCTATCTATCTATCTATCTATCTATCTATCTATCTATCTATCTATCTATCTATCTATCTATCTATCTATCTATCTATCTATCTATCTATCTATCTATCTATCTATCTATCTATCTATCTATCTATCTATCTATCTATCTATCTATCTATCTATCTATCTATCTATCTATCTATCTATCTATCTATCTATCTATCTATCTATCTATCTATCTATCTATCTATCTATCTATCTATCTATCTATCTAGCCGCCTACAACTTTGTGCTGTCCTGGCCGTTTCGTTAATCGGATGTATACTAAAATTGGTGTGGCATAACATCACCTTATTACGAACATAAATGACAGGTCATAACATGAAAATCATGACATGCATGTCATGAACAGCATGACTTACATTCCGCGGCCTTGGGGCACTTGCGGCCTTACCGTAAGTTTCATATATACCAAAATTGGTATGGCGTGACAAGAGTTCGTGACAAACATAATGACATGTCATAACATGCAAGTCATGACGCGCATGTCATGTGCAGCATGATTTACACGACATGGTCTTGGGGCGCTCGCGGCCGTTTAAATGAATGGATATATACGAAAACTGGTATGACGAGAGATTTCTGTATGGCAAACATAAATGACACGTGGTAACATGAAAATCATGACATGCATGTCATGTACGACATGGTTTACTTGCCACGCTCATGGCGCACTGGCGGCCGTTTCGCTAAATTGATATACACCAAAATTGGTGTTGTGCGATGTGACTGTATAAGGAACATGCATAACAGGTGGTAACATGAAAACTGTGACATGCATGTCATGTATGACATGATTTACATGCCACGCTCACGGTGCGCTCGCGGCCGTTTCGCTAGATTGATATGCACCAAAACTGGTATTGCGCGACGCGACTGCATGACGGTAACATGAAAATCATAACATGCAAGTCATATACGACATGATTTACATGCCATGCTCATGGTGCATTCGCGGCCGTTTCGCTCGTTTGATATACACCAAAACTTGTATTGCGCGACGCACTTGTATGAAGAACATGAAGAACAGGTGGTAACATGAAAACTATATATGCATGTCATGTATGTCATGATTTACATGTCACGCTCATGGTGCATTCGCGGCCGTTTCGTTAGTTTGACATACACCAAAATTGGTATGGCCTGGTGTGACTGTATGACGAACATAAGTGACAGGTGGTAACACGAAAACCATGATATGCATGTCATGTGTGGCATGATTTACATGCCAGCCTCATGGTGCACTCGCGGCCATTTCGCTCGTTTGATATACATCAAAATTGGTACTGCGCGATGCGACTGTATGACGAACATAAATGACAGTGGTTAACATGCGAATCATGTTATGCATATCATGCACGGCGTGATTTACATGACACTGTCGTGGTGCGCTTCCGGCCGTTTTGTTAGCTGGATATATACCAAAATTGGTATGGCATGACAAGAGTGCATGATGGACATAAATGAAAGGTCATGCATGGTACATACCAGAATACACGTTTCATTGGCATGGTATATACCAGATTGTGCATGCGTGCGTGCATGGGAAACATGCGATATATAGTGAACTAGATGCCATGGTATGAATGATTTCATTTGACTCAAAGACAAACAAGGCGATGTATGCAGCTCTTTGCTGGCTGCTTCGCATTACATCGATTCCCACAGTGCGTGGGATCTGCCAGATTTTTTTAGACTGCTATAAAAGCGGGCCCAACCAAGGAGGTTGTCCTTGGGCCCAACACTGGAACCACAGACGTTAATCTGATATGACGCCTGTATCGTAGCAATACATACGTAGTGTTTATTGCTTTCTTGTAAAATTAGATAGCCAGAACCACTACCACAGTTAATGTTGGAACGACATTACGCCTGCACAGGCTGTTTTCCCAAACCAGTTCATAGACCTGGCGTGGCTCTGTGGTAGAATACCTGATTGCCGCGCAGAATGCTTGGGTTCGATTCCTGCTGGGATTCCTGTGGCGCATATTTTTCCCGACGTGGGAGCGGCCCGCAACGTGCTAGGGCGCGTTCCGAGGGACCAAAATAAAGTTTATTCATCCATCCATCCATACCCGTACACTGCGGCCCGTGGTAAACGGGTATGTGCCACACGTGTCTGGAGGAAAGGGTTTGACGACGTACTAAACAGGATTTTCTCGTTATTCATGTGAAGGCCCGACAGTCATATTCGTCAAATCCTTTTACCCTCCCATGCCAATTTTGGTCTACACCAAGTTAGGGAGGCGATCATGCGAGCACCCAGACGTAGGCGGCTAGATAGATACGTAGATAGGAAAGCTCAAAATGACAAAAGTTCGCTAAGAAATGCTTCGCATTTAAAAAAAAAAAATGATTTGCTAAAGTGGCAATGGCGATTCATGCGTTCAGTGGAGTCGGTGCTTATTATTTGCGATAACAGCAGGCTGTTCCAATCTGTTATTTTACGAGGAAAGAGGCAAGATTTAAAGCGCTAGTTCGCGTGTAAAAAAAGAATGCGACGATGCCATGCGTCCTGTGCGGAACAGTGCGATTTTCCCTGTGCGCCTGTAAATTAAGAATGCACGCAAAAATGGTTGATGTTTACAAAAGCATTGCCTGTACATCATGTGGTATAATTTTTAAACACTTTATTGATGCCTCAGGATAATTATTTATGCTGGCAGTACTCTCCAATACGACAAGAAAACCATTGCTAAGTTTTATTTGTGACGTTTTCAGTGCAATTCAGTTTTATATTCGACATCAGAATACAATGATGCTGTGGACAATGGGCAGAAAAGCTTTTAAATTCGGCTTGGACTTCTAAATTGAACCATCACATTTCACAGACAGCAGTACGACAAGGTTAACATTACACAGTACAACAGTGCAGAAGATAATAGAAAATTAGCATTGTACAAAAGTGCATAATAAACGACAAGAGACATACGTACTTCCAAGTTGACATGTACGAGTGCGACATTTTGGCAAAAAGAAAAAGAAGAAATGCACAAATTTAGTCATGGCGCAATATATGCTGAGGTGCGTGTACAAGATCAAAAAATGTTTCGATAGGCTGATCATATAATGCGCAAAAATCCACACTTAAAGAGGTCCTGCAACATATTTCTAAGTAATCATCGCATAACCTCGCTATGGGAGTGTATTGACCTACGAATCATTGGTTGGTTGGTAGCAACTTTATTGGTACTCCTGCGGAGCTTTCTCCGACCGGGCCTTATGTCTCCCACGTGGGGACGTCGAGGCCTTGCCTCACCGCCGCCTCGCGGGCCCGCAGCCGCAGGAAATTTTAGGATCCCACAAATTGGAGCGGTGTTACAGAGGTTTGTCGCACGCGCTTTCTCTCTCCTTTCGCTTCAGCGAGCGCGCTGAAAACTACACGGGGGTGATGACAAGGGGGCTAGAAGCTACGCCAGCGCGCGTCATGACTTTGAGAACTTTCTTAACGCGGAAGTGGTAAATGCCGGGGTCCACCAAGACATCACTGACGTATATCCGTGGCGGAAATAAGAAAAATTGCACCATCTCCCACTAAAGGGGACCATGAGGCGATGCGAAGCCGGAGCACTTGCACGATCGCGTTCCGTTGGCGTTCGTTGGGCATGCTACCGACCTCGCGTCGTGGAACGCGAAGAGGGACGCTACGCGCGTTATATCTTCCATCTAGCCTGGCCGTTAATTCTCACAGGGCGAGCGGGGAACGCAGTCGACAGGCGGGCGAGAGGGGGGCTGCGTAGGAGTGGAGAGAGAAGGGGAGGGGACGCGCATGCGCTCGAGCTCATTGCGGCGTTGCGCAGGAGAGAATTTCAGCATGTCTAGCGCGCGTTTCAGAGCAAGAGTGGAAAGGGGGAGGGGAGAGAAGTGGAGAGGAGGTGTGTGGAGAGGGTATGCTCATGCGCAGTAAGGGTGGTCACGCCGCACACCACCACCACCGGATTGAGCTCCGCCTTAAGATACTTCGCATCTAAAAGTTTGGTTCACCTGGCAGTTGAACCCACGACCTCTCGGTTTGCGACGATAGGTGTCCGGGCGCCCTACCCACTGAGCTACCGACGCTCATGCATGATACACTTCACAAACGCGCCTGACATCTCTCACACCTGTCGCTTTCCGGAAGCGCAGTGTGGCATGAGCGCGGCCGTAGGTTACCCTGTTACTGGGGAGCGCACACCATGACGACGCCTTGAATGAGCGCATGTCGACTACCAAGCAGTGCTTGCAGGGGTGCAACAGCCGAAATAGGATTTGGAGCAATTTTTGGAGCAGCAAAATGTTGCTCTTGGAGCACAAAAATCCAAATTTGGAGCAGGTTACGAAAAAAAACCTGAAAATTTTAGCCCGAAATCCCAAATTTGGAGCAGTGTAACAAAGAAGGCTTACTTTTAGAAAAGAAAACAAAAATATGTAAAAACCATTCAACATCAGCTAATCCGTGCACAGTGCACGTGAACGCTGCTATTTCAATAAAAGCAGTGTGTTCACGGGGGGGGGGGGGGGATCTGCCGCTCGAACAGCAACTTTGAACCTTTATTCTAAGGGCGCAGTCGCGATCGCTGGCGCGCGCGCTATCTCGGCAGCCATCAGCGGGCGGCTCGTATATCCTGCTACATGCTGCGCTCTCAATGCGAAGGCACTGTGCAGAAAGGGCATCTTTTCCTGGAGCGGCCGTATTCTCTTACACCAGCGTTTTGTAGAGTTACGCGAGATCGGATACAAAAGAGTTCGCTGCCAGCCTCACTTCGTATAACATTACAGTTTGTTACTATCGCATTCATTGCTTCGTCCTTGCGGTGAAACTGACTTTTTTCTTTTATTTCGCGGGGGGCGGGGGGGGGGGGTCTAGGGTCTGCGCGTCTGTATTGGATGACGATGCCCACACTGCAGATGACCAAGGCGGGCTCAATTTCTCGCTCAAACTTGCGCAACTGAGAAAATTTTAAGCTGGTGGGGCATTTTGGCGCAGCTGGCACAATTTTAACAAATTTCACCGTTTTGGTTCAGCTTGGCGCAAAAATAAGGCATTGTATCAAATTTGGCGCAATTGGCGCAGCTGTTGCATCCCTGTGCTTGTTGACGCCATCTTTGCGCGGGGTTGAATATATGCTGTGACCAGGTCTAAACTACTTCAGCCTTCACAAGGGTTAAATCGTGATCTTTGGCGTTAGTCGTCGCGATGGAGATGTGCCACTTCGCGTGAACGTGGGTGCATCCGCTTCAGACGTTGCCAAACACCAATATACATTATGCAAACTCCCATGCATTAACGTATAACAAACAGTCAGCTATACTCTTGTGAAGACACGGTTCACTTTCGTGTTAATGCGATTCCCGTTATGGATCAGCCAGGGTTTCTTTCCTCTTTTTTCCTTTGAACGCGCGGATCACATTCGGTATGATCACGAGCGCGCCGGTGTAATTCTTAAGTATAATATGGCACTGTAGAGTGCAGCACGGGCATATTGTGGCACCCGCGGCGGCCGCCGCAGCTAGGCAGCCCACAAAATGGGTCCCATATGGTTCTGCAAATGGTTCTGCAACTTTTCGAAATCGGGTGTGAGGTGTATTTGCGTGTCAAAGAGGCAATAGTTTGGAGCGAATGGTATTTTCTCCCGAGTGCGTAGCTCCCATTGACTCGTAAAGGCTAGGAAGAGAATCTCTGGGAAGTGTGGTTCTGAATGACTTTCGTACGAAGCATTTGTAACTGCTCGATCGGAGCGTGACAAAACCTTGTCTGGTCGGATTGAAATCACGGTGAAGAACGCCGACTAAGGTGAAAGATAGTCACTGACGTTTCGCAACGACCGCAATTCTAATCGCTATACGCGAGCAGCTTACGTCACGTACTCACCCGCATATAACCACATAGTCTTCATGTTTCGCGCTTCACAGTGAAGGAGGCTTCGTGTGGGAGCCGAAATGTTATAAATATTTTTGACCTTGGACGGCGTCCTTCATTGTTTTTCGACAAGATTTTTGTGTTGTATTACGCGTAATTTATTCGTGTTGGTAACAGTTGTAGTAACTCATACTATAGGTAGCAGCAACGTAAAACTTACATAATAAGAGAATTGCACATCAGAAGCTTCACACTTGTAGGAACTGAATAACGTAGTTTAGAAGGTATACCGGCCACATGTAATTTATTTGCTGTAGCTGTTACGGGAGGATACCACGACACGTGCTTTTTGAAAGACTGTCCATACTAAATCAGCATATGAAACGCGTTCTCTCGCCGCTGCCATTCGCGCTGCTCACCCGATCGGCGATAAAATGGTTCATGGTGCGTGCATTTCTACTGCATTCTGTAAGAGTGAAGCACAGAGACTTGCCAATGCTATCGAGAGAGGTTCAGTCAAATTGCGAGGAATGCAACTGTGAGTGCATAATTGGTGTACCTACGCCTGGCGCACCTCCGGCCAAAGAATCCTTCGTCGCAGAGGCACCGGTTGTGTCGGATGCAGACGCCATGCACGCAGCGCCTCTGGCAGTGCTCTGCAAGGAGAAATCGAGTGAGAGTTAAGTAAGAATGCCCACATCATTGAGTCGCCATACTTGCGAAATAGCAGCAGGCCGTGCGCTAAGCAGCCGTGCCGCAATGTGCTGCTTCACGTGGCCACAGCCGTGCAAGTGGTTTCGCAGAAGCAATGCTCGAAATATTTCCACTGTTCAGCTTGTGGGAATTCAGGCGTCCGCGCCAGTGGCTCGACGCCATATTCCCTTGGAGAATTCCCGTGTCTCTCTCCTCTCGACCGGACGGGTGGCAGCTAGCCGTAAATCGCTGTCACTTTGCTGCCACCCCGCCCTCGAAGGTTAAACACGGTGGCCGATTGGCCCAATTTTCGCGGGATTTGGACCTTGCTCGCGCTCGCCGAGAAGCGGGTGCGCGCGCGACGAGGTTCGAGAGAGACCACTTGGGGACCTCGAAGGGTGCGTACGTGTTTTGGCCGCTCCGGCCGGCGGCGATCCTTTGTTCTTTGTTCTTCGCCGCCGGCCGGCGGTTACGTCGTTTTGTCGGGGCTCCGGCCTCAGCAGGCGCGCGCTACCCTCCGCGGTCTCGAAGTCCCGAGGCAGCGCCTCGCGATCGTGCACCGTATATGTTCCTTTTAAGTGTTCCTTCTGTTTCATTGCTCTGGGGTGCGAGATCGCGGGAGCGCTGGCCGAAGGGTAGGTCGGCTCTCCAAACCTGGTTCTTTCTTTGCTTGTTTGTTTCATAGGTGTGCCATTCGCGGCCACATTTGGTAACAATTGTATCAGCTAATTGGTGTCCTGTGTAACTATCTTACGTGCGATTGGTTGTAACGAATTATTGTTCTCTTGTATTAAGATCCCCCGTAATAAATCACTGATTTGGAGAGTGTCGCCTAGGGTCTCCCTCGCTGCGCGCGACGGCTCGCCGTCCCTTCGCGGTGATGGGCCGAGTTCTCGCGCGCAGCAGTTCGAACGGTATTACACGGGCGCGGGACGAACGAGGACGCGGCAACCTGCATGAAGCTCCCAGTGCACGAACCCGCGGTGGTGTTTGGCGCGTACGGCGCCGGGAGCGACGACGACACCACAAGCTACACGTGCAAAGTTTCTGCGAGTGGCCATAATAAGTGCAGTTCTCGTTATTCGTGTCACCAGCCCGTCCGATACACGAGCCGGAGACAGCTCCTCGGCAGATGCAGGTAAACCCGATGAAATTTCGGTTACACACTGCAAGTTGAAAGGTGCCCTTTAGGGAATGTTTTACGTGGTAATGTCGGCAAGCAGTCGAACTGGTTGCGCTCTGAAAAAGGAGAATACTCGCTCTGCTATGACAGCGGCGAGTGCGGTTGTCGATAATGTGTTCTTCCGTCAAACACGTCCGCTTTTATAGATGGGTCATCGAATATTTCCAGCGGCATCGCTGGTACTTCTAGAATAAGCAACTACTCGCGTCGGGCGCGCAATCTTATCCGAACATTCTAAACGTTCGGGAATGCATTCTGGCGTCGATCGATTGCAGGACTCCTCGAGAGCTGGTAAGGTGGCGCTACTGCTCTCGCCCTCTATCGGGCTAGCGGCGCACTGTTAGGATTGTCGCCTACGGGCCCGTCTGCATGTTTCAAGGCGGCGGCTACGGTTGCGGCGGCCGCTGTTCTCCAAGAACGGCCACCGTAGTTCTTTTTTTTTTTCTGTCTGCGTGTGTAAGTACGCTGTGCTAACTTATGTTAATTGATGTTTTTCTTCCTGTCTGAAAAACCTCTCAAACTACAGCCGAAAAACCAGCATGCAGCGACTCTTGTTAACGTAAGCATTCAACAAAACTTCTTCCCCTTTTTGGCCTCAAAGCCATTCGAGAAAGAGAGACCCCTCTCAGTCCTTCTGTTCGCTGAAAACCGAACTGCGAGCCCTACCAACAAAAAAGAAAAAAGGGAAGAAAAAGCCGACAATACACAGCTGCTTGCGCCGGAAACAAGTTCTTTTCCGTCCCTTGGACACCACGCGGGGAACAGTAGATTACCCCCCTCCCACACACACACACGCACGCACACACACACACACACGCACGCACGCACACACACACACACACACACACACGCGCGCGCGCGCGCGCTCACAACGCACGCACACACACAGGCGAGCGCGCACACACATTTTACAGACAGTGAGACTGCAAGCGCCCGTGAGTTCGTGACTGGTTGTCGTCTGCTAGGAAAGCGCATCACTAGCCATGGCCGCCAGCCCGCGCGTGAACGTGAGGACAAGAAGCGGCGATCGTGTGTTGTTCTGCGGTTTCCGTAGGATTGAAATTGCAATAGCGTGTGTTTCAAAAAGGAGTTCTTGGCCGCTTGGTACGAAGTTGCACGCGAGTGGTCAGTGTGTGGTCTGAAAGAAGAATTGATGTGCGCGATGGAATCTTCCTACATTATTGGGAAATGCAGAGTGCAGTCGAAAACCGTGGACTACGACATACGAGTGGAGGTGAGCTTTTGATTTTTCAGTGCTCTACGTGTGCTGAGCCATACCGAACTGTTTTCGTTCCCAACGAAGAGGACGCGGCAAATTTGTGTCTGATTCCGCACCGGCTACCCCTGTTCGCCGCTCTGGCTGGCAAGAAATCACGCGTCAGAGCAGAAGACGCAGACAGGCACATTGGCCCTCTAGGTGGCCGTTGTCAGCCTGCTATCTTCCTATTTCTTTGTGACCTTGTAAGCTTGTGTATACATTTAAAATAAATAATAAAAGGCGAAAAAGAAACGCACGAGAGGGGGGACACTCATGGACGGAATTCGAGACGTTGCTTACGCAGCCCCGCACAGCTGCGCTAGAGATGTCTTCCATTTTCGTCCGACTTCTGATTTAACCCGCAGAATTTTAAAGCTAGTTGCTTCCCAACGGTGTTCCTACAGCTGTTGTGCCAGTCATGCACGCAGAAGTACGGAAAATTACCGGAATTCTGCGACGTTTTTACGTCCTTTCGGCGAGGAGCCATGCGTTTCTACCGTGACTGCGGGCACGGGAGCAACAAACGACAATCCCAAGTTTTCCGCCGCGGCCGTCCGGTGGCGCTGCCTGTTCGCCTGTTCGGTCCCGAACAGGCGCTGCCTGTTCGGGATTCGGAATGTGGACTTAGGAGAGGACGGACGTGTTTTTCGTGGGCTCCAGAATGACAGCGTCAGATAAGTTTTTTTTTTTTTGCATGATTCGAGCTTGTTTTTTTAGTTATATGAGTACATAAGCCGCTAGATTGAAGCTTAATAGGGCTTACAATTTTGTACTGTTTCCTGTGTGACAGTCGCCTGGGTCTTTTTTTTTTTGTTCGGTCACCACGTGGCTGAAAGGCACACGTGTGCTTTGAAGTATAGCATACTTGCGGAGTTTTGAGATACTATTTGATTTTAAGTGTAACTAATCCGCCGTGTGAACGATCTAGCCATGGTCAAAAAGACCGTAAAGTGTACAGGGTGCGGAATGGGATGGAAAATAGAGGTTTGTACGGATGACAAGACAGAGGGAGCTGACGCCAAGTGTAAGCAATGCGAGTTAGAGGCGAAAATGGAAATAATGATGGCTGCCCAGAATGAGCTCATGGTAAGAATCGCCGAGCTGGAGTTTGCGTTGGCGACAGAGCGGGAAAAAACGATGGCCATGGGGGAAAGGCTTAAGTCAGCCGAGGAGAAGTTAGCAAAGGTAGTAATGGTGAACAAAGAAGCAAGCGACAGCGGGGCATCGACCCCCACAGTGGTAGACGCGAAGGGGGAAACAGGTTTGGAAAAGACAGGTGCAAGGGTCACAGGACCCAGCTTCCGCGAAGTAGTTTTGGGAAAGGGAGGGGACAAAGCAGCAGTGACACGGGCTAATAACCGAGGCAGTAGCCAGGTGCGGGACGGTCCAGCAGAAGAGTCGGAGCACGTGATAATCGCCGGGGACTCGAATTTAGTTAGATGCGAAGAAGCAGTCAAGGAAAGGGTGAGAGGCGACGAACGAGTTTTAATAGGGAAGTTCCCGGGACATAGGTTGGGATCAGTGATGAGACGAGCTAGCGCAAAACTCGCAACTAAGGCTAATGGACGTAACCTCGTGATAATCGCGGGAGGTCTAAACGACGTCTTGAATGAAGAATCAGCCGAACTAGCGCCCACATTGGCGAAAGGGGTCGATGACATGCGCGCCATTTCCCCTCAGGTGCAAATAGTGGTATGCACAATACCGGAAGTACCAGTGAGGAATATCAACTTGCAAAGAGCGGTTGTCGACGCAAACAAAGAGATATGGCGAATTAGTCGTGAGAAGGGCTTCGAGGTAGTGGATATAAACAGGGAGGTGCACAGGTGGGGCGGTTTCCAAAGAGACAGAATTCACTTCGATAAGAGGCTTGGTCATGAGGTGGGTTGGCGACTGGCAGGTCGCGCAGTAGCTTTTTTGGGGGGCACGCGGGCCCTTCGGTGCCCAGGGTAGCTTGTAATGAGGAAAACAACCAGGGGGACTCTTTGACAGGCAGTATAGCGAAAAACCAGAGAAAAGGTAAAAGAAGGGAGAAGGCGCGTGTTGCAATTAGTTACATAAACATGCAGGGTGGCAGAAAAAAGGCAAAATGGTTAGAGATTGAGGAGCAGTTAAGCAAGGAACAGATAGGTGTTTATGCGGTTACAGAAACACACCTTAGAGACTTGGAAGAGCCACCACATATTGACAATTATATTTGGGAAGGATGTAACAGGATCACATCAGAAAGGAGAGGTGGGGGTGTTGGAATTTGCTGATCCATAGCAGAACAAAATTGGATAGAGTGAAACAAACGTGTTCAGAGCACATGTGGGTTTCGGGCACAGTAGGTGGAAAGAAAACGTGGCTAGGTGTAGCTTACTTGTGGACGGGGAATAACTGCAGAGAAAAGAATCTGGAGATAGTGAAATGCATAAGCACCGATATTAAAGAATTTGGTCCTGATGCCGAAATAATCCTTCTAGGGGACATGAACGCTCACATTCATGACCTTGACGGATATTCAGACACCAATGGCAAGTTATTACTAGATCTCTGCGAGCAACATAGTCTTGAGATAGTTAACGTGGGGCCTAAGTGTGAGGGGCAGATCACGTGGGAAGTCGGAAACCGGCAATCAAGCATTGATTATTGTCTCATGACAGAAGGAATATATGACAAACTTAGAGAGATGAGAATAGACGAGGAAGGCATTAACAGCTTGGGTAGTGATCATAAACGCATAATATTACAAATGGGATATAAAACTGATAATAAGAACATAGAATCAAAGTTTGGCAGCTTGTATCTAAATGACAAACAAATAGGAAATATAGCCGCAAGAGTCGAGGAAAAAGTAGACGAACTACCAGGTAAAGACTGGAAGTATAGTGAGCTGCTACATATAATCACAAAAGAAATGGAAAAAGAGAAGAAAACTATTTGTTGGAAAGGAAAGAGAAAGCCAAAAAGTTGGTGGAACAAAGAAATCCGGGAGGCGATCGAGAAGCGACGTGAGGCATCACGGGAGCACAGACAAGCAAAAAAGGAGAAGCGGCCACAGGACGAAGTCAACCAAATATGGGAAATATATTTAGAGCAAAAATCCATTGTGCAGAAATTAGTCGAGGCAAAAATTAAAGGTGAAAGTGAACGCTGGATGACAGAGATTCGCGAAAAGAAGAAGGCCGCGCCTAGGATATTTTGGAGCCACCTAAAAGCGCTGGGTAGGAAGTCTGTCACAATGCAACAACATATGGTAGATGAAGGAGGAAATCAATTGGAAGGGTATGAAGCGCTAGGTTACATCCGAAAGATAACAGCCGATTCATTTAAAAAGGTCGCCCAGGGGATTCCCCCGGTGAGTAAAAGTGCGCAAAGCAGTGCAACCGACGAAGATGTAGTACTAGAGAATTTCAATTGGAAGAAAGCCGAAGGAAAAATTCCTAGGCGCACTACACCGGGCTTAGTGGGGTTCCCGTCAGCCTCATTAACGAACTCGGACATAACACTAAAGAAGCACTGCTGAAAGCCGTAGAAAAGTGCTTACAGGAGAGGGAAATACCAGACAGTTGGCGAAAAAGTAAAATGAACTTAATCTATAAAGGCAGGGGAGAAAAGGATAACATTCGCTCGTATAGACCGCTAACCATTACATCGGTGCTATACAGGTTGGCGATGCAGGCAGTAAAATTAAAAATAGAAGCGTGGGTAGAACAAAATGATATTTTGGGAGAACTTCAGAATGGATTTCGAATCGACAGGCGGTTAGACGATAATCTGTTTGTTCTTACCCAGTGTATAGAAATATCGAAAATAGAAAACAGGCCCTTATACGTAGCTTATCTAGATATCACCGGGGCGTATGACAACGTTAATCAGGAAATTTTGTGGGATATATTGAAGGAAGTGGGCATAGGTGACGACTGTGTACAGCTTTTGAGGGAAATATACCGAGGAAATACAGTTTGTATAGAATGGGAAGGAATAAGTAGCAAGGACAGCGTTGAAATCAGCAAGGGGCTGAGACAGGGATGTCCTTTGTCCCCGCTGTTATTCATGCTGTACATGGTGAGGATGGAAAAAGCGCTAGAAGGTAGCAACATTGGATTTAATTTGTCACACAAACAGGTCGGCACGATGGTTGAGCAGAAGCTTCCAGGTCTATTTTATGCTGATGATATTGTCTTATTTGCGGACAGTCAAGATGATATACAGCGACTGGCAGATATATGCGGAAGGGAATGTGAGGCTTTAGGACTAGGATTTAGTGCAACAAAATGTGGATTGATGGTATTCAATGATCACGAAGACCATGCGGTCTTTATACAGGGCCAAAAAATACCGAGGGTAAGCGAGTACAAGTACCTCGGAGTATGGGTAAATGAGGGGGATAGATATATGGAGGTACAAGAGAAAGCATCGGTAGCAAAGGGAAAGAGGAATGCTGCAATTATGAAGCACAGAGCTTTATGGGGGTACAATAGGTACGAGGTGCTTCGAGGGCTGTGGAAGGGTGTGATGGTCCCGGGGCTTACATTTGGGAACTCAATGGTGTGCATGAAGTCAGAGGTACAATCAGGAATGGATGTAAATCAAAGGACGGTGGGCCGCCTCGCGTTGGGCGCTCACGGGAAGACGACAAATGAGGCTGTAAAGGGTGATATGGGATGGACAGGCTTTGAAGTGAGGGAAGCTCAGAGCAAAATGAGATTCGAAGAGAGGCTGAGGAAAATGAAGAAGAGTAGATGGGCAGAGAAGGTTTTCAGGTATTTGTATAGAAAAAGCGTTGACACGCAGTGGAGAAAAAGAACTAGGAGGCTCACCAGTAAATATACGGCTAGCAGTGCGGGCGATATGGCAACAAGGAGCATTAAGCGGAAGGTCAGAGAGGCGTAGAGGACTTATTGGATGACAGCGATGGAAAAGAAGCCGGCTCTGAGTAACTACCGAAAGGGAAAAAACGAAATAAGGAGGGAAAGGTTTTATGATAATTCAAGGGGAAGCGCTTTACTGTTTGAAGCAAGGTCGGGCTGCCTTAGAACGCGTAGTTATAAAGCGAGATTCAGTAACGAAGAACAATGTACATGCTGCGGGGGAACTAAGGAAACGATGGAACATGTACTGATTGAATGTGGCGATATTCACCCAGGTATACGTGTGGGCACGAGTCTACATGAAGCCTTGGGTTTTAGGGACAACAATGGAAAGCCGAACACGTCCGCGATAGAAATAAGTAAGAGACGGTTAGAGTATTGGTGGCAGAAAAGTAGAGATAAAGAACAAAAATAAATAATGGGGGGAAAAATAAGGTCATTCTGCCTTAAGAGGCAGAGAGATAGACCGTGAATTTATATTTTTTTTTTGGTATAATAACATAGATTTAATCAATGTAAATAAGGTATTAGGCCAACATAAAACAAGGAAGGGTTTTTTTTTTTTTTTTTTTTCTCCGAGCCTGGTGGCAGACATGTCACCGCCCCGTTACAAAGGGGACGCTCATAGCATCCATCCAATAGAGTGGTTCAAAGCTGCAGCGCACTAGGCCTATACGTCCTGATGCTGGAAAGGCAACATGGAGGTAAAGATACACGCAAATGAAATTAACAAAGTAAGTTCGAAATGAAGGTTCGTCGGCGCTCATGTAAAGTGCGAGGCGCACTACGTTGTCCGCGGCGCCGCTGAGAGTCTAATGCCGTCGAGCATAGCTTCTTGGTCCAGTACGCCAAGACGTCCAAGTACCTTGTATTGCCCGAAATACCGTCGGCGTTTTTTTGCGGAGGCCCTGCCGGCGTGAAGGCGCTCAGGCCAATTACCACACGGCCGCCGGATTGGTGTTATACGTAGCACCCTAGTGAAGTTCGTGTGCCCCTTTCTCCGGTGTGAACCGAGAAAGCCGGCTTTCTTATGTCGCTGATGAGAACTGGGTAAAATGCAGTTCGTTTATTCCGATGCGCACTCGGCGCGTTCCGAAATCCGTCTCTCCGGACCCTCCCTTCAGGTCTGTTAAAAACACTGCTGCACGGTGCTCTCGAGCGAAGGTCACGTTCCCACGGTTCGAGCTTGGTGCTCGGATGCCTCCAGCCATCGAGATCTGCAGCACCATAGTAGTCGGGTCATTTAGCTCGGCAGAGTCGCAGTCCGTGGCGAGCACTTCTAGTCGTAAATCTGAGCTCCGAGCTCGTTGAGCAGACGCTCGCTGCCTTCGCTGTCCGAGTCCCCCGCACTGCCTTGCGCCCACCGCACGGTCGTACGAGGCGCTGACGGAAATGTTCCGGCCAACACCACCACGCGTTTCCGAAGGCGCGCTTCCAGGAAAACGCCGCCGAAGCCAGCTGATATACGTGCTGACCCCCGGCAATGGCCCGCAGCTCGGTTTTGTTTATACGAGTCGCAGGCGCCGCATTGCTCCGCCCGACAACCGTCGAAGGTTGTAACGACGGCTGTCGGCAGTCTGCTAGTTCTCGATGCACAAACGGGCGATTTGTTTGGTTTCAGCGCGCTGAATGTAGGCGGCGACGTCCACATTTTTGTCTTAAGTCCAAGTCGGCAGTGTTGCGTGAAGCGTCGTTGCCGGGCTCCTTCCGTAAACCAGCGTGGACGAAGTCTTGTGCGTTGTCGCTTGCACTGCCTGATTGTAGGCGAAGGATATGCATGGAAGGTTGACATCACAAGTCTTGTGTTCGACACTGACGTACGTGGCCGACATGTGTTTTATTGAGACGTTCGATGAGGCCAATCGTCTCCTACGGTGAATTGTCTGGCTGCATTACAAGATTGTTTGCGTTACGTCTGCCGTAAACGCTGTTCTCCTGTCGGTGACCAGGACTCAAGGCGCTCCTTGAGTCCTGGTCACAAGCTCCTTATCAGTGAGGACCAGTGAGAACTGCTTGTTTTACTCACTTTTTGTGCATGCGCGGTCTTTTTCGCGTCGCGTCCATTTGCGCGCATGCGTGATGTATACTGTGGCAACACATAAGCAGATATGGTGGCACAATAAATTCAGTTGAAAGTTTGCGCTGTCTTTGTACTTGTCTTCTTCTGTCCGTGTTTTCGTCACGCAATTTCTTTGATGTCGTGGAACATCAACTAGCCCCAAGTGCTGCTCTCATGGTGCTCGACTGCTGTCCCGAAGGTCGTGGGATTGAATCCCGTCCGCGGCGGCCGCATCTTCTATGGAGGCGAAAATGCTAGAGGCCCGTGAACTTAAATTTAGGCGCACGTTGAAGAAGCCCAGATGGTCGAAATTTCCGATGCCCTCCACTCTACGGCGTCTCTCGTAATCGTGTCGTGGCTTTGTGGCGTGAAACCCTGACAGTTATCATCATTGTCTTGCATCGCTGGCAGTCTCGGCATAACTAGCGAAAATGGTAATGCTTTTCTTATTGTGTCCTCGTTAGTGTGGGCGTGAAACCTGTGTGGGCTCGCGATGCATAGCCCGAAGAGGCATAACAAGAACGCTCGGTCTGGCGAGGCAGTGGCGCACCGACGGGGTGGGGGGGGTTTCGGGGGTTGTAACCCCCCCCCCTGAGGCCGACCAACACCCCCCCCCCCCCCCCCGAAACTGCGCCGCTGTCCTTCTCACCGGGAGTCTAAAGTTCATATCCAGATATAATAATAATAATATCTGGGGTTTAACGTCCGAAAATCACGATATGATTATGAGGGACGCCGTAGTGGAGGGCTCCTGAAATTTTGAACCCCTGGGGTTCTTTAACGTGAACCTAAATCTAACTACACGGGCCTCAATCATATTTTCGCCTCCATCGAAAATGCAGCCGCCGCGGTCGGGATTCGATCCCGCGACCTTCGGGTCAGCAGTCGAGCGCCATAACTTATCACTAGACCACCGTGGCGGGGCGCAGCTTTCCAAGAAAAAATATGCTTTCACGGGTTGTCAGTCTGGCCCCTTTTTTTATTTCCTTGCCCCTTTGATTACTACAATAGAGCATGCCACGGCAAATATAAGAATGGAACACATCGAGGGACGAGCTCTCATTTCACTCCAGCCGCAACCAAAAATATTTCTCAGATACGTCTAAACGACTGTTTTTCGATCGTCAAGAAATCCTACGTCATAATTTTTCTCTCTTATATAAATTTCATTGAACGACAATTCAATTCGCCCTTGAAACATAAGACTCCCGGCCGTGTTTGGATGTTCCCGTAGCCTGAAAATAAAACGCTGCAAAAACACCTACACAAGTCGATATCTTCGGTTTTCTTCAGACCCCCCAAAAATGCGGAATATATTAGTGTGAACATATTCGACAGAGATCTGTCTGGCTGGGTGAAAAATTCCTACGAAAAATAATAAACTCTCCAGCCACTTTGCTAAAGTTAAACTCTAAAAGCTATAAAACTGACCCGACGTTTCGGGACCGATCCCGAAAGGTCGGGTCAGTTTTATAGCTTTTAAAGTTTAACTTTAGCAAAGTGGCTGGAGTGTTTATTATTTTTCGTAGGAATACATTAGTCTTCGACATTAATGCGAAGAGCCGGAACATACTGCAGCGCACAACGTGAAAAAACAAAAGAAAAACAGATGATATATTCAAGAAACTCACCAAGAACAGCTACGGAAAGTCTTTTATTCAGAAAGCAGTTCACTTCCAAAAACACGACGCATGCTGATAAATCCAGCAACCCCCCCCCCCCCCCCTTTTTTTTTTCCAATCAACACCACCCCAGAAATGCATCAGTCTCTACTATCCGAGTAGTTATCGAAACCATCGCTCCCAACGACCGGCCGCCGAAAGAGAAAATTGAGGACACCAGCTGAACCGATAACCTGAAAGAAAGACGGGAACGACGTCCCCAATTTTGCAGGAGATCGCAACGCCATGGGAGACCAGCGCTGGATAGGTGGCGCGCCGAAAAGGGGCGCCTGGCGGGGAGTCGCGACATAACTCAGCCTCTCGCATGGCCTCCGCGCCGCCGGCTAATCTCGGAGGCCATGCCGCTCGCACTAAGACGACCGGCCGCACTGTGCCGCGGTGAGCGCACGCGCGTGCACCGTCCCCGTGCTTCATTTTGGCGCGAACAGCTCGAGCAGTCATTGCGCCAGTAATACTGCTCTATAGTTTAGAAATTTATTTATTATTTATTTATTTATTTATACAGTACTGCTAGCCTCTAACTGAGGCTGTAAGCAGGAGTGGGAGTAACAAGCACTAAACGAAGTGAACAAATCAAGATACAACAGTCGTGTCACAAGAACAAGAAAAGAAAGAGCGCTCCAGAAGATTAAGATACAAAACCGTATACGCAACTTTTCAAGCACTGGTAGGCGAAAACTGATTGCAAATAGATATGACAGAATTTCTTTTCACGTAAGGATGAAAAAAAAAAGAAAAAAAAAAGAAAAAGAAAGCGGAGACGCGACAGCCATATCACGTCAACTAAAAGGGGTTAAACAAAAGGGGTTATAATGCGGTCTAAATAAAAATAAGTGTAAGGCATATAGACAGCGTTCGAAACTATAATGGTCGTGAATGATCGTGAAAGCGATTACAACTGAAGAATTTGTACAAAAGAATCAGTGGTCGGACATTCCACAACGCCACAAAATAAAAATAACTTTGTCTGAAGGTTACTTTCTCAGGAAAGCACTGGAAAACGGAGAGAAGCCCTGCAAAGCAGACTACGTCAGTGCATACCGCGTCGAAGAGACAGTGGTGTGCCGTGGTGGCGACTCCGTCGTCAACATTTTCTGGTTGTGTCCTGGGACTTGTGTCAAGCTAGTGCAGGCTCACAAGCCTCCGTTCATAAGTACGTGCTGTGTCGATACCAGCTGCGCACTACCGCAGTAAAAAAAAAGTAAGAGGCAAGGAGTAGGTGCGTCAACGTTTTTCTGCCGTGGTATATGTATGCCCAGCCCGCGGTATGTATGCATGCGGACGTTGATCAAGCAAACCACCGTGCTAGCATAGCATGTATGGTGTCGTGCTGTTATGCTCGAGGGCGCGGATAGATTCCCGGCCACGGTGGCCGCATTTCGATGGGGTTGAAATACAAAGAACACCCGCATACTGAGATTTATGTGCACATTAAAGAACCCCAAGCGGTCAAAATTAATCCTGATTCCGACACTACGGCGTTCCTCATAATCATACCTTGTTTGGCCCGTAAAACGCCAGCAATTGTCGATGTTGATCAAACACGTTTATTCTAAGCAGACACAGGCAAGCGAAAAAACTAACACAGTACGTTAGGCGAATTAAACGGCGAGTAAAAATCCAAGACATTTGACCCTTTTCTAGCGAGGCATAAATTGCGATGTCACTTCGCCGCGGCAGCCAATGCACAAAGAAGCTTAACCGCATCGGCTGACTCCAGAGAGCTAAGCTTCGAGTAGTCCGCTGCTTTGTTCGCGACAACAACTCTGTCTGTAGCACAAGTGAAGTTCAACGGGGGCATCCATCGCGTGCGTATTTCTCATAACAGTTCAGCGGCTTCGGCGAACGTGCCCCTGGTCGCATCTCGTAGACAGACAGCTTTCCTTCTGCGTAACTGTTTGCAAATAATGTAGACTACCTGCCTATCGTATCATATTCACTGCACGCGGTGGCATCAGAAGGAGCCTGGTGGTGGTCAGATGAAAAGATTGTTACATATGCCGCATGCTGCATAATATGTATGTTTTATTTACGACAAAACACCGATTAAATTCTGCTCGTTGGCCCCGGTTTCCACTGGTGGCCCTCAATATCGAATAAATCTAGCAGACACGCGCAATTCGGTTTAGAAACCAGCCCGACGCCGCTAAACAGGAGAGCAAGAGCAGAAAATACTGTGCTCGCCTGACTGCCGGGATGCACGCCGCATCCGTTCCTGTTCATATGTTTCAGAAGCAAAAGCATAGAAGAATACGTCCTCCCTCATTTCTACGTATTGTGGCACTTGAATGCGCAACAGTACCGCCAGCATCATTTAGTTTTGTTTCGGCTATACGCGCCAGCATCGCCTCAACCAGTCGCCTCTCGCCCGCGGGAGCGGCTGGAGTATGCGCGCTTTGACCGCCAGGGCGGCACTGCCCACACCGCGGATACTCCAGCGCTGGTTCCCTATAGCCGAAGATTCCGAGGACGCGGACCGCCGAATCAATTTTCCTGAAACTACAGTTTTCGCAGTTGAAACCAACTATCGGAAATGAATCTTGACATATGTTAACGACCCAAACAACGTGAACCGCGCTCAATGCAACCTACCCCTTGTGTACAGCACACAAAAAAAGAAAGAAAGAGAGAGAGAGGGGCATCTGCGTACCCACTTCGACGCGGCCGTCTAAAAAGCTCCCCACCCCCTTCACTGTTCAACTCATGCCTTCCGGTCAAGCCCTTGCACTGCTCTGTTCTTTTGCCGACAAGCACCGCCGCCGCCTGAAGCACCCTTCCATACCCACCGAACAAGAAAAGATGTGCTTCCCTTCCTCAAACTCCGAAGAGGGAACCGCATGGTTTCTGAAACGTCGGGACAATGCTCACTCAAATTTTAAAGATAAGAAGGCGTCGGCGGCATCTGATCCATCCGCCAAGCTTCGACGCACGTGTTTTCTATTTTCTTCGGGGCTGCTGGTGAATGGCACCGTCTGCCGCTTAATGGCTGCAACGGAGTGGTCACGCATTTTTTTCTGAACCTCGTTGACAGCGGACGAACGAGACGTGTTAGTGCGGCGAGAAGAAAGGCCACCTCGCAGGCGGCTCGTTCATCAAAGCGACCGCGAACCCACGGAGGCTGCGTAGCACGAGCACACGACGAGTTTAAGCACATTGAGTGGTTCCTGCATTTCTGAGCAACCCTTGGAGCAACTAGTGTGTGCGTCGCCAGCCATTTTCGCAGCATCGCACGCACACAGTGACTCTAAGCATGCCATGCGGAGTCCGGCCGTTGCAAAGATGGGAGGAGCAAGAAGCCGTGGCAGAAGGAGTAAATGTTTTTAACGACGTCTGGTAAGAAAAAAAGAACCTTGGGAAAGTGCGGAAGGCCTGTTGGGGTGGCACGTTTCGTTTTCTTTTTCTCAGTAAACGTCTCTCGCCCATTCTTTTTACCACTTCTTTTTTGCATGTACATCGGACGGAAACTACAAAGTTTCATGTGCACACATGTGTGCACGTTCAGTTTGCTTGCTAGAACTTGTGGCCGTGTTTGCTGCGTGAATCTGCGTTGGCAATGACCTACCTTGCCGAAGCCCTCTCTCGAAGCGCCAGTCGAACGAGGCTATGGTCGAACACATCCTCACCTACTACCCAAAAAGGATTTCGTGTTCATATTCAAGCGACGCAGCAACAACACCGGAATGCCCGATTACGTCCATAGAGGAACCGGTAACTCAGCAGATATCGTCGTCTCATGCGTCGATTGACCAGTCAATTTTTACTAAGGATGGTTCAGCCGCCGAACCTATATGCGCCGGAGTGACCTGGGAATCTACGCTGGAAAGTCAGTAAGTGTGGTTATAATGCAGTTTATCCGTGAGCTGAGAATTGTACTGTACGTGTGCTGTATTAAACTGTACATGCTATTTCTAATCAATACTATGTAGTTTATAAGTAATATTTATGATGCGCTTTGAAGTTTATAGTTTGGCGAGACTCCAAGGAAGCGTAGGAAATTATCAGCTGCAGCGTTTTTTAAGAGTTGAAGTTTGTGGAGATAGGTTTGCACTAGGCTTAACTACGAGCGCGACCGTATAGGGACGCGACGTTCTCCACTGCCGCTGCGTGCGACGACGCTGCGGCCGGGTTCGTCGTATTCTCCGACACGGCGCAGAAACCACGCACGAGGCAGGGTAACAACAACAACGGGTTTATTAACCCAAGATGCAGCACAGTGCGACACTCACTGGCTTGCAGGCCGTATAGGGAACTCCGCAAGACCGAGCAAGTACGCTTGCCTACGGCGCGACGGCTCACGCACGAGGGCCGAAGTCGAACGCACGAACGAGAAGCCGCCTGCTCAGCAGCGCGTCAACCTCTCGTCAAGGCCTGAGAGCATCTGACGCGGGCAAGCCCGCGCCAGACAGAAGCGAGCTCAAGGGGGAAGGGGGTTGTCACTGGCGGCCAATGAGGACAGGCGTTGCGCAGTGACGTAAGCTAGCTTGGTGGCGTGAGCATGTGAGCATGTCGAGGCATGCCCGGACGCGTGCCCACGCGCCGGGAAGCTGACGCATGGCTCGCACCAGACAAAGAGGCCTGGCGCTGCCGCCGTGGTCGCCACACTGCCGTTTAACGGCGGTTCCCGGCGCTCGAGCCGCGCGGGGCCAACACACGCGCTAGCTGGGGAACGAGGCGCCAAAGGGGAGGGCGCGCTCGATTCCCACAAGTTGCCATGCATGCGGGCTTGTTCGTATGGCATTTTCTTATTGCACTGGTAGTGCAAATACACGGGACACAAGAAACGCACACGAAAACACACACACGGCGCTGGGTGTCTTCATGTGCCTTTGTTGCGTCCCGTTTGTATGCGCTACCTACCATAGTAATAAAGTTTTAACATCATTGCGCGACCGCCAGCCAGCCGACATGTCGGTTCAATTTGTAGTTTATTTTCTACGTGCACAGCTGCTCCATTGAACGGTTTTTTGGCCTTGTCAAGTTATTTCAAGACCTTTCTGTAAAACGCTGAATAATCATCATCATAATTCATCTTATTATTATTATTATTATTATTATTATTATTACTATTATTATTATTATTATTATTATTTGGTATTTTATTTGTTGTCGCATTACTCCAGCCGAAGCAAGGAAATGGCATATTATGCAATGTGCTTGCCCCCCCCCCCCCCCGCACTCCTGTAATCTTGTCAGAAGTTCAACCCCCCCCCCCCCCCCTGAGAGAAATCCTGGGTGCGCTAATGCGGCGAGGAGCTCTTTTTCATAAAAGCGCGCAGGCAGAACGAGACCTTAACGCCCGTCTTGCCTTTTACCAAGCTTCCCAGTCGGCTCGGTGGATTCGCCTGCATCCTGAACAGGGTAGTCGTCATCAGAGTGCTTTCGTCCGGCCACCATCCGCGATCCAGAGACGCCAGCGTACGGCCTCAGGGGTCCTTATATTTGCCAACCAACACAAGGCGTCGGGGTCGCTTACGACTTTAAAGGGACCGCCGTATAGGTAGGCCCTTATCGTACGTTTTTCCCGCATAGCGCGTCTGGTGTTTTTCTTATTGTGCTAAACGTTTGAACGAATTTGTACAATGGGCACATTACGCAAGTGGCCGGCGAATCTTGCGTGCGGTGCGCTGCTGCGAGCTTCGTCTATGTAAGAAAAGTACATTTTAGGCGACAGGCGGGGAAAAAATGCCCGAATTTGCCTGCTGCATGAGGTAGTTCAGTCTGGCGGGGTCCATTAAAAGCGCAATGTCCTGCAGCAGCATTGTGTTGAGCGATATAGAGATCTTACTAGTTGTATCCAAAACATTGCTTGGTCGTAACGGGCGTGTATCTACGTTTTTACTTTTGTCACATTCATTAGCACATGGCGAATTATGGTTCCACAAAGGATAAGTTAATGATTTCACGGCGTAGTGGTGCTTCATCGTTCGTACTCACCCCTCTGGACAGCTGCAGTGGCGTCGACGCGGTGAGCACATTGCGGGCCAACAAAGCTCCTCGTGCAGCGGCACTGGTTGACGCCCACGCAGCGCCCACCGTTCAGGCACGGGATGGAGCACTTGCCTGCATTGTTTTCAGTCTTCATTCATATCGCTGAAAAACCTTCGTTGTCAGGGAACCGAAAATCTGCGTATGCTCGAAAAGTGAGGTGTGTATACGGTGTCGAATATTGAACCTACGAAAGTTATTTATGCTTGAAACAATTAAATATTGCCGCAGAATGCCACAGAGCGCACTAAGCGTAAATAACAGCACTTTTCAAAATCCTTATTGAAGATGGCGCAGTGGCAAACGTGTCGCGCCTTTCGTGATGGAGCCGAGAGAATGACTTGAGAGCAGCGTGCAAAAAAAGTGAGCTTTGTGAGCGTTCTTAGAGTAACCGTTGCATAAACATGGAAAGCGTTCAGGTCCTTTCCCTGCTGATACCAAGTGTATGTAATGCCTACAAGGTTCGCAAACAAAACGACAATCCATGCGTGCAGGCTGACAAGAAAAAAAAAAAAACTTAAAGCTAGTTCCACGCCTGTGAAAAACTCGGCAAACAGCGGATCTGGCGAGCGAGCGCCACCACCGGGCGAACGCATATTGGGTTCTCCTTTCCCTCACTTTTCTTTCTCACCCCTTGCTATGGAGTTTCCGCCCTGTCGGGCACGGCCGGAAACACTTGGGCATACAAACAAATACAAGTGGCTACGAACGTCAACCATGCCGCCGTGCGCGATCATCGGACGAGGAAAAAGAAGCGTCGAGACCGGCGGTATTGCTGTATTCACAAATGCCGCAATAAAAGAATGTCTTTAATAACTGAAAAAAAGAAAAACAGTCGAGAGCATAGTTTACTCCTTTCGGCCTCGCATTCCACCGATGGGTTGGCGCTCTGGAAAACATCACAAATCTTTTGTTTGAAACTGGCCTTGAAAAAGTTAAAGAAAGCACATGAGAGCTTAGGTTGCGTAAGCACCGCGCCGTACATTGCACATGCCGTATTTACTCGGCTGTAACATGACCACGATTGTAACGCCAGGGGTGACTTTTCATTACGTCGAGGAAGAAAAAATAGAATTTCGGTATTCGATTGTAACGCGAGGGTCGACTTCAGGTTGCAAAAATCTAGAAACAAAACTCTCGTTACATTCGAGTAAACACGGTATAATATGTCACTATCACGTGCACAGCTCTTGTCCAGTATACAGCTCTAGACACCGCTAGAAAAGCCGCGTTTACGCATGTTCCATTACTGATCACACACATTGCATGTCAAACGCGGAACCACCACTAGGTTCCTCAAAGCTATTTCTTCTTTTTTCCTTTTTTTTAAGTATCAGGCTTAGACGACGGCCGATCGGAAGTTTGCAAACGGTCTGCTAACGATGGCGAGTCGACGTCGTTTATTAAAGCACGACCCGTGTGGCATGTTTGCATTTGCGCCAACACGACTGACCTCCACTTTACACCGGCCTTTTTACATTTATTTCACGGTTCACCGTCAGCTTCAAAAACTTCTTTTTTTAGGGGCGAAGCTCTTTAAAGCGGCACCCGTTCGTCCCTCGTAGTGCGTAACCAGTCGTAACGCTAGTACCAGATCTTGACCTCCAAGGTGGTGCCGGTGGGAGATTTCTCCTGTGCGTTGTTGAACAATAAAAAATTCGCAGCGTGCGCGTTAACTAAAAGCCGAATTCTTCTGTCTCTCATTCCCCATTAGCAGCCATTGGCATGTTCCAGTAGGAAACGTTAGTAGAAGTAGAAGTGTCTAAAAGCCGACTTCTTCTGTCTCTCATTCCCATTAGCAGCCATTGTTTACCTCCAAGGTAGTGCCTGGTGAGATTTCTCCTGTGCGTGAATAAACAATAAAAATTTTGTTCAAAACGCCGTTGATTGATGAAATAAACCAACGAAAGACGCCAGATGTTTTCTAAAAGCAAAACGAAAAGACGCCAGATGTTTCTAAAGCAAAACGAAAAGACGCCAGCTGCTTAACGAAAGACGCCAGATGTTTTCTAAAGCAATGGTTTTCTAAACAATGAAAATTCACAGCGTACATGTAAAATTAAAGTGAGCTGCAAGTCGTCATAACTCTCATCGAACCTTTAGTATAAACGCGCCCGATCTCACGTCGGTGATGATGTACTGGGCAGAATTCACGGAAGATTCACGGTTTACCGATGAACCTCCGCAGCTTCGCCCACTCATCATCATTCACTCCGTGGATATGCTGTGATTTTTTTTAAAAGACTGCACACGAGCATTTAGTGGGTCCATGCAAGCCGTTGAAAACACCGTAAAGGAAAGCGTGTAGCGAAACAGCTTCTGTAGTATAGTACGAGAGCTGTAACTACCGATTACGTAAATGTGATATGCTCCCTCAAAACAGCTGTCACTCACTGGGCCGAATGTTCTCACCACTGCCTGAGGCACTAATTTTATTTCAAAGCGGGCGCACAACGAGCAGACTGCATACAGCGTCGAGCTTCGCTAGCGCAATTTAAACACACTTATCCGTAAGCTTACGACGTACGGTGCTGGACACTTCGCCGAAAGGTCGCAATCGCTGTCTCTGCGAAAAAATTGGCCGCGTATCTGCATGCTTCGCTGCAAATGTCGTCTAAAGACGATAGAAGAGGCGCTGCGTGAGATATGGACGCCATCTGGCAATACGTCGGCAAACATGAGGGCTGTGTTGCGGGCTGGTAGTCCCGGCGCAGCAGCAGGCGAAGACCGGCGGTGACCAACGCGACGCCAGCCAGCCCGAACACGCGGTTTGGCGCGAAGCGCTGAAGCAGAAGAAACGTCCGCACTCGACGCGTACTCTCCACACTCTTATTTACACGTCGCCTGTGTAAAACAGGAATGCCAGAGCGGCGCCCCATGACATTCGTACAGTGCAATACTGAACCGAAACCGAAACACAACAATGAGCTCGTGCAGAGGGCACGGAGGAAGGCAAGTGTCAGCGCAGTCGCATTTTCAGCGCAGCTTAAGAAACTAGGGTCTTTAGAATTGCGTATGTATGCATTTTCTATTAAAGGAACACACCACCTAATACACACCTAGTGATGTTGCGCCTCAGATATGCGTAATGTTTACTTTTTGATCGACAATGTTCACAAGTATGAACCTAGTCAGCCGTTCAAGATGGCTGGCCCTTGGGCAAGTGGTTCAACTTTGGCCGAGTGGCTGAATCGAGTGACGTGCCGACAAACAGAAAGACAGACCAAAATTTCTCCGTTTAATTATCCCAAGGAAGACTATCGTCTTTAAAACAGCTTCTTCCACGTCCTAGACATACTTCGCATTGGACAGATTCCGTTCTTTCGACAGCACACTCTCGCGAAGCAACCCGTCCGCAGACACCACGTCGCTGAAACCGCGGCGGAGAATAATCGGTGGCATCGCTGCTGCTCGCCCGCTGCGCCGCACCGTGTGTCCTCGCTAGTCTTGCGCTTTCCAAAGTACCTACAAAGCGACGCACATCGAGCAAAAGCCGTGGCAGTGTCGAATGACGTTCAGCATGCGTTTGAACGTGCCGCGAGGTGTGTGTGAAGGCACGTTGAAATGTGCCGTCGTACGCCTCGCGGCGGCTCTGTATTACCACAGTCCTTCAATGCTTTTCTGGTCACGAAACTCCGCCCACAGTTTCGTACAGGGACAGACACTGCCGCTAGGGTCGCCCCGGTCTACGCGGGGGAATTAGTGCGTACGCGCTGCGCTCGGCTGAATGCTGTGCCGGTTCGAGGGAATGGTTTATCTTGCAATAATTCAACTACCACTCATACATCACCTGACATACGATATGGTTAATGCATACGCGTGTAAAAAGCTTACTTTCGCATATATATATATATATATATATATATATATATATATATATATATATATATATATATATATATATATATATATATATATATATATCATCATCAGCCTGTCTACGCCCACTGCAGGGCAAAGGCCTCTCCCATGTTCCGCCAATCAACCCGGTCCTGTGCTTTCTGCTGCCACGTTATACCTACAAACTTCTTAATCTCATCTACCCACCTAATTTTCTGTCTCCCCCTCACGCGTTTACCATCTCTTGGAATCCAGTCAGTTACCCTTAACGACCACCGCTTATCCTGCCGACGTGCTACGTGCCCGGCCCATATCCATTTCTTCTTCTTGATTTCAACTATGGTGTCCTTAACCCCCGTTTGTTCCCTGACCCACTCTGCTCTCTTCCTGTCTCTTAAGGTTGCACCTATCATTTTCCTTTCCATCGCTCGCTGCGTCGTCCTCAATTTAAGTTGAACCCTCTTTGTAAGTCTCCAGGTTTCTGCTCCGTAGGTAAGTACCGGTAAGATGCAGCTGTTATATACCTTCCTCTTGAGGGATAGTGGTAGACTACCATTCATGATTTGATAATGCTTGCCGAATGAGCCCCATCCCATCCTTATTCTTCTAGTTATTTCACTCTCATGGTTCGGCTCCGCGGTTACTACCTGTCCTAAGTAGACGTACTCCTTTACAACTTCCAGTGTCCCTCCACCTATCGCAAAGCGCTGTTCTCTGCCAAGATTGTTCCACATTACTTTAGTTTTATGCATATTAATTTTCAGACCTACTCTTCTACTTTCCGTATCCAGTTCAGTAATCATGAGCTGTAATTCGTCTCCCGCGTTACTCATCAATGCAATGTCATCAGCGAATCGCAGGTTACTGAGATACTCTCCATTAACTCTTATCCCTAATTTTTCCCAATCTAGGGCCCTGAAAACCTCCTGTAAACACGCGGTGAATAACATTGGAGAGATCGTGTCTCCCTGCCGTACGCCCTTCTTTATTGGGATTCTCTCGCTTTCTGTATGGAGGACTATTGTGGCCGTGGAGCCGCTGTAGATTTCTTCCATTATGTTTATGTAGGCTTCGTCGATGCCCTGATTCCGCAGTGCCTGCATGACTGCTGATGTCTCCACCGAGTCAAATGCCTTCTCGTAATCTATGAAGGCTATGTATAGGGGTTGGTTGTATTCCGCGCATTTCTCTATCACCTGATTGATAGTATGAATATGGTCTATTGTTGAGAAGCCTGTACGAAATCCTGCCTGGTCCCTTGGTTGATTGAGCTCTAATGTCGTATTAATTCTGTTAGGAATTACTTTTGTAAATAGCTTGTAGACAACGGACATTAAGCTTATGGGCCTGTAATTTTTCAGGTCCTTGACGTCGCCTTTCTTATGGATCAAGATAATGTTGGCATTCTTCGAAGATTCTGGTATCCTCCCCGTCGAGAGACACTTCGTATACAGGGTGGCCAGTTTTTCTAACATAATCTCTCCACCGTCTTTCAACAGGTCTGATGTTACCTGATCCTCACCAGCTGCTTTGCCTCTTTGCATTCCATTTAGGGCTTTCTTTACTTCTCCTGTCAATACTGGTGGGATGTCAGATTCCTCTGCGCTAATACTGCTTCTTACGTTATCATCCTGACTGTCTCGGCTGCTGTACAGATCTCTGTAGAACTCTTCCGCTACCTCAACTATTCTGTCCATATTGTTTGTGACATTGCCTTCCTTGTCCCTTAATGCATACATCTGATTTTTGCCTATGCACAGTTTTGTCTTCATAGCTTTGAGGCTTCTTCCGTTCTTTAGAGCATGCTCAATTCTCTCCATATTATACTTTCTTATGTCGGCTACTTTACGCCTATTGATTAGCTTCGAAAGCTCCGCCAGCTCTATTTTGTCTGTTGCACTTGAGGCTTTCATAGCTTGACGTTTCTTAATGAGGTTTTTCGTCTCTTGGGATAGCTTACCAGTGTTCTGTCTGACGACTGTACCCCCGACTTCCACTGCACACTCCTTAATGATACTAGTCAGATTATTATTTATTGCGTCAACACTAAGGTCGGTTTCCTCGGTTAAAGCCGCGTACCTATTCTGAAGTGAAACTCTGAATTCCTGTACTTTCCCTCTCAGAGCTAGTTCATTAATCGGCTTATTGCGTATCAGTTTCTGCCGTTCCTTCCTCACGTCTAGTGGAATTCTAGATCTTACCATTCTATGGTCACTGCATCGGATCTTGTTAACTACTTCCACATCCTGTACAATGCCCGGGTGGCCGCACATTATGAAGTCTATTTCATTTTTAGTTTCGCCATTAGGACTCCTCCACGTCCACTTACGAGTAGCCCGTTTTCTGTAGAAGGTATTCAAGATGCTTAAATTATTGCGTTCTGCAAACTCTACTAGTAACTCCCCTCTGGCGTTTCTAGAACCGATGCCATATTCCCCAACTGCATGATCTCCAGCCTGCTTCTTGCCTACCTTTGCATTAAAGTCGCCCATCAGTACAGTATACTGTGTCTTTACCTTACTCATTGCTGATTCTACGTCTTCGTAGAAGCGTTCAACCAGTTGATCATCATGGCTGGATGTAGGCGCGTAGGCCTGTACCACCTTCATCTTGTACCTCTTATTAAACTTAATTACGATACATATCACCCTCTCATTAATGCTATAGTATTCCTCTATATTACCAGCTGTATTTTTATGAATAAGGAATCCCACCCCTAGTTCTCTTCTGTCAGCTAAGCCACGATAGCATAGGACGTGTCCGTTCTTCAGCACTTTATATGCCTCTTGTGGCCTCCTAACCTCACTGAGCCCTATTACATCCCATTTAACACCCTCTAATTCCTCGAATAGTACAGCTAGACTCGCCTCACTAGATAAAGTTCTAGCGTTATACGTAGCCAAGTTCAGGTTCCAATGGCGGCCTGTCCGGACCCAGAGATTCTTAGCACCCTCCGCTGCGTCGCAGGTCTGGCCGCCGCCTTGGTCAGTTGCTTCGCAGCCGCTGGGGACTGAGGGCCGAGGGTTAATTGGTGTATTCATGTGGGAGGTAGTGGCCAAGTACTACACCAGGGTGGCCAATCCTGCTCTGGTGAGGGATATATATATATATATATATATATATATATATATATATATATATATATATATATATATATATATATATATATATATATATATATATATTCAGATATCAAGGCTGCGATGGATCCAGTCGCGCCGATGCAGCAATATTAGCTGTATATGTTGTTCCAGCGAGGCTTCTTACTTCAGGTAGTGGAGCACGCATGTATTTATTCAGGCGCGGGATATTTACTTAAACTTGTGACGCTGCACAAGCCACCAACTCGCAAACTGAAGTCTCGCAGCGGGAGTTGAGTCAGCGTCGATTGCGCTATTTACAATAATGGCGTCTGTGCCGCAGGAGTTTGAAACGGCCGCATTACAAGACAGAAAAGCTCGACATTCCTCTGCTTACAGATTATAAAAGCCATCTTCACTCCGCTGCAGCCTACCTCACAGAGCTTCGGCAGCACTTGAAGTCGGAAGTGACGAAGCTTTCGCAAGGTAACGTCCGTGTGCCGCCCACTGATCTCTAGCACCTAGTGTAGCCTTTACTCCGAGTTTGTAACCACGTTTTGTCCATTTTCTACGAGTAACTTTGAAAACGTGATGTTACGTGGGCTTTGCACGAGCGAAAGTGCGTCGCACTTTACATTCTGCAGCGTTGCAAGGGCACTCTAGTATCTGCAATCTTCGCGCGGGTGGCACAAGCTTCACAATCCACAGCGTCCGTTACATTAACAACTTAGACGGACTACGTGTGCACCGCGTGATGCAACGGTTTTCTTAATGAAGACTGCACAAGGCAGACTCGATTAACTGAAACGAAACACTGTTTCACTAATCTAGAGAAAATAAACACATGTTTTCACAAGCAGAGCTCCGTTGCGCTTTCGAATTATTCAGAACGTGAAAAATGTAACACGGGGCAAAATACAGAAAAACGTGTCAAGCTGAGGGAGCTCACTCACGCCGATTGCGTCCGTACTTCACTATAATTGCTCATTTCAATGCTTGAGAACATCACACTGTCGAGCCACTAGTTTACAGTAAACAACGATTGAAAGAGAAACGCAGAAATACTTTTAGTAGAGAAATACCTCAGAAAACAGAAAGGTATGAGTGACATTTTCCTAGCGTAGGAAAACTCTTTGCAAGGCCAGTACATGAAGGGAGCGAGCTATTACAAGAAACAAAGCGAACTCTGAAGTGCAATATAAAAATATCAAAAACTGCTTAGTGTACATTAAGTCAATAAAAATACAAAAAATGCCTTTTTTAACAACCGCAAACAAGGAAACAATGCAAAACACTTAATAAGCTCGAAAGAACCTAAAGGAATAACAGAGAGCTGAGCTAGTTGGTAGGTATTCATCTTAAACAAGAATGGCATCGAATGAAAAAGAGGCCAAAAATGGGGGGGGGGGGACGCATGTAGGGAAGGGTGTTTCAGCTCCACTAACGTGAAACCTCTGGAGAGGCGAAGCATGCAGTGTGTGCCGGTGTTTCCCACAGCGAAATCACTGCTAATGGCCAATGAGAGACAGAAGAGTAGACACGGATACCAGCAGTCCGCTTTTAGTTAACGTGCACACTGCGAATCTTTATACAACTACGCCCAAGAGAAATCTCCCACCGGCACTACATTGCACGTAAAGATCCAGTGCCTATATATATATATATATGGGGTGGCCGATGAACGGTTGTGCAGCGCGAGCAGTTGGTTTTATTTTCAGTCAAGAAACTCGCTAGCAGAAGCTGCCTGCGTCGGCGTTGTCTCGTGCGGGCTAGGGCGCGTTCTCGTTCCTTGCGAGCTGGTAGTTCAACGTTCATCGCAGAAACAGCATTTCCATAGTCAACGCGCGTCATTCGCTCTTTCTCGCCACACGGCAAGCGCTGAGGCGGTGGCGCCCTCTCTTGCGCTCAAGCAAATGGACCGCCACGACAAGACATGACGATGCACCTCGCGACAGCAGACGACGATGCACGCCGACACCCTAAGGTGATTTGCCCCTAAAAACTAGCAAGCTGTGAAAGAAACAGCGCCGGCGCCTTCTCACGTTGCAGTGACACATTTTCTCCATTCACTATGAAGTCGTCCGTTCGAATAATATCGGTGACGTCAAAATATTTCTCGCAAACCCGGTGTGTTCAGAATCGAAGGTAAATCTGCCAGCTTCCTGTCGCGGTATTCACGTTTCCATCTGTCCCTCTCATCGCCGTTCCTCGGCAATCTAATCAACGACACCTTTCCGCACGTACCTCTGTAGCTGTGGCGACAACCCGGTACACAGCAAGTGTTCGGCACTGTCACTCACATACGCCATCCGTGTCCTCGCACACATTTCTCAGAGCCATCAGTCGCGCAAATTTAGAAAAACGAGGAAAACTGAACGCCGATGCGGCTGGATTCCTCGGGCCCCAGCTCTCCCTATGCAGCGAAGCTCTCCTCAATGCCCCCCGCGCGCTTTAGCGCCGCTGCGCGGCAGGTGCGCCGGCGTAGCAAGCTCTCCCCATAGCGTTACGGAGGAGTTTCGTGACCAGAAAAGCATTGAAGGACTCTGGTATTACTAAATGTCTCTCAGCCAGCTTGCCAGGGCGGCGCATCGTGTAAATTTTAAGCGCGCCACCTGGGCAGCGCTGGCTCCCCATACTACACTGTACGTGGTTATGCTATGAAGTTGGCAGGGTTCGTAGCGGTACTTGAAACCCTTGAAAACCCTGGAATTTTCAAATAGCATTTTCAAGGCCTTGAAAACCCTTAAATTTTTGTGGGTCCTTACATGTCCTTCAATGTCGTCAGTACGCTTTTGGTGAGCCAATGTTTAGCAGTTGCTTTTGGGATAGTTCTGTGCGAATAATCGAACACATATTAAAGTTGTCCAATTCGCCATGGCATTAATTTAATATTTGAAAATATTTAAAAAGAACGAATAGACATATTCTACCATGCTAAAACTGCTGCTTGGGTGAGTTGGTTCATGATTAAGATAGATTTACGAGCGCAAAAAGACGAAACACTTTACACTTATCGCTTATCAGCGCTGTGTGCGCGTCCTAAGTGTTTCGTATTTTTGCGCTAGTAAATGCTATCTTAATATTCTACCAAATGTAACCCGCCCTAAAGGTTGTTTCACTGCACAAAGGCATTGCTGTGCCGTGAAACCACCTTCTCAGGGGAAATCCGTACCAGGGCGAAGCCATACTTCTGCACTTCAGTCATGTTTTTTTAAATGCGAAGCATTTCTTAGAGAACCTTTGGCACTTTGAGCGTATCTATCTATCTATCTATCTATCTATCTATCTATCTATCTATCTATCTATCTATCTATCTATCATTATCTATCTAGCTATCTATCTATCTATCTACTAGCTATCTATCTATCTATCTATCTCTATCTATTCATCTATCTATCTATCTATCTATCTATCTATCTATCTATCTATCTATCTTATCTCTATCTATCTATCTATCTATCTATCTGTCTGTCTGTCTGTCTGTCTTCTGTCTGTCTGCTGTCTGTCTGGCTGTCTGTCTGTCTGTCTGTCTGTCTGTCATGTCTGTCTGTCTGTCTGTCTGTCTGTCTGTCTGTCTGTCTGTCTGTCTGTCTGTCTGTCTGTCTGTCTGTCTGTCTGTCTGTCTGTCTGTCTGTCTGTCTGTCCTGTCTGTTGTCTGTCTGTCTGTCGTCTGTCTGTCTGTCTGTCTGTCTGTCTGTCTGTCTGTCTGTCTGTCTGTCTGTCTGTCTGTCTGTCTGTCTGTCTGTCTGTCTGTCTGTCTGTCTGTCTGTCTGTCTGTCTGTCCTGTCTGTCTGTCTGTCTGTCTGTCTGTCTGTCTGTCTGTCTGTCTGTCTGTCTGTCTGTCTGTCTGTCTGTCTGTCTGTCTGTCTGTCTGTCTGTCTGTCTGTCTGTCTGTCTGTCTGTCTGTCTGTCTGTCTGTCTGTCTGTCTGTCTGTCTGTCTGTCTGTCTGTCTGTCTGTCTGTCTGTCTGTCTGTCTGTCTGTCTGTCTGTCTGTCTGTCTGTCTGTCTGTCTGTCTGTCTGTCTGTCGTCTGTCTGTCTGTCTGTCTGTCTGTCTGTCTGTCTGTCTGTCTGTCTGTCTGTCTGTCTGTCTGTCTGTCTGTCTGTCTGTCTGTCTGTCTGTCTGTCTGTCTGTCTGTCTGTCTGTCTGTCTGTCTGTCTGTCTGTCTGTCTGTCTGTCTGTCTGTCTGTCTGTCTGTCTGTCTGTCTGTCTGTCTATCTTCTATCTATCTATCTATCTATCTATCTATCTATCTGTCATGTCTTGGTGCTCTCGTGATCGCCTCCTTAAATTGGTGTAGACCAAAATTGGCATTTGAGGGTAAGAGGACGTGACGAATATCACTGTCGGGTCATGATATGAATAACGTAAAAATTCTGTCGCGTACATCGTCAAACCTTTTAGGGGCGAAGCTCCTTAAAGCGGCACCCGTTCGTCCCCGTCGTAGTGCGTAACCAGTCTTAACGCTAGTACCAGATCTTGACCTCCAAGGTAGTGCCGGTGGGAGATTTCTCCTGTGCGTTGTTGAACAATAAAAAATTCGCAGCGTGCGCGTTAATTAAAAGCCGAATTCTTCTGCCTCTCATTCCCCATTAGCAGCCATTGGCATGTTCCAGTAGGAAACGTTAGTAGAAGTAGAAGTGTAAGTGTTAGCTAAAAGCCGACTTCTTCTGTCTCTCATTCCCATTAGCAGCCATTGTTTACCTCCAAGGTAGTGCCTGGTGAGATTTCTTCAGTGCGTGATATTGCCTAAATACGGGAAATTGAACAACATTAAGTATTTTTCCACATATAATTTGCATCGTACTACTATTCGAATCCCGCTACTATTCGAATTCACTTCAAAATTATTCGACGCTAATTTCCATTCACATTGACCCTAGAAAGATATATTCGCACGAGCCTACTTTTGATCAGAGGGTTAACGAGGATTTTATTTTGTGGCAGTGGAGAGGGAAGGGTGCCCGACCTCTTTGTAAATGTGTGTGTGTGTGCACTCATCAGGTGAACGTGTTCGTGGCCTAGCTGGTACTTGCTATGTGACATAATTGCGACAAAACACCTTTCACTCCGTTCGTTCTCGACATATCCGAGAGATTTATGCGGCAATCGGTTCGTGAGGCAAAAAACTCCGATACTGAGCTTATTTGATGACCACTTAGAAAAGTGCCTCCAGAACCCCTTTATGCGTACTCTGGCAAAACGGCACGAGACAAAGCGCTATCTGTCGAGTGGTATTTTCAATAGAAATAGCAGGGTATAAATAAGACAAACGAAGGCGGGCACAACGCTGTCTGGTGACTCGACCACTCGGCATGTGGATTATTTAGATAATGGTGAAAGCGCCATCCACGACGAAAATTATTGTTATGCTTTGCAGAGCACCAAGAGTTAAAGAACATCTTGCTCAAGAAATCCGTCGTGAAACAAGGGAAGGGCTTGAACGAAAGAAGCGAAACGGATCGAGGGGGGACATCTTCTCTGTTAGACACAACTTGATGAAACCAACAGGCAAGCAGGGTGACGTTACTTGTGGTTTTTTAACTCTATAGTATAATTGTGATATAAATGTAAAGAAATTAAAGCGGACGAACCTACAACCTTGGGATAACGCGTTCGATGCTCTACCAATTCAGCTACAGCGGCGGTCGTCGTCCAGTCCACTGTATTTCTGTGCATGTCGATATGGCCAGTGCCAACGCCACTCGTAGCCATTACGGCAACTGTGTAGCACTTTGCGCCAGCTGGCGTCAAGTAGCGCGCGATCTTTGTTTACGATCGGGCGGCTGAACAATAATCCCTCGCATACTACCTGAAGGCATCAAGTCTGCTTGTATCAAGGAAAAAGGCTGTAAACATTTGACAACAATGCTCAAATCAGCTAAAATGGATGGAATAAAAAGCAACGAACATTTGTCGGCAGAGCGCGTAGCATCAAAAATAAGATTCAGGGTACCTGATCTCTATCAAAAAGTGGTGCACTAACGCAAGCTGTCTCTCTTCTATTAGTCATGTGCGCTTCACAAATTTCGCATGAACTTTGGTCATGGTAGTTCTTCAGAACCTGTACATTGTCAAACATACGGCCAGATGTGCTACAATGAATGGCCAGGTTCCCTTAGCAGAATTTGCATGCCCGCACGTTCGGCTGCTTATGCACCTTCCTGTTTGCCCTACGTATGACTTCGTAATCATACAAACGGCGTAATAGACAGCGTTTGTTGCGCATTGCGTGAAACGCTTCCTGTGCGATTCGTTACAGCTGATTGGCTCTTCTGTTGCCTGCATAGGGAGGCCTGCTTTGCGCGCTGTCGCCCCTTCTGGTTCTTCGCCATATAGTGTCCAATAAATAAGTAGTTGATTGCGCGTTGTGCTGTTTTTCTTGTTCGCTACCCCGTCCTTCCTGCCGCTTCCTCATAATCTATCAGACTCTTGTCACTTGTTGACGAGTGAGAATTTTCGTAAGTGTAATCGAGTAGGCCACACGTAACCTCGACGTATCTGACGGAACGGGAGGCGCAAGAGACGTCTAACTAGTATGACACGTTTATTTATTTTTCTGATACGTGCATCGCCTTTGCAGGCATTACAGCAGGGGGGGAAGTGTACAAATCTTTATAAAAATTTCTATTTTATTCGAGTACACAAACCGTGGTAAAAGTCATGATTAACTCTAAGCATACAATATGACCTGGCGTAATAGCATGCAGCGTCTTGTGGTTGGACAAAAAACGAATATCGAGCAGGACCTCTAAAAGGATGCTCATCAAGTTCCCATTGCTCCCGGTTTGCTCGCTGCCCTCGTCAGTGGGCTTTGACCAAGTGTCCTATAACCGGAGGCATCGAGCCCAGCTCCCCGCAGTTATGTTACAAGAAGACTAGGCCAGCTATAGCTAAGGTGACAGTGGCAGCGAATGAACTGGCTGTGAAGAAACTGCCACACTCGTTGCCCTTCCTTGCTGGCATTGCGCACAATCGCGGAAATGCAGCAGTGCAAAAATAGAAAAAAATATTTTTATCGGGAAATTATTCCTTCGTTCTTCTGCGCGGCTCAGCTGAAAGTGCTTATTTTAGCGCAAAAAGAATACGGAACACAGCGCTACCAGGGGGGTGAAACTTCGCTGTTTTTCTGTCCCGTGACTGCAGCGATCCTAATGTTTGGGGGCTGTACTACCCACGAGCATAAATGAACGTTGTTGTTCCATTTTATATATATTACCAGGTTACTTATTAACTCCCGATTTTTTAATACTCAAGTGAACCTAAAGGTTGCAGTTCGAGGTTGCGAAAATACGAGCGCCACCCGGAGTGGAAAAGGGGAACTGCGCCGTCCTATCTCTCACGGCGAAAAAGGGGCGTTTCTTGTCGCGCGCCTATGTATGCTACGGCCTGCGGTGTCCCAAATGCCGCTTTTACCACCCTAACGTTTGTTCAAGCGAAACTGGCGAAACGTTTGCAAGGTTCAGCGAAACAGACGCATCAATGGATTCGCGCTGTTATCACAAATCGTGCTGTGCTGAGTGGTGTCGAAATTCCTCACGCCACACGGGCATAAATTCTTTCGGATCCCGGCGGACGAAAGGTACGATCTGCATGATGCTCGTTTTGTTTTTCTACGCTTGCACCGCATATCAGCATGCGGTTGCAGCAGTAGCTGTGTAATTTAATTGAGCATACACGTGCATGATTTATTTATTACATTCTGATTGTCTGCTCTGCGGCTTGAATTATACTGTATGCTTGAATTTACTGTATGAATGGTACGTTTAGGCAATAAAACATTCAAACAAACTCTGCTCTTTATTCTTGTCTAATTTATGTGTACATGTAAACAAAAACAAAGTCTTATAATAAGTGGTGCCGTTTTATCATGTGGCGGGTTGCGCAACAGGAAGAAGGTCGCGCGCTCGCCATCTGAATACCTTCCACTCGCTCAATTTGGCTTGCTGGTGCATCCCAATTGAATTTGGCGCTAAATCCACCCCCCCCCCCCCCCAACCACTCGGATCCTCAGTCCTCATCAAGATGGCGTCCCCCAGTGCGTGTCTGCAATGCGCCGCCATGTTTTAGTACCGCCCCCAAACACCAGGCGTCCGTCCGGCGCTGCGAGCGAATATCGTGTTCCATGGATGGTATAGGAAGTTTCACTGCCCTGGCGCTACTCTCAACTGACATGGTTTATTGCGTCACTCCACTCTTTATAGCAACCAGATACCGGTAGGACATGCGTCGTGCACTCTTATGCGCACAACCACCACACCTTGGACACCTGAGCGCAATCATGAAAGCAAATCCAAAAAACAAAATTCAGAGGAAAACAAGGTAATGGAAGGCACACTAATGCACTGCGACCCCAATGATTGAATGAAAAAAGCTTCTGGTAATTCTCGAGCGGTTTTGTCACGACTCTTCTTTAAGATAGTAGTCAGAGTCTCAACAAAGCTTGACAATTGCACTTTTTGCAGTGTTGAGCTAAATGGGAGCCTGTACCAGTCGGTCGGGATCGCTGGTGTTCTTTAAGGCGCTCATTCAGACAGCGGCCTGACTGACCTACATACACTTTGCCACAAGAGAGTGGAATCGTGTAGACCACCCCTACGCTGCACTCAACACACTCCAGGTGTCTCTTTTCAGATTTCTGCTTTTTATTTTCTTTACAATCACGCCTGCACAGCATACACAGCTTCCGGGGGGCAGAAAATACAACTGGGACCTAGTGGCCTTAAAATTGTGAGCCACTTTGTGGCAGTACGGCACTACTACAGGCCTCTTATTCTGTGTGTCGTTTCTACGCCTCTGGCCTTTCAGCTTCTGAAGCAAAACTTCAGACACCGACGTCACTACCATACTCGGGTAACGCGCATCCTGCAACATCTTTAACTGCGCGTTAAAGCTCTCGTTAGCGGTGTGATGGCACGACTTCAATAATGAAGATTCAAGACAGATCATAGCAATGGCGCGTTTCACAACCTTAGCGTGCGCAGACTCGTATGGCAATGGCAAAAGACCCTTACGTGCACGCGGCGAGTACATCCAGCAGGCATGACCTGCTTCTAAGGAAAGTCTTAGATCGAGAAACTGCAGATAACCGTCGCTTGTGAGCTCATGTGTGAAAGTTAAACCGTTGCCATTGTCCGTAAACAGAGATAAAATATCAGCTACTGCGATGGAGCCTTCGTGGTTAGTTTGTTTTATCACAACAAGGAAATCGTCAATATACCTGAAAATCTGGAACAGGTCCAAATTAAACTCTTAAAACACTCTTAAGAGCACAGTCGACGGAAGACAAAAAATATCACAAAGAGCAGGCGCTACACACGAAGCAATACACAGACCCTTTTTTGAATATAAAGCTTGGTTTCCAACGAGATAAAAGTGGCACTTAGATAAAACTAAAGAAGGGACAAGAACTTTTCTGAGGACATTCCAGTACAATTGCGAAAATCTAACTCGTCATTTTTTTCGATGCACGCCATCACACAGCGAAATAGCTCATCGTGCGGTATCGAATAATATAAATCTTCGACGTCCACAGAAAAAAAGTTAACAACTGAGTGGTTGTCTCTGAGAAAGGAAACAACATCGGAGGAGTTTTTTATGCCGAAAGGATCTTCAGTGGTTAGCAGATTAAACTGCTTTTGCAAAAGGCGGCTGACTAATACCTGCCAACAATTGTTTTCACTGACTGTTGTACGGAATGGCACATCTAATTTGTGAGTCTTAGCAGTGAAAAAAACTTGAAGAGCGAGCACCTTACATTGTTTGACACCTTTTGCAAGTTTGGTGAGGCCTACGTTATCCGACAAGGAAACTGCTTTGCTTTTCACCTGGTGAGGTTTCGCTGCGGACTGCCTGGATGGCTTTGTCGTTGAAAACTGCAGCCGGGGCTACTACAAAATTACCCTCCTTGTCACTTAGTAACAAACGAAGTTCATTGTCTTTGAAAAACGACATGGATTTTTTTTTGTCTTTTGTCGACCGTGCTCTTAAGAGTGTCTTAGACAATGACTTGGTCCAGATTTTTAGGTATATTGACGATATCCTTGTTGTGATAAAACAAACTAACCACGAATTCGCTCCGTCGCAGTAGCTGATATTTTATCTCTGGGTGATTCCACGTAAGATCGAACAAACGATGGCTGGTCGACCTCTCAAATTTATTTCAAAATTTTATATATTATTGCCTGATGAGTGGAAAGAAGAGATCCGCAATTTCTTTTGCCGCCAAAAATTTTTTCGAACCACAGGAAATCAATAATGACGAAGAGGTGGAGTGGAGCGCTCATCCGCTCTGCTGTTTTGGCCAACTTTCGTTATGAATTGCACGAAATATATTAAACTTAGGTAGCTGAAATTTATTTACCTAAATATATGCATGTTTTTGCTTCTGCTCAGGTATTTTTTAGTTTTTATGTGTAGTGTAGATGTTTTTATAAAAAACCTCAAAAATGGCCCAATCGGCAAAATTTTCTTTACTTTGAAGGTCTTTATCTCAAAAAAGCCTTGTAGCAGAGCGACAAAAATTCTGCATTACGTTTTTCGCATGCTTATCTACCAAACTGCCAAATCTTGTATTTATATAACTTTTCAGTAAAGAGATATGATCGGGCTAAGTTCAAGAAAACACCGAACAATGAAAACTTCTGACGACAATAAAAAAAAAACCCCATTTTTTAAATTTCTTAAACTTCGTCCACTTATTCTCCTCCACATCAGCTTTCACAATCATTAAAAACATGTTGCATAATGTCGTTGCACTAATAGTTACGGCCCCTCCAATGAGACCCTTAGGCAAGGATGGGCAATTCCGACTTCTTGCCCAGCAAGTGCATAAAATGCAGGCAGGATTGAACTTCTTTTTATTAAAAGGCCAGCAGGTACCTAAAAAGGTGTCGCCGGCACTGAAGACGTTAATTTTGATAATATTTGGTCACTGCAGCGGCCACGAGCGCGGGGCTACCGAGCAGGCGCGCGCGCACCCGAGATGCTCGTTGTAAGAGACGGCGCAGTGAGAGCTCGTTTTCGCGTCCTCAGACCGATTGAGTTCGAAACAGCAACACCTCTCGGGTGACTTGAACGCATGTGCACTGGAGCTTCGCTATTCTATCCGCCCTCTGTTCGCATCTCAGCTAGGCGCTGATAACACGGCGGAGATGGAAGCAAGATGAAAACTCTATAAGGGAGCTATGAGCGCTCGCTTCACGCACGCTGCTGCCACAGAAACTGCGCTGCGCCAGTTGCGATCAGTGGAAAGCATGAACGTGGCGCTCCAGTGGCAAAGCAAAATATGGATTGTCAAAGAAAAGAAAAGCAAAACTATCGGTAACCGGATGCGCTTGTCTATATTAGATGTCAGCAGCAGACGGCGTGAACTGGCCGCGCGTTCGGTGCGCTGTTCACACTTCATTCGGCGCGGATGGTTCTTGTGCTTTGCTCTTACTCTACTCCTCCTGTGCGTCTCATGACGAGAAAGTATAGCTCGGAATGAGTCTATTGCGGAGACTACCTTTGGAAGCACAAGAAGCTTAAAGGAGTACTGACATGAATTTTAAAAAATTTCGGATTGTTGCTCTATATAAAAATACTGGTGTCGAGAAACCTAAAACGACTATTGTGGTGCCTGGGAATGCATCCTATATATTTTAATTAGCGCCACCTTAAAAAGACACTTTCGGTTTAGATATCGAGGGGATGGCTTCTCAGTGTCGTTTCATAGCAGTGTGACGTCACGGAGATACAGAAACTCGCAACGTACTAGCAGCAAATTCGTCATCTGCTCGTGACGCACATAAACAACGCTGAGCGAATTGTCGTGGACGTGACGTTTCAATGGCTGCCAAGTCACTGCGGCGTCATAGGGAACGAACAGGCCGATAATGCCGCTCGGGCAGCTCATGAAAGCACACAGGAAGATACCATCCCACTTTCAAGGTCTGACGCTGCCAGCAGTCTTCGAGGCCTTGCACAGGAGATCACGCTCGCTCTATGGTGCCCACCAAGCAGCCAAACCAGCCGGACCAATCGTCAACACCACCTGTCCTCTTTGATGCATCTCTGTATGCCAACTGGACTCCGCCGAAGAGAGGCCACACTGCTTTATGCTTGTGGCTTGGGGTGGCATTTACGAAATCCTATTCCTTTCGAATTGGAATGGCCGACAACGCTCTCTGCGATGCCTGTCGTTGCGAGGAGACGCTACACCACGTCCTGTGCGACTGTCCGGTATATAATGCTCACAGACAGTCATTGGCGTCCGTTCTAGCGCGCCTTGACAGTAGACAAATGTCTGTTCAAACAATACTTGCATGTTGTCAACAGAAGACATCACAACTGAAGGCGACGAAGGCACTGCTGAGGTTTCTGAGAGCGACGAACTTGGCCAAGCGACTGTGACAGAAATGTCGCGTACCACGCAAAAGTGACCAACTGTCACGCAAGAGTGACCGACTGATTCTATGTGTGCTGTGTCATGTGCTATCTTTCCATCTTAATCTCTCTCTCTTTCCTCTCCATCTTTAAATCTCCCCCACCCTGTCCCCATGTGTAGGGTAGCAAACCGGTTGTCCTATACTGGTTAACCTCCCTGCCTTTCCTTCTCTACTATTTCTTCTCTCTGGCAGTGATTTCTGCGATTTAGGCTGCATGCAGGACGCAGAACTCGCATACTCGAGGGAACTGTCTTGACTCGTCGGGTAATGTCCTTGCAGTGGAGCTGGCTTGCAGATGCTCAGCGACGAAAACTTCAAAGTCAAATTAAAATATTTTATACGTGTTATCCGACTCCAGTGTGTGGACAGCGTTGACACTGCACACCAATGAAGCAAAAAATGTCCCTTTTGCGATGTCTCAAAATCGTGTCAGTATACTCCTTTAATTATTGCAAAGAAGCCAAAATTTTGCATAGTTACCGACCTAGACATAAATGCTTTGAAGGAACGTTTAACGCCCGAAAGATCAGTGACTATCAGTGAGACGGACTACTTGGGCTACGCGTGCTTTTGCTACCACTGCAATGAAAGATCTTCACGGAACGCACAGTTTAACGATGACATTCTTATGCCCCCTGAAAAAGAAATCGACGCAGTTAACCAGATCACTGCGACTACCGGTGCACGTGCGTTCAAGTCACCCGAGAGGTGTTGCTGTTTCGAACTCAATCGGTCTGAGGACGCGAAAACGAGCTCTCACTGCGCCGTCTCTTACAACGAGCATCTCGGGTGCGCGCGCCTGCTCGGTAGCCCCGCGCTCGTGGCCGCTGCAGTGACCAAATATTTTCAAAATTAACGTCTTCAGTGCCGGCGACACCTTTTTAGGTACCTGCTGGCCTTTTAATAAAAAGAAGTTCAATCCTGCCTGCATTTTATGCACTTGCTGGGCAAGAAGTCGGAATTGCCCATCCTTGCCTAAGGGTCTCATTGGAGGGGCCGTAACTATTAGTGCAACGACATTATGCAACATGTTTTTAATGATTGTGAAAGCTGATGTGGAGGAGAATAAGTGGACGAAGTTTAAGAAATTTAAAAAATGGGGTTTTCTTTTAAATTGTCGTCAGAAGTTTTCATTGTTCGGTGTTTTCTTGAACTTAGCCCGATCATATCTCTTTACTGAAAAGTTATATAAACACAAGATTTGGCAGTTTGGTAGATAAGCATGCGAAAAACGTAATGCAGATTTTTGTCGCTCTGCTACAAGGCTTTTTTGAGATAAAGACCTTCAAAGTAAAGAAAATTTTGCCGATTGGGCCATTTTTGAAGTTTTTTATAAAAACATCTACACTACACATAAAAACTAAAAATACCTGAGCAGAAGCAAAAACATGCATATATTTAGGTAAATAAATTTCAGCTACCTAACTTTAATATATTTCGTGCAATTCATAACGAAAGTTGGCCAAAACAGCAGAGCGGATGAGCGCTCCACTCCACCTCTTCGTCATTATTGATTTCCTGTGGTTCGAAAAAATTTTTGGCGGCAAAACAAATTGCGGATCTCTTCTTTCCACTCATCAGGCAATAATATATAAAATTTTGAAATAAATTTGAGACGTCGACCAGCCATCGTTTGTTCGATCTTACGTGGAATCACCCCTCTGTTTACGGACAACGGCAAGGGTTTAACTTTCACACATGAGCTCACAAGCGACGGTAATCTGCAGTTTCTTGATCTAAGACTTTCCTTAGAAGCAGGTCACGCCTGCTGGATGTACTCGCCGCGTGCACGTAAGGGTTTTTTTCCATACGAGTATGCGCACGCTAAGGTTGTGAAACGCGTCATTGCTATGATGTGTCTTGAATCTTCATTATTGAAATCGTGTCATCACACCGCTAACGAGAGCTTTAACGCGCAGTTAAAGATGTTGCAGGATGCGCGTTACCCGAGTATGGTAGTGACGTCGGTGTCTGAAGTTTTGCTTCAGAAGCTGAAAGGCCAGAGGCGTAGAAACGACACACAGAATAAGAGGCCTGTAGTAGTGCCGTACTGCCACAAAGTGGCTCACAATTTTAAGGCCACTAGGTCCCAGTTTTATTTTCTGCCCCCCGGAAGCTGTGTATGCTGTGCAGGCGTGATTGTAAAGAAAATAAAAAGCCGAAATCTGAAAAGAGACACCTGGAGTGTGTTGAGTGTAGCGTAGGGGTGGTCTACACGATTCCACTCTCCTGTGGCAAAGTGTATGAGGTCAGTCAGGCCGCTGTCTGAATGAGCGCCTTAAAGAACACCAGCGATCCCGACCGACTGGTACAGGCTCCCATTAGCTCAACACTGCAAAAAGTGCAATTGTCAAGCTTTGTTGAGACTCTGACTACTATCTTAAAGAAGAGTCGTGACAAAACCGCTCGAGAATTACCAGAAGCTTTTTTCATTCAATCATTGGGGTTGCAGTGCATTAGTGTGCCTTCCATTACCTTGTTTTCCTCTGAATTTTGTTTTTGGATTTGCTTTCATGATTGCGCTCAGGTGTCCAAGGTGTGGTGGTTGTGCGCATAAGAGTGCACGACGCATGTCCTACCGGTATCTGGTTGCTATAAAGAGTGGAGTGGCGCAAAACACCATGTCAGTTGAGAGTAACGCTGTGTTCTGTCTTCCTTCTTGTGGTGTCGTTTTTTTTTTTGCGCTAAAATAAGCACTATGGTTTCTCACCAACTAGTCCGTCAACACATTCTGTTGATCAGCTGAAAGTGGTGGCCTCACACAAGTAGCAAACGAGAATAAGAGGGGGACGTTATTACTCCGGTAGTAATGTGGCAGCATTACGTCATTCGAAGTACGCTTTTGAGAGATTCGCATATCGCCCCAAAATGTGCCGACTCACTGTATTCGCAACGGGGACCGTAGTGGCCGCGTCGGCAGGAGCAGGTATCCTTCTGGACGCACTTTCCCCCGTTCAGGCACTTTTCTGCGCAGATGCCTAGGAGAGAAAGGAAAGCAGCAACGGTTTGTGATGCCTGCTTATGCGATGTTCAGGCAATGCGACATGCATAAACATAACACAGAAAAGTGCCGTGTTTTGGTGCTTCGCAGGGCTGTACTTCCAAGTGTTAACATTATTGAAATTTGGCATAATATACAGCTTGCCTATAGCGAACCATCTTTTTACTGTGTACGTTGTTAGCCAACGTTGGTGGAGAGTAAAAGAAGGATTTTTTAGGGGCGAAGCACCCAGGACCTAGCTTTGTCGTCGACTCTCATTGTCCGCTCTCACGGTATATAGAAAACCGTTGCTATAGTCGAAACATATGTGTGTATGTTGCGATTGCGATTACGGTTATGAAGTCTCAGATAAAAGTCATATGCAGCACTCAAACGACTCCTGAAATGTTTTGACAAAAATGAAATCGTGTAATAATTAAAGGTACTATGTTCCCGAAATTGACTCTCTGTTGCACAGACCACAAAGCAGTAATTATGAAGGGAAAACGGAATCCAGAACTGAAGACCATATACGAATTTTAACAAGATGATTAAAATGCAAGAGCTCTAAAGAGGAACCATATATATATATATATATATATATATATATATATATATATATATATATATATATATATATATATATATAAGGAATGAAGAAAGAAACTACGACTTTCGTTGGTTTGGCACTGTATATCCAACGAAACTGTAAACCAACGAAAGTCGTAGTTTCTTTCTTCATTCCTTATTCTATCGGGGTCCGCGTGATTCTTTTCCCACTACTATATATATATATATATATATATATATATATATATATATATATATATATATATATATATATATTTACATTCGCAGTGGCAACCGGCGGGTGACGTGTCCTACATACCCAGTGCTTCGCCACTCGTCATGTAGTAGAGATGCCACGATCTTTTTTTTTTCTCGCGTAATGCTAAGTAGTGTCCTTAACGGCAGCACTTGACTTCTTCCCCTGATGTCAAAGCCACTACGCTTTAATGCAGAACTATGGGCATTGCCCCCGATGCCTTTCTTAGCTCCATTGGCTTCATATGGCTGCGTGCAACAAGGAAAACGGGCCCGTCGTCCCAGTGCTCTTCTTTCAATTGTGCACTTGTAACCAGGCTTTTCACTTCGGCAGGTTGGAATCTTTAGCCTGTGGGCTTGGTTCATGCAAGTGGCTGGTAGCATAGCGCAACACGAAGGAAGGTCGCAGTAGGACATTGTTGGTGTGCCCTCCTTTCCTGTTGCGATATGCCAAAGCCTTTAGGTAGCATGCGAGGGTTTATTGCCTGATCGCAAACGATCACGTCCTACGTGCGGCCATCTGACATGAAAGGAATCTTCCATGTCCGCTCTATCCTCTCTTCCTGACTTTTGCTCCTCCCTCGTTCACCGATGACCGCCACGAAGGCGGCAGCTGCTTTACAGTGTGGCCACCAGTACAAGTTCTTTTATTTCCCAGATTCTGCGCATGTTTTCTCAAGTGAACAATAGCACACTGGACATTCGCCGCCATGGCTAGGAGTGGCACTGGCTAACACCCACTGGGTTACACACACAGAAATAACCGAGGAAACGGACGGTGGAATAACGGCCGCCGTAGCTCATTTGGTAGAGCATCCCAACGCGCAGTGCAAGGGTTCTACGACTGCTCAGCACTACAGCCGTTAACGCAGATTAGTGGTTTGCAAAAACCGCAATATTCATAAGCTCGTAAAACCATCATAACGCGCATGTCGTGGTACAGCTCAAGTATCGGCAACCACGACTTTCAGTAAAGCACTATCCACATGACGCGTTCACCTTTGAAACCCTGTTTCTTAAGGGGGTCCTGAGAATAATTAAGTCCTCTTTATTGACTAGAATAGAAAATATTTTGGGTGGCATCCTAGGTTAAAAGCCGCAAAAAGCAGCTTGACGTCGCCCAAAGGACTATTTACATGGCAAGATGTGACAGCGCACAAAGGTTTACAAGAGTCATACATAATCATGCATACTTTTGTAAAGATGTACACGTCATTACACACGTAGCAGCAGACAGTTTTCTTTAACATCGATACAGCGACCGACTATACCCGTACGCCGGAAAAAGTATAATGCTCAGATTTGTTAACAACAACAAAAAACCGCAGTACTACTAGTGCAACGATTGTCAACAATAGAAAGAACGATACCAATACTTGTGACTGTAACGCAGGGCAGCTGCGCCTAAGTGCCACATTTTCCGCTTCCTGCGCCAAGTTGCGCCAGAGTCGCGATATTTCCTGAAATTGCGCCACGCTGCTCCAAAATAATAACTCGCGTACGTCTTTCTGGGATACACGTGAACAGACCAATAAGGGACGGCCCATCTGGCTGCCGCGTCGAAGCTTCGCGTGAGGCCAACTGAAAAGAAAGTCTCAAAGCTCGCTCAACCATAGTCACAAGCGAAGAACGACAGGAACGTCGAAACGCTTTGTGCCTTTTTATGATTTCGTGGCTTCGTAGTAGCCATCAATGATCGCGTGGATACACTCTAAGCGAAAGGGTGTGTGGTTCGTGTGGTTCATCCCATTGGGGACTAATAGGGCTGCTACAACCATTAATTCTTTAAAGGACTAACGGCACCTGGTCTAACAGTTAGTCCCCACAGATCACCTCAGTGGACTAACATTTAGTCCTTACATTTACACCTTACCGGCCAGCTGTTAGTCCCCACAGATCACTTCGATGGACTAACATTCAGTCCTCACATTTACACCTTACCGGCCAACCGTTAGTCCTCACAGATCACCTCAATGGTCTAACATTTAATCCTCACATTTATATCTTACAGGGCAACTGTTAGTCCCCGCAGATCACCCCAGTGGACTAACATTTGGTCCTCACATATAGACCTTACCAGGCAACCGTTAGTCCTCGCAGCTGCACCTCGCTGGACGCTCCGCAAGCCCTAATACTTTTTTCGCGTGCTTCTTTTCCGGCGGTGAGCAGCAAATGCCGCAGAAAAGAACACGCGAGAAAATATTTAGTCGTACGTGTGTCACTGTTTTCGCAGACAATGCGACAACGAAAGCCAAAAGTGAGACAACTAAACGCTTTATTTTTCTCGATACATATGAAGTTTCTACTTTCTTTCATTGAATTCACTGTAAAATGTATAATACAGGTCCAGCCACGTTGTCATATCTCGTACAGAACCGATAGATGACAGGCATTGTACGCGCCAGGGCACACAACATTCTGATCGTTGTGGACAACGGCTGCATCCTGCAAAGCACAAAAATATTGCAAATAGTTAGTCACACGTGACAGCGAGGGTGAAGACGCACGCACATTGCAAATACGTGCAAGCTGAACTAAAACACACGTCTAAATTATGGCACGCAAATAATTTGACCCTTGCAAAGCACAAAAATATTGCTAATAGTCTGCGACACGTCACAGAGCAGATGAAGAAGCACGCACATGGCAAATACCTGAAAGGTGAAATAAAAACACACGTCTAAAATACGGCATGTAAATAATTTCACCGTGATGTCATACGTCATCAAAGACGCATTTAAAGCCACATAGCGCAACAGTTCAAGTGCGGCAGCCGCAGCCATCACGCCGAGGTGCCGCCAACCACCGTGTCCCAACGAGCGGGCGAGTATTCTTCGAGCGGCGTCGTACAGCTCAAGCGAGCCCGCAAGCCGCCAGCGAATCTCGAGCAGAACAGTGAGAGAACGCGGAGCCGCCGCCATGAACGGCGCCGAGCTGCTTGCGAGCGAGCGTCGAGGAAGCCGGCGGTAATGGCGACCAATTTCCACAAAGTTCCTCGAGCGAGCACCAGTACAGCGAGCGAACGCGCAGCCCCCGCCACAAACGACGCCGAGCTTCTTGCGAGCAAGCGTGAGGAAGCCGACGGTAATGGCAACGACTTTCTGCAGAGTTCCGAAGCGCAGCTAAAGTCGGCTCGCTAAAGCACCCGCCAACCCATGCCGGTGCATTTCAAGTGCGCGACATGCAATCGAGCTCGTTGCCGGCGACCGCAATGCGTTTTGGACAAGTCGAAGAACAGTGGCGAGGCCTCTGCCCATTATCGCAAACTCGCAGCTGATCACCACGGCGAATCTTCGTTGAGCAAGCGTCCGTGCGGCCGACGACAATGGCGGCCAATATCCAGGCGGTCACAAAGCACAGGCGAGCTGATGCCCAAAGCTGGCCCTAGCGGTACATTTCGTGCGCGCGATATACAACACGATCGAGTCTGTTACCGGCAATCTCGATCAATTTCGCGCACGCGATAGGTACGGCAGAATAAAGTGATCACTTACTTGTGAAAGAATCCAGCGCCGATTTGTTCCCAGAGTCAGATTGCAATCATGGATCCGATAGGCTTACTGTCTTCTCGGCCGCCATACCCAGCCGGTGGCGACGCAGTCGACGCAGTGCCGTGACTACGCCGGTGATATAAAGCGCGGCGTCGCGACGTGTCGAGACCAACTCCAGACTTCATCAGTGCGGCGAAACGTAAAAGCAACACGACACGCTCATCCACGCATACGTGTATATCAAATGCACCGAGGCGTAGTTCCTAGATGGCAAACTCTCCGAGCGCGACACAACCGCCGACACACCAGCTCGAACACAAGTGGGAAGACTGGCCCGTGCGAGGAGACCGGTTAGTTCCCTTGACAACGGTTTGCACACGGCTTGCATCTCCCGCGCGGTTCATCCCTTTGCAGACTAACTGGTTTGCACACGGTACGCCTCCCCCTGGGCTTGCTCGTCGACGGTCTCTCCGGTCATCGCGCGCGCCTATTGAGTTCCGTTACTGCTCTTTCGGATAATTTTGCCTCAGAGTGTAGCGACCGTGTGTGCGGCAGTTGCGGGAAGCGGTAGTTCCGTTGCTTCCATATTGCTAGCGAACACGCACAAAGGACGACATAGAAAGAGACAGGACAACCGCTAGTTCTCTTTCTATGTCGTCCTTTGTGCGTGTTCGCTAGCAATATGGAAGCATACAATCAATGCCAACTAGCCCAGCTAGAGTGACCTAGAATAGGGGGAGTGTCCAAAGCGCCGGCTCCAGCGTGGGCCTTTTGCGGTGAACTCCCGCGCCGCGCCGCTGCTGCGCCGGACCCGTGGGCGTTGCGCGCTCGGGAAGCGCGCGGAAAGCGAGAGGCGTCTGCTACGCGCTGTAGTTTTTTGCGCTGAGTTTCCACACATGGCACTTGAAGTCACCTTAACTTCTATATAGCGGTCCGGAATGGAGCTTATCCATATTTAGGCGTTGTGTTGGTGCTGGGGCAACAAGAGAATGCAAAAAAATCATTTGTCAAGTGGCATCAGCGTGGCCTAGTTCCGGTGATAAAGTTCGAGAACGTTGGTGCGTGCGTAAAAACGTGCAAAACGAACACGCACAAGGAAAAAACGAAAAAAGCTTATTCGCATAGTTAATCGGGCAATAGCATCACGCATGCAAGAATTAAGAGTAAAAAAAAATAAATTGCACGCGCAGTCATCTGAAATGCTTACGCGTAGTGACCGCTTCACACTACAAGCTTTTTACTCATGGTCGCCAGTGGTTTGCTAGCCATATGCACACCGCTTTATTCGACAATTTGTTAGCCTCCACTCGCACTTTATTATGGATGGAGCACACCGGGAAGCCGTAAGGCAAACAAAAGAAAGAGTAGAGACGGCCATACGACCGCAGTGCTGTTGGCTTATTGCCGTGCACTGCGGTCGTATGGCCGTCTCTGTAACCGTGCGCAAACATTTAAAAGAAAAGCAATGTCAGGTAAACTAACCTTATTCCACAAGTTTTTGCATGAAAGGTTTAATATAAGAAATGCTTTACAAATATCCAGATATCATGAAAATATAGTTACAAATATCCCCATTCTTGCTGTACAAGTTAAATAGCTGCCTTAACGAAAAATACGGTAAGAAATTGACAAAATATGAAAATGTTATATCTCAATCACATTAGAAAAGTTGTTCAAATACAGAGATCTGTTATGTACATAGCCTGAAAAAAAATACAACATGCGATAATACATACATATATACACATTATGTATGTATGTATATATATATATATATATATATATATATATATATATATATATATATATATATATATATATATATATATATTAGATGTTTCGGAGCCAACTGTGGTCACTCATGCGTCGGTCTTGTTTCTAGCTACACGGTTCGCTGAACGTCAGTATGAATAGTTCGCGCGAGGTACGTGCATTGCTTCAAGCCTTCACCAAACGAAATGAAAACAGTTTCAAACAGCTCATTCTCAACTTCATATGCTTTCACGGTTCTCGGAGGTGAACATTCGCGCGGTTCAGAGACATTACAAAAAGATGCGGACGAGTGCGCGTCAACAGGGCACACGACCGCGATTCCCCCCCCCCCCTTTTTTTTTCCTGATGAGCTCAATATATCGTCCACCATGCTTTCGTGTTAAAGCACCGGGGTACTTAAACAGCGTGTCTGGTCATTTTTTAAATAAATATAAAGAGATGACGAGACGCGTGTAATCAGCTGCTCTGAGCTGATCAACACGTTTGTTTTCGGGCGATCGCTCGTAACATGAAGTGAGGCCTACACGATGCTGCACTGTTATCGTTTCATTTAGTTGGGTTGTCTTGTTTTTTTTTTAGGTTAAAACCTTAGGTGCCTCATCATGCAAATACAGAAGTTGACCGTCGGCGTCCCGCGTCGCCAACACGAGTGATGCGCAACAATCATCACGTGATGACGTCACCATGACATCACAGATCGGCAATACTTGTGACGTCACTATGACGTCATCGTAATGTCATTCAACGTGACGTGATATGACGACGCTATCACATGACATATGATCGCTTATCTGGGGCCGATCACGGAGGTGAGGTGCAAAAAAAGGTGTAAAAGGATGTGAGGTGCAAAAAGCTCGCAATGCCTTCGATCCTGTGGGCAGTCCGAAACCACGTTATCTGCAGAAAGCTTTCGGAGAGGGACGGGGGAGAATCAATGCATCGACTGACGAAAAATAAGAAGTTTGCGAGTCGTCTCGGGCGAATGCATAAAAGACCGTGTTTTTTTATATATTTTTTATGTAATTTTTTCGCATATATTTCACCTATCCGGTCAGTTCTTCAAAATGTATGCCTAAGTCTTACATGTTGACACCGATATTGGTTACCACAGCGTTTTTATCACCTGACAGAAACAAATCGTCAGACCACACGTGCATCGTCAGAATTATTTCTGGCTGAAGAAAGCGGGTTTGCGCGCCACACGCCATATTATAATTGTTAGTCGTTACACAAATGGCAAGATGTCAAGTGAGTGATGCCATGACCTATCGGTCATGTTAGGCATACATTCGTGCCCCTCCATACCAATTTTCATGTATACCAAGTGAAAACGAGACGCGAGTTACGCGAGTAATTTTTTACTTTCGGTACTGCGGCCACGCCGACGGACACATTCGGCTTCGCATAAAAAGGCTTGAAACAGCAGAACGCGGGAGGCAGCCTTGTAAAACAAATCGAACGTACGAAATAAAAGGAATGATATTTGATTGATTATTGATTTACATTTACACACACATGTACAACATAGCGCTAAATGGAAGTGGATGAGGGAAAAGGCCGCACAAACGCGGCTTGAGGGAAACCTCAGCCCTTTTAGTACAGTATGGCTACGTACATAACACACTTTGTATAATACACTAATACAGTGGCTATAAAGTATGGCTGTTATATATGAAGGGTGCAAACGCGTTAGCATAAGCTAGCCATTTACTACGTGCATATCTTCTACGTTCTCCTGGTTATCTCCACTTTATTCTCCCCTGCGGCAAGTTTACGTTCGTCATTCCATACGAAAGTAAATTGAGCGCCTTCTCTCACGATGAAGTGCGCGCAGAATGCGTTGCTCAAAGAGCCGCGTAAGTGTGGACCATTGCGGTGACAAACCGGCTGGAAGGAAATATACAAAATCCCCGTTTCACAACACACAAACGCATTCTCTGTGTGATGAGTCGCTGCAGTATTGCAGTGACGCAGTAATAAATCTCGCCCGAATTCCTGCAATTTTGGCTGATAGCGCCCAAAATACCAGGCGCGTAGCAGACGCTCGCCGCTTTGACGCGGCTTCCGCAGCGGAGAAAGCCCACGGGTCCGGCACGGCAGCGCCGCGGCGGGAGTTCACCGCAAAAGGCCCTCGCTTCTCCCATGTATTCGCGCGGCGCTTTGGACACTCCCCCTATTCTAGGTCACTCTAGCCCAGCTTACGGTAGTTCCGTTTTCAGTTCATGTGCGCTGGCCGCGCACGTGCCTTTCTACGGCTTTCGTAGCTGTCTATATATGACCGCTTCTGCTGCGGTTTCATCCTCAGCGTTTGCGGAAAGCAGCATCGCTCTGACTGGGTGAGCGTTGGATGCGCGTGCACTTTCGTAGTTCCAACAGTTTCGTCGTCGCCATACATGTCCGTGTGGGCAGCGACCGTGGCACGGTCAGTCCAAATAGGTCGCGAAGCTTCGGGCGAAAACCTGTTCAGAACCTATTGCCAACGACACCTGCAAGCAGAATTATGGGTGCTGCGATTGAAGCGCGACTATGTTTCGAGGGAACCAACACTAATAGCGCAAAACCAAGTTTTATTCAAGGGCGAAGCAATCTTTATGTTTTACAAGTGACATTTATTTCCCGAACAATATTATGTAGGTGCAGTGTGCAAATAATACATGACAGTGTTTATTTATTACGAGAAACTTTTTTCTTAGGGGCCCCTGAAGAGAGGCGCACGTCATTGTTATTCAGTGCAGCCCTTGCTCGTAAAGTTCGTCTGCGATGACACGCCCCCTCACGTAATACGTTCTGGCAGGCTAGTTGTTTCATTGCGATAAGCTTCCTTAAACGGCGCGAGAAGAAGAAGACACAAGAAAGGAAACATTGAGAACATCACGCTCGTGGTGTTCTGAATGTTTCCTTTCTTGTGTCTTCGTCTTCTCGCGCGGTTTAAGAAAGTTTATCCCCTCACGTGTTCTGGTCTGTCGCATTCTGTGAATTATTGTGGTGCGAACTTGATCTTTGCTGTGCACGGAGTTGCGAGGTGCGTTTCATCATTGGTGAACCTGTTGATTGCGGTGTACAACGGGCAACGGGAAGATGCGGCTAACATTTAACGCCGAACACTTTCCTCGGTACCCGCGGAAACGATGTGGTGAGCAACAATGCATTAACATCAAGCGTACGCCTGGTGACCCATCTCTTCTAGACAGGCCCGTGGCCAGGGGGGAGGGGGGGGGCTGCTCCCCCCCAGCCGGAATTTTGCCCCCCCCCGAAATTTTTGTGATACATGGTGTTTTACCAAAAATAAATAAGCAAAATAGGCTCTTTTCTCAAATAGTCAAGGCTTTCAGCAAGTGCCCCCCCCCCCCCCCCCCGAAAAAATTCCTGGCTACGGGCCTGCTTCTAGATAAGACACCGGGGCAACGGTTCAGAGTAGTGTGCTTGCTGGATTTTCATGGATCAGTATTCCTGCTGCCTGGTTTTCTTCGTGAACACGCGGTGCCTACTCTATTTCCTGTTATCGGTGAGCAGACTGCTAAGTTATCTGTCGCGCTACAATTCGCATGCCTGTATACGTTAAATGTAAGGTTAATTTATGGGAACACAAGGCAAAACGTAGTTTACGTAGTGTATTTTTTGTACTTATTACGACACTTGTTGCTCATTGTGTAGGGTGTAATGAAATTGCGTTGTTGTGACTGTTGAATAAAACTGAAATGTCATCATTCTGGCGTCAGCAGGCGTCATTTCTTCTCGTTAGGACTGAAGCCCACAAGCAATGCGCTCTTAAGGCCCCTGCGCACGTGCCAAGCAAATAGCAAAGCTGCAAATATGAGAGGTGCGCTGCAGCTTGCTTTAATCCCGTTGTCGAAGATGACACAAAAACTGAATGAAAGCTCCAAGAATAAGGCGCTAGTGCCAACAAAATGACGTCACTTTTTACCGGATATTACGTCACATCCGCTTTAGTTTTAGTTCCGCCGGAAGAGTTCCTTCCTCACACAGATGGCGCTAAGCCCCATGAGCAGCTCATGAGCAGCCATTTTCTGAACGTATGGGCTTCTATGGAAGCTTCGCTACCAGTTGCATTTACCTTGACCGTGGTTTTGTGCGCTGCGGTTACGGCAAACGGTAGTTTCGTTTTCAATACGTGTACGCGGGCCGCTCACGTGCCTCCAAACTACGTGGTTTATTGCTATATA